>NC_044568.1:48634826-48973358 GCF_007565055.1 Rhinopithecus roxellana
AAGTGACTTGTCTGAGGTTACCAGTCAGAACTCAAATCAACAACTTAAAACTCTAACTTCTTATCTTCACGAGGAAAAGACTTACGCTGCAACACTAAACTTTAAATTGTCTTTTAAGAAGAACTTTCCATCAGCAAAGCTTGTTACACCTGGGACTAGAGAACAGATACACGTTGTCTTCTTTTTTAGTCACTTCACATCTTGTTGGTTCAAATGACCTTCCAGCACATTGTTTACATCCAACTCTTGCACTATGAGTTCACATCACCAAGAATAAGGACTAAATCTGTGTTAAATTTCTTTGCCTTCTCTGTTACCAAGTCCATCCGGTGACCTATATAAACTTTCCAGATTAGCATTAAGTCAGCTCACACGAGACTGTACAGACAGTACTTCATGGTTCAAAAGAAAGTAGAGAATGCCTTTTAATATACAGACTTTATTAGGACTCAATTATAGGATGGCTCCATCTTTTCTGAAGGGAATTTTTAGTGGGGGTAGCTGTCATACCTTATTTAAGCATGCTTGCAGAGGGCTTTTGATTTTGAGTTCAAATGTATAGCAGTCAACCTTTCAGGGAAATTTGGCAGCACATGGCCCCTAGGTAACAGAGTGAATGAACCTCTGGGGTAGAATAATTTAATGTCGTCATGTGGATGCCGAGATTTTTCTACCAAATCCATGTTTTCTTTTTGGCATCAGTCGCATTTAGCTAATTCTGCCTAGCACCGTTTAGTCAACAGGTTTGGCTGTATCATGCTGCCTCCTGGAAACTGTGACTATAACCTTGACATGTAATGGATAAAAGGAAACTGGTGTCCCTGTTTGCTATGGCAGTCGGACATGTTTCTAGTTCGTCTAAAAGCTGCATCAAATTGTTGAAGGACACAGTCTCATTTCATGCCATTTAAAGGTAGAATTTGGTATCCTACCCACTTAGATTCTCTCAGTGAACTTTTAAAAAGAGACAGAATTAAAAGCCTTGGATCAATACTATTAAGATCATATGACTCGACCCATAAATGATTTATATATGTGAAATCAAGACCAATAATACGTCAAGGGTCTTAGTTTATTTGTTCTAACCACTCTATTGAGTGAAACCAAATCAAAAATGATCAATGGTTAAAGAACTAAACTAAAGCCTTCTGTTCCTTTTCTGTCCCTTCTGGAAAACACTAGGACAAGTGACCCTGGTCTTCAGTTTACGAAGATGAAATGTGGCATTGAGATTTCAGGGACTAGTCAGTGGGCCAGTGTTTCCCAGACTTTGGACATTTGAGCATCATCTTTACAATTTTGCCATATCCACATACTACGTGTACTATTATTACTTTAATCTTCATTTAAGTTATCTTCATTTTATTTACTTTAATTTATTTAAAAAGGAGACCTTATGTTCCTATAATACATGGAAAATCAGTTCCACTAATCCTAATTCATTAAAATATAAAAGCAGCTGGGAGCAGTGGCTCAGGCCTGTAATCCCAGCACTTTGGGAGACCAAGGTGGGTGGATTCCTTGATCCCAGAAGTTTGAGACCAGCCTGGGCAACATAGTGAGACCCCGTCTCTATAAAAAAAAAAAAACAAACCCCACAAAATTAGCTGGGTTTGGTGGCATGTACCCCTATAGTCCCAGCTACTCGGGAGGCTGAGGCAGGACTATTATAAATGAAAAGTCAGTTCCACTAACTCTAATTCATTAAAATACAAAAGCAGCCAGGCGCAGTGGCTCAGGCCTATAATCCCAGAACTTTGGGAGGCCAAGGCGGGTGGATAACTTGAGTCCAGTTTGAGACCAGCCTGAGCAACATAGTGAGACCCCGTCTCTACAAACAAACAAACAAAACACACAAAAAAGCAAAATTAGCTGGATGTGGTGGCATGTACCTGTGGTCCCAGCCACTCGGGAGGCTCAGGCAGGAGGATCGCTTGAGCCCAGAAGGTTGAGGCTGCCGTGAGCTATAATCACACCACCGCACTCCAGCCTGGGTGACAGAGATCCTGTCTCTAAATAAATGAATGAAATGAAATAAAATAAAATACAAAAGCATAACTATTGCTATAAGGGAGTATCTTCCCACATTCATCTGGTTTCAAGAGAAGGGGTTTTCACAAAACACTCCTAGACTTTACTTATTCCTTCTCCTTTTCACAGAATTTATCTGGTTGGTGGGTGCAGTCATTGGTCATTTCCTGGTTGAGTGGAGGTAATTTATCATAAATCCTTGTTTGTTTGTTTTGAGACAGGGTCTCACTCTGTTGCCCAAGCTGGAGTACAGTGGCGTGATCTTGGCTCACTGCAACCTCCACCTCCTGGGTTCAAGCGATTCTCCTGCCTCAGCCTCCTGAGTAGCTGGGACCACAGGCGCACACCACCACGCCCAGCTAATTTTTGTATTTTTAATGGAGAAGGGATTTCACCATGTTGGCCAGACTGGCCTTGAACTCCTGACCTCAGGTGATTCACCCACCTCGGCCTCCCAAAGTGCTGGGATTACAGGCATGCACCACTGCACCCGGCCATAAATACTCATTTTTGTCTCTTTCTCCTTCCTCTCCAACCTGACTACAGTCACGCAGTGATCTGGGCAATTGAGTCTGTTCCTAAGAATCACACTTACCCTCAGGTGGGCTGCCCAGTGTTCCAGCTGGGGTACGAGGTGTGATGGGCATTAGTAGGGCCCTTGACTCTAATAAAATCAGATCGCAGTTGAGTCTTTACCACAATGAGAACGTTATTGTAATCTCCCATCTGACTTACGCTTTGTCTTTTTCTCAATTGGATCAGACTTCAGATGAAAAAAATAATAGGGTTGTGCCTTTTTGGTTCTCTCAAAGCCCAACAAACGCTAAAAAGAAATTGTTTAAACCATCAATGCACTACTTAAACACACCAACAATGAGACATTCATCCCACGTTGAGATATACTGAATATGGATAATGATTTGGGAAATAAGAGAAATGTATCCTTTTTTTCTAGCTAGAATAGATCATGCTTTGAGTTTGCCCTGATGGACTCTATTCAAAGAGTTAATTACAATAATTTGTAATAATTGAGGCACACAAAACTGAAAGCAAAACCTAAAGTGATCTAATGGCCAAACGTTTTCTCCAAGAGCAAGGTGGTATTCCAAAAATGTAAAAACCAGTGCAACACTGGGTCTGACCAATGAGACTAGATTCCAGCCACGTACAGCCAGGGTGGCTTCCTTCAGCTTGGGGTAACACAGAGCCCTCTCCTCTCTGGGCTCGGACCTAGTTCGCGGCGACATGGCCAAACGTACCAAGAAAGTCGGGATCGTCGGTAAATACGGAACCCGCTATGGGGCCTCCCTCCGGAAAATGGTGAAGAAAATTGAAATCAGCCAGCACGCCAAGTACACTTGCTCTTTCTGTGGCAAAACCAAGATGAAGAGACGAGCTGTGGGGATCTGGCACTGTGGTTCCTGCATGAAGACAGTGGCCGGTGGTGCCTGGACATACAATACCACTTCCGCTGTCACGGTAAAGTACGCCATCAGAAGACTGAAGGAGTTGAAAGACCAGTAGACGCTCTTCTACTCTTTGAGACATCACTGGCCTATAATAAATGGGTTAATTTATGTAACAAAAAAACAAAACAAAACACAGAGCCCTCTAAGACTCTGCGACTCAAAGTGTGTCCTGCAGACCAGCATCAGCAGTATCACCTGGGCGCTTGTTCAAATGCAGAACACCAGTTCCGACTCCAACCTGCTGGGTCAGAATCTGCATTATAACAAGACTCCCGGGTGACTCGTATGCACATTTTCATATGAGAAACACAGTGCATTTCTAAAAAGCTGCCAAGGGATCCTGGTCTGAGACCCCACTTTGAGTAGCAAGGCTCTAAGAGGTCTGTAAGGCATGGAGTGGACGTCTCTAGACTCTGGATTGGGGGAAATCTTCCCAGGCATTAAACTGGTATACACACCCTCCAGCTTCCCTCCCTGAGTCTGTTTAAGGGCAGCACTACTCCAAAACCTGAACTGGTTCCCCTGATGGCCAGGTACCAGGCCTCTCTGGCAGTGCTAACTGCCTATTTCGTTGTTAAGCAATGAACTACTTCCAGGACTCAGAGAGTCCCCGAGTTAGCTTTCTCTGAGTACTGAAGTCTTCGTTTAGAAAAGGAATACATATCCTCGGAAAATTTTTTTAAAAAAGTTTGCAACAAATAGGGAAGATGTTAACATGTATTAAACTTTTATGGTGGGTGTGTGGATGTCTGTCATATTATTTTCTATATGTTTGAAGTTTTAAAATTAAGAGATAAAAAACTATCAATGAAAAGTAACAGATACTCAACTGAGATAAGAAAAATTGCAAAGAAAAGAATAAAAATCACCTATAATTCCACTACCCAGATATATATTTGAATATTTATCCTTTCAGTCCTTTTTCTTGTTAAAAAGAAAATTTTAAATTTGCACTTTCATTAGAATACTTGAAGCTCCTGCTTTTAATTCCTCTCCTTCATAAAGTCCAATTGAAATGGTCACAGAAATAGAAAAAATGGGTTGGGGGAGACCTTCATCAATACTGGGAGACAGGGAAGCTAGCCATTCAAAAGCTGGGGCTGGAAGAAGGATTTCCACAAAGATCCCTCCAGCAGAGTGATGGGACCAGGACAGGACACAGGACGTGAGACATGGGCAGCATTAGTGCTAGACCACGGAGCTGTCCACCCCGGCAATTCCCCTGGACAGTGCGCCAAGCCAAGCGGAGGCATTTCTGCAGTGAGCTCTTAATGAGGGCACTTAGAGGAGAGGGCAGTGCCCTACTAACTTCTGCTGCCAAAATAAACTCAGAAAGGAAACTGCTTTGCCTAGCAGGAAACTTCTCTTCTGCAATGCTGACTCCCCTAGAAACTCACTTCCTACTCATTATCAGAAGTAACCAAATCCCAATCCAGCAAAAGAAAAATAAAAAAAACAAGCTCTCCTATTTCCCCTTAGTATGAGACAAAAGGATCAAACAAAGACCCATTTAAAAAACAAACAAACAAACAAAAAGGAAAGAACAAGAAGATCTCCCTCTGTAAACGTGTCCAGGAAAGAAAAATTATAAGGGAAAAGGAAAAAAAGTAAGAGAAGATTCAGGAGTTTAAAATGAGATTGTGCTAAAAGGTTCTTCTTAGATGTAAGCCAAGAAAAATGAAAAAACTTTTTATAATTATTCCTACTCCATATTTTCTTGAGACTTGAGAAGATTATACTTGTAAAAAGGGAATGGTTAAGACATATTGTTTTCGGCAAAAGAAGGTGTAGGTTAGGTGAAAAGGACAAGCTTTGGAGTTAGACAAGCTGAGTTCAAATTTGGCTCTGCCATTTTTTAGCTATGTGAGTTTCATCAGGTAAACTTTTCCTATGCCTCAGTTTCCTTAGCTGTTAAAAGGACTGGCATAATAGTCCCTACCTCACAGACTGCTAGGGGATATGAAATGTGACAATATATACCAAGTCATATGTGGCAAAGCAGTCAATAGTGGTACATATTATTTTGCTATAAAAATAAAATTGCTGCCAGGCTCGGTGGCTTATACCTGTAATCTCAGCACTTTGGGAGGCCAAGGTGGGCAGATCATGAGCTCAGGAGTTCGAGACCAGCCTAACCAACATGGCGAAACCCTGTCTCTACTAAAAATACAAAAGAAATTAGCCGGGCGTGGTGGCACATGCCTGTAATCCCAGCTACTCAGGAGGCTGAGGCAGGAGAATCTCTTGAACCTGGGAGGTGGAGGTTGCAGTGAGCCGAGATCGTGCCATTGCACTCCAGCCTGGGCGACAAGAGCAAGACTCTGTATCAAAAAACAAAAACAAAACAAAAACAAAAACAAAACAAAAACAAAAACAAAAATTGCCAAATATTAAAATGCAATGGACAATCTTTGTTTGCTAAAGGGTAAATCTAATCTCTATTCCATCCCCAAATGCCACTGAAATGATACACATTTTAAAACTGTAGAAAATCTGGAAAAGAAGAGAAAGGTACTACCAGTAGACAAGAAGCTCTCAGGAATTCTTGGAAGACGTGAAGTGACACTGTTAAGCTGACAGAAAACCCCATCTGGGCTGAGCGCGCCCTACTCTGCAATAGAATCCATTGCAAGACAGCAGTCGCCCAAGGCTCCTTGGTGGTTCTCCCCTCCCAGGAAGCTGTGCTGTCTGCAGAGGAGGAGAGGAGAGTCGAAGTTGCTGACTCAGGAATTGATAAAGAATGGAATAAGCTCTTTAAAGAATTTTAGAAAGCATTTATTTGGATCCACGATGTATGTTGATTTATTTTTCTTTTTTCTTTTCTTTTTTTTTTTTTTGAGACGGAGTCTCGCTCTGTTGCCCAGGCTGGAGTGCAGTGGCGCGATCTCGGCTCACTGCATGCTCCACCTCCCGGGTTCATGCCATTCTCCTGCCTCAGCCTCCAGAGTAGATGGGACCACAGGCGCCCACCACCACACCCGGCTAATTTTTTGTATTTTTAGTAGAGACGGGGTTTCACCGTGTTAGCCAGGATGGTCTCGATCTCCTGACCTCGTGATCCACCCGCCTTGGCCTCCCAAAGTGCTGGGATTACAGATGTGAGCCACCGCGCCCGGCCTTGATTTATTTTTCAGGAGTAGGAGTGGTTGGCAAGAGTTATACTGTGTGTGTGTGTCTGTAGTGTGTGTGTGTGTGTGTGTGGCTGGCATTTGCAAGTGTGTGTATGGGGGTTATTGCATGCATATCCGTGTGTGGTGTGTGCATGCATGTGCGTGTGTGGTATGTGCATGTATGTGCATGCATATGGCGTGTGCATGCATGATGCATGTGTGTATGTGTGTGTGCATATTGGAGTGTCTATGCATAAATCCATGAGCGGCTAAGCAGGTAGCTTTTGCAGGACTGTATTTGCAAAGTGTTTGGAGTGCATCTGTGGATGTCTGTTCTATCCAGAAGTGTCAGCAGCTGTTTGTGAAAGGGTATCTGCTGCAGGCAGCGTGTGAAAGTAGTGAAGAGCCCAGACCAGAGTGAAATTGCCTAGGTTTAAATCAAGACTCCATCCTTTACTAGTTCTGTGACCTTAGGCAAATAACTCATAATCACTCCGTGCCTCAGTTCCTCGTTTGTAAAATGGGACTAGCTGTATCACCATCCCATAAGGTGATATGAAGACAAAATGAAAACATAGATAAGTCACCTAACTTTTTCCAGGTATGCAGAAAGCACTCAGCAAATAAGAGACATTAATAACATCTGTAGCTGCGTGCATGTGTGTGTATGTGTATACTTGTATACCAGGTCCTCAAGCACAGCCATGCAAGTTCCTGTCTAATGGGAGGTGACTAGATGGGAAATTTGAGGAGTGGTAGAGAAAGAAGCCCTCCCTTTGTCAATTACAAAGGAAGTTGCAATTTGTGGCAAAACATGTAGTCAAAACTCCTAGGAAGCCCTCTTCGTTCTTCCAGGGTCCATACATCTTCCCCAGAGCAAGAGGACTCAGAGAGACATTGTTGCTTGATAATAATTTCCATAATCCTCAGTATCAGCCACTAAGCCAGCAGCCTACTCCACATAAGCAATAATAATTTATAGTTGCAGTTAATGGGCTGTTTTATAGGAACCCACAATTATAATTGGATGTCAAGTGTTGTGAATCTCAACGGATGGAAAGTGACAAGCACTGGGGCCTAGTGTTTAATTTTTTAATGTGATTATTAAATTTCCCATCTCCTTGCTCCTGTATCTTCTCTCACTGTGGCTTCCAGCTGTGGCCCCATTCTCTGTCAATCCTAGCTCTGACTCTTGAAATGTATTTCTGTACACCTGTTTCTGGCCCTATGGGCTTTTTAGTGGGCTTGGGTATACAGCCACCTGCTGGCCTAGATCCTATAGAAATATGGTAGCTACCAACTTTTCTGCTAGGAACTCCCCCACCTCCAAAAAAAAAAAAAAAAATTCTCCAAAACAAAGCATCCCAGCTCGCTTGATTTGCTTAGCTTGCTTTGCACACACTGAACCCCTCAGCACATGGCCTGGTGGCCCCCAACCCCTTCAGAAGGTGACCTTAGGGTCACCTTCAATCCAGTGGCCAGGAGCCCTTAGAAACAGTAGTCTTGGGATTTTGCAGTCAGAATCTGTTCTTAGAGTTCTTCTAGATTCTAGGACATAAGATCAACACAGGATTCGCCAATAGCAAGGGTTAAGGAAGTGGTAGAGTTATTTTTGGGAAGTGGTAAATAGATTAAAGAACCTTGGAAAGCTTGCTTTCTTATTTTCACACCTGGGTGAAGGAGAAAGTGTGGACTTCATTCAATGAAGTTGAAGAAAACTTCCCAGGAGATGAGATAGTAGTTGCTGATTGAGCAAGAGAAGGAGAGAGAAATCAGAGAGAGGCCAGCCAAGGCATTGAGATATGGTGGTGGCTCTGAGCCCACCTGCCTCATCCATCTTAGATTCCAGCCCAGCCAAGATACTGGTGTTCCAAGCCAAGTGCAGAGATTAATGGAGCGCAAAACTTAATCCCAAGCCTAGTGAAAAGCATAGCTATGTAAAGACCTAACATTTCCCTGTGCAATTCAGACAGAAGCCAAAGTCTAATCCAAGTCTAATCCTAGAGCCCTCTCCATAATCCATGTTAAAGCACTCTCGGGCCCAGAACCCAATGGAACAGTAGCTCTGAATTCAGTATTGCCTAAAGTCCATAACCAGGGCCTAAATCCCAAGCCCATTTCAGGATGAGGAACAAAACAAGAAGCCAAAGTACTTGAGTAACTGAAATCCATTGCCCTTTGATGATTACCTGAATCCAGAACCCTCTGACCCAACATTCCTCTACTGAGAAGGAATCGCACCTTGGAAGTCCATGAGTGACTAGTCTCATAGCACCAAAAACACCCTATTTCACATGGACTTCCAGTTCTCTGGGGACAGAGACTATCTTACAATCAATTAGGAAATTCTAAGCCTAGCACAGGGTTGGCATAGTAAATGCCTGCTCAATGACTACATGGAAAACATGGAGTTGATTAAGAAGGTGGTCTTTGGAGTCCATTGGACCTTGGTGAGAATTCCTACCCTGCCACTTTTTTTTTTTTTTTTTTTTGAGATGGAGTTTCACAATTGTTGCCCAGGCTGGAGTGCAATGGCTCAATCTTGGCTCACTGCAACCACCGCCTCCCAGGTACAAGTGATTCTCCTGTCTCAGCCTCCCAAGTAGCTCGGATTACAGGCATGTGCCACCATACCCGGTTTTGTTTGTTTGTTTGTTTGTTTTGCATTTAGCAGAGATGGGGTTTCACCATGTTAGGTTGGGTCACGAACTCCTGACCTCAGGTGATCCACCCGCCTCAGCATCCCAAAGTGCTGGGATTACAGGCATGCACCACTGTGCCCGGCCCCTACTCTGCCACTTTTAAGCTGTATGACCTTGAGTTTGTCCCTTCCCTCCCTCAGCTGTGAAATGGTGTTCATGGGGATAGCTGCAAAGAGAAAACGGAAGAATGACTCTAGACTACCTGGCACAGAATGTTGGTTTTCTTTTTGTTTCTCCAAGGGCAATGTCTCCGAGGATGGTATTGGATAATATCTATTTTTTTTTCCATCCATCACTGAGTGCAGACTCCTCAGAAGGTTTCGGATTCCCAGAGTCCTTGTGACCTGCTAAACGTACTCTTTCATCCTGCTGTCTAATATTCCATTGTGCGCCTTCCCAGGATGGAGTCTCCATAGCCTTCTGTACTTGTCATCTATTACCACAGTAGTGCCATGTCATAAGCAATCACAAAACTCCAGTGGTATACAACAATCAACATTTATTCTTGTTCATGAATGCCTGGGTTGCTGACCGGGGCCACCGTCGGCTGATCTCTTGTATCTGAATCAACGGAGGTCCTCAGCTCCATTCCCTAGGGTTTCTTGTCCTCCAGCAGGCTAGCCTGGGCTAGTTCACATGGCCATGGCAGGGCTCACACAGAGTGAATGGAAGCCCAGAAGAGCCCCGGAGGCCTGGGCTCAGAACTGGCACACTCTCACTTCCATAGCAGTTTCAAGGCCAGCTCAATTTCAAGCCAGCAAGTTTCATAGGCAGCCCAATTTCAAGGGGTAAGGACATAAACTCTGCCTCTTTTTTGATTGTTTATTTGTTTTAGAGAGAGGGTCTAGCAGGCTGGAGTGCAGTGACATCGTCATAGCTCACTGCAGCCTTGAACTCCTGGGTTCAAGGGATCCTCCTGCCTTAGCCTCCTGAGTAGCTGAGACTATGGTGCACACTATTATGTCCAGTTATTTTTTTTTTTTAATTTTTGTAGAGATTGGGTCTTGCTATGTTGTCCAGACTGGTCTCAAATTCCTGACCTCAAGCAATCCTCCCACCTCAGCTTTCCAAAGTACTGGGATTATAGGTGTGACCCACTGTACCTAGCCAAACTCTACTTCTTGATGGGAGAAGTTCAGAGTTCCGTGGCATAGGAAAAGGATTCAGAGAAGGAAACAACTGTGACAAACTTTGGCAAGCAATCTACTGTTTCTTCTTTCTCCTCCTTGAGTTTCTTTGGTTTTGAGAAGGTGAATAAGACGCTGGAAAGAATGACATGCTTGAACTAGAGACAGAAGCATTTGCATTCTAACCCCAGCCCTACCACATGTGTTACTCAACCTTTCTTAACCTCAATTTTCTTGTCTGTAAAGTGGCGTCAAACATAAGAACTGCTGATCTCCTCTCTTATCCCCTTTACTCCTTTGGGACATGTCCAACTCTCTGGTGTTAGTAAGAGCAGGAAGAAAATTTTAAGCAGTAGGTTGTCAAAATCACTGCCTGGTGGTGCCCTGAGAGGCAAGGATTGACTCTAGGCTGTGCATCTCAGATCCCAGGTCAACCATGATCCCAGTGTTCAAAGCTAAGTACAAGGCCACAGAACACCAGGAAGATGGTCTTTCACCATTTCCTGTGAACACATTTAGGATTAGTTAATGGGGATAAGCAAGTTCATTATTTATTTCCATCCCATTTTTTTCCCTAAAGTTTGTGGGAGATGCCAAAGATACATGCCATGCCAATTTATCTCAAGGTAACTTTTATACATAATCCAAATGTTTTCCCTCCTGGCCTCCTTTCCCATCTCCATCCTCCCAAGATGGCATTCACTAGGCATACACAGTTCTTTCTTGACTTCCTGTTTATTTCATTTTCACTTTCTCATTATAATATTATCCTAAAGTGAGGATCCTATTACTGGGGCAACCAGAAATGATGCCTGTGTGGATACTGTCTTTACTGAGACCTCAGTTTTACTGGGTTAAAATCCAGGACTCAGAAACAGAAAGTCAAATATTGCATGTTCTCAGCTAGTGTGTGCACATGAACACAGAGCATGGAATGATAGACATTGGAGGCTCAGAAGAGTGGGAATGTGAGAGGGGCGGAGGGATGATAGACATTGGAGACTCAGAAGAGTGAGAATGTGGGAAGGGCTGAGGGATGATAGACATTGGAGACTCAGAAGAGTAGGAATGTGGGAGGGACTGAGGGATGATAAACATTGGAGACCCAGAAGAGTGAGAATGTGGGAGGGGCTGAGGGATGATAAATTACTTAACTGGTACAAAGTACACTATTCAGGTGATGGTTACACTAGAATCCCAGACTTCACCACTTCACAATATATCCATGTAACAAAACTGCACTTCTCCCTAAATTCATACAAATTTAAAAAATAAGAAAAGCACATTTAAAATCCACTCTTGCTGTCAAAGAACAAAAAAGCATCCCACAATTCTGCCTATCCCTTGTTCCTTATTTTGTCTTCCTACAAATAAGACTAAATCGACCTCTATGGTTTCTCCTGAACATGTTCACATAATTCATTTTACTTTCATTCAGCAGCCACAATACCTTATCTCCTCCTCTAAGCGGACTCCCCTCTGATCAATACTGCCCACTCAAAACCTACCTTGTGGGGTTGGTGTGAGGTTAAATGGATAACGCATTTAAACTCTTCGTATGGTCCTCAGCATACAGTAAGCAACTCAGTAAAGGTTAACTACAGTATTCCCATTAACATTAATACTAATGTTAATATTAGTATGTTATCACCCTCACTGGAGTGTTTTTGTTGTTCTTATTTCAATACCCTTTGTCCTATTTTCAAGACAAAAAACCTCCTCTCACCCCAGTTTCTATAATCCTCCCCTCTCAGTAGATGCCCCTCACCTCTGACCAGGTTAACCAGGCCAAGGGACTGTTACTAACTAATCTGGCAAAAAGGCTTCTGGGGCAAGTCCAGGGAGGAAGAGAGGAGACTTTCATGGCTTGAATGTTTGTCCTCTCCAAAACTCATGTTGAAATTTAATACCCAATGTGGCAGTATTGAGGGGTGGGGCTTTTAAGAGGTGATTGGATCATGAGGGCTCTGTCTCATGAATGGATTGATCCATTCATGGATCAGTGGGTTAACGGATTAATGGATTACCATGAGAAGAGAAATGGTGGCTTTAAGAGGAAGAGACCAGGAGTTCAAGACCAATCTGGGCAACATAGGGAGACCCCATCTCTACTAAAAAAATTTTTAATTAGTGAGGTGTGGGGATGTGTCCCTGTAGTCCCACCTACTCAGGAGTTGGAAGCGAGAGGATTGCTTGAGCCCAGGAGTTTGAGGCTGCAGTGAGCTATGATCAAGCCACTGCACTCCAGCCTGGGTGACAGAGCAAGACCATATCTCTACACAAAGGCATAAGAATGATATAATGGATTTTAGGGACTTGGGAGAAAGGGTGGGAGGGGAGTAAGATAAAAGACAACACATTGGATACAGTGTACACGGCTCAGTTGAAGGTGCACCAAAATCCCAGAAATCACCACTAAGGAACTTATTCATGTAACCAAACACCACCTGTTCCCCAAAAACCTACTGAAATTTTTAAAAAGACCCTGTCTTTTAAGAAGAAGAAGAGAAAAGAAAGAAAGAAAAAGAGAGGAAGAAGGACCCAAACTAGCACACTCAGCCATCTCTCCATGTGATGTCCTGTGCTGCCTGGGGACTCTACAGAGTCCCCACCAGCAAGAAGGCCCTCACTAGATGCAGCACCTTCCACCTTGGACTTCTCAGCCTCCATAACTGTAAGAAATATATTTATTTTCTTTATAAATTACTCAGTTTCAGGTATTATGTTACAAGCAAAAGAAAACAGACTAATACAAGACCTCACGCCACACTTTGTTCTATTGACTCTTGACCCAAGCAGAGGCCAGTGCCATACGGAACAGGTAATGCCAGGGAAGTACTTGTGGGTTTTCCTTCAGAACTAAGTTGAGGAGCCCAGCAGCTGGTAGGAAAGGAATATGACACAAACGCTCTGCTTGAAAAGCTATAAATAGGGAAAGTCAATGGAGTGGAAAAGAAAGCATTTAACAGCTAAGTGTTCTTTGCAACAGCAGGCTCACACCTCATTTTATCAGACATTATTTACACAAAAGAAGGTGTGATCATGCTTATGGCATCATTAGGCCTGGATTACTTCCTTAACCATGAATACAGAGCCAGGGGAAGCAACTCCTGGAGAACTCCTCAAGGACACCCTGGAAAGCAAGTATGAGAGGCCTGGCCACCCCCTTAGTCAACCAGAAACTCTGTCATTGTGCCCCATCTATTGCTTCCTCTCTCATTTAGTTCTCATCCCTCCAATAATAAACACAGAGTGGATGGGAATCTCTGTCTCAAAAGTGTAGGGTGCAAGAATAGTCACATCTCCTTATAAAAAACAAACAAACAAACAAAACAGCCAAATTTCCCATTCTGAGCCTTGTAGCACTAGCAGGAACTTCAGCCTCTGTCTCTTAGAGTGGCCCTCAGCTCAGTGCATCTGTACTGCCAAAGATCCAGGATCTTATCCAGTGCCAAGGCATGGAGTGTGAGATCTATGGTGTCAATTACTCCTGAGAGTTCCATTCATCTGTGTGGTACCTTCAGCTCCAAGTTCTGTATGCTGCTTTCACTCCAGACATGGGACCCAAGGATCTCTGGCAAGCCTGGAGATCCAGGTCCCTGTGGTCTTATGTCCACAGACACATCATGTACCATTTTTCCCTGGGGGCTTTCTGCCTGCCTATTTCTCTGGGAACCCACTGGATTCTCTCTCTTACCCCAGCCCAGAGGACATCTCTTTTTCTTAATCTCAGGGAAGTCTCTCTCTCTCTCCTTTCTGAGTCATCTAAGCCATTCCACCTCCTCCCACAAACCTATCCTCACATGTTTAAGTTTTCAGCAACAAAGACAGAAATCTCGGGGGATACTTCTGCCTTTAGTCCTGACACATTCCTCCCTTAAAGCAATCAACCACCAAGCCAGCCACCTGCCTGTATGGAAGGAAGGAAAAGAGAGAAAATACAAATTAATGTCTCACAACAGTATCCAAGCAGTACCACTTAAGAAATTCCGATTATATATTCTATCTTCCCAGACAGTCTGTCTTTCTAGGAACACACTTAAGGCTATACATTCTGAGTGTTGATGGTCTGTTTTAAAAAAGCCTTGAAGATATTCACTCGCCCACCAGCTCCTTGCTGGGTCAACTTGGAGTGTGTAAGGTGGTTCAGGGAGAAGGCAGATGAATGAGTTTTTGGGAGCTCAGATAGAGTTGGGCAGGATCCTGGTAGACTGACCTTGTCCTGCAGTTTGTGTCTCAAGTCATTTTCTCTGGGATGCGAGGAACCCCTCTGAAGAACAAAATCACCATGTTGCATATACTGAAACACAACCACAACACAGGGACGACATGAAGCCATTGCCTACTTTGTTTTCCATTTAGTCACCAAATGGAAGAAAGTTAGTGGTTGCTTACTGCATGTCCAGATCTCTGCTGGAACCTGGGGGCTTGCCAAGTGGTCATTCATTTTTTAATTTATTTGATACTTTTTCATTTATTCAATTGATTATGACAAGTGCTGTTCTAGGCTAGAGGGATATCGCAGAAAACAAGATAGCCAAAGTGTCTTCTGGGCATAACCTTTTAGAGTAGAGGATGTTGGATAAATAAATAGGCAAATAAATTGATGACATAAAGAAAAGAAAGAAGGGTGGGGGGATACAGAAGGATGAGGGGCTGTGTTTTACATAGGCCGATCATGGAAAGTCTCTCTGATGAGGTGACATTAAGCAGAGATCAGGATGACAAGAAGATGGGAAGGGAATAACATTTCAGGCAGAGAGAGTAGCAAGTGGGATTGCGCTGAGTGAATGAATTACTGAAAGGAAGCCCGTATGGCTGAGCAGCAAGTCCTGAGGACAAGAGGGTAGGAGATGAGGTCAATGAGACATGAAAGGGCTGGAATCTGTAGAGCCTCTAGTCATTGCAGGAACTCTGACTCTCTTCTTAGTGCCATGAGAAACCATGAGAGAGTTTTAATCAGAAGAGTAACATGATTTGTTTCAGAAAGATCTCTCAGACTCAGGTGTGCAAAATGGATTGTAGGGGGAGAGATGAGCATGTGACCAAGGCCATTTGGGAGGCTGGGGCAGTGGTGCAGGCAGGAAATGATAGTGGCTTGGATCAGGGTGTGGGCAGCAGAGATGGAGAGAAAGGGACACATTCAGTATGTATTTTGGAGTTGGAGATGGCAGGTCAAGCTGAAGCACAGGATGTTGAGGTGGAGGGAAAGAAAGGAACCAAGCATATTTAAGACATTGTCACTATTCTAGAGAAATCCACAGTAGATTACAAAAGACCCCTCCCCATACCCAGGCAAAGTAGAAGTCAAGGTCTCATCTATTTCACACTCACACATCTTTATTATTATCAGCCTCCAGTCTTTGCTTGAAAAAACTTCTGAAATCCTTTATTTTCTATCAAATGCCAAGGACTAGTTTCTTATTACCTGGCCTTGGAACTTTCTAGAAAGATGTATATTTACACTCCCTGGTTGCCTGCTCATGACAATCAAGAGCTCAGATTTCCACCCAGGTGATCTCATGGGCTGGAAAAGACTTCCACCAAACTGGGACCTCACTGGGTTTGAGGAAAAGCAGCCTCAGTAGTGGAAGGGATAGTGGTTGAATTTCAACTCCAACATCCCAATGACACCAGCCTCTGCGCAAATGCCTCCCAGTAATGAGGTGCTCATTACCTCCAAATGGCTTTAATCACTTTGACTACTAGCTCAATTTCCCTGATGAAAACTGTTCTTTGAACCAAATATGAGAGTTCATACATCTACTACTTGAACTTATTTTTCTTCAATGCAAAAGGAGTTGGAAGAAGATCAGAAATTGAGGTCTTGAGAAGGAACAGAGATTGAATATTCCCTGGACAGTGTCTTCCATTCTTTCAGTTTTGCTTCATTTACTAGATGACCCTTTTTGATGGAAGTTGAGAATAAGCCCCTATACATGCAGCGATGACAAGGTGCATTATTCAGCATAAGTCAGCTTCTGTAACAAACAATCCCAACATCCTAATAACAATAAAACTTTATGTCTATCTTGCTTAAACTACAGTCTGTGGCAGGGTAAAGATGGCCATTCTTTCTGTTGAGAGGGGAGATCCTTTTCCCTTCCCTGGAATCTGGGTTGGCCTCTATGATTGATTTGATCAATGAACTTTGGCAGAAGAGATGCTGTGCCCCTTTTAGGCCTTTGAGAGAGGTCAGACAGCCTCTGCTTGCACTCTTGAGGGAATGTTTTCCCCATATGAGAAGTCGGATTACTCTGAAATTGCCATATTGTGAGGAAGCTGAAGCCAGTCACAAGAAAGGCCACGTGAAAAGAAAGTGAATGAGAGGAAGAGAGGTGCTGGCTGGTACCCAGCTGTTTCAGCCATCTCAACCCAACCACCACACATGTGATGGGAGAATCCATCTAGGACATTACAGTCCACATCTCTGTGCCTATCTCCCTCATCCTAGCTCAAGCTTCAAGTAAACCCCAACACCATCTTTCTTGGCTATCACCCAGATAAGATGGCCCCAGCTTCTGTGAGCAGAAATTCAGACAACAGAGGCCTCATGAGAATAGCATGGGCTTCTTTAGCTTTGTAAAGACAACATCTCCATGTGTGTGTGTGTGTGTGTGTGTGTGTGGTGTTAATATGTGCAGGATGTCTAGAGGTCAGAGGTAACCCCAGCAAAGCCCCAGGTAAACATGATACACAAACCTGTTGTATTTTTTTTCAAAATCGCTCAATTTTATTTTCTTTTTGCCCAGGGCTTTATTCAAAATTTCTTTCTTATAGACACTTTGGTTGCTTTTACAACCAAATTATTATATTAGCCATGGGTAATTCACTTCCCAATTGGTCTCTGTTGCTCACATTAACAATTCTTACCATTTAGTTACTGAGTTCTACTGGGTGCATTGCAGTGACTAGCTACAGAGAGTGCTGTTAAGACCCAAACTCAAAAACCCAAATTGTCTAGGTTTGAATTCAGGCCATGCCACTTATTACCTGTGTGACCTTGAGCAAGTTACTTGACTTCTCTGATTCTCAGTTCTTCATCTGGAAATGTGGATAATAAGACTAACTACTTCATAGAGTTACTGTGGGGATTAAATGAATTAATATATATCAAGCACTTAGTACAGTGTCTGGTACAAATATTAACTGCTATTGCTAATGTGAGTGTGACCAGCAAGGATGAGGTGCTGAGTTGTGATTGGTTGAACTGGCTTGGAATCTGATAGGTCCTAATGTCCATGAGTGATGGTGGTTCTTAGATTGGGTTCCCTAGGAGCCTCAAAATAATGATTCATCTGAAGGTAATTTACTAGGTACACTCTTAGGAAAAGCCTGCAGGGGAGTAGAAAGTAGGACTGGGAAGGGAAGGAATGAAGTCAGGGTGTGGCACCAAGCAGAGTAGATTCTGTTTATGCAGCAGAACCTAATCCTAACAACACAATGATGCACGGTCACAGCTCTGTGAACTCCACTGTATCTGTATTAGTTTGTTTTCTTGCTGCTGATAGAGACATACCTGAGACTGGGTAATTTATAAAGAAAAAGAGGTTTAATGGACTCACAGCTCCACATGGCGGGGGAGGCCTCACAATCATGGCAGAAGGTGAAGGCCATGTCTTACATGGCAGCAGGCAAGAGACAATGACAGCCAAGCAAAAAGGGTTTTCCCTTATAAGACCATCAGCTCTCATGAGACTTATTCACTACCATGAGAACAGTATGGGGAAAACCACCCCCATGACTCAATTATCTCCCACTAGGTCCCTCCCACAACACGTGGGAATTATGGGGGCTACAATTCAAGATGAGATTTGGGTGGGGACACAGTCAAACCATATCAATATTTCAACTTCACTATGTCTTAATATTACTCTAGCTAGCTTTCATTGAGCAAATGTCATGGGCCGGGCTCTGTGCTAAGTGATTTACATACATTATCTCATCTAATTTCCCCAACCCAATGAGGTATTACATAATACATCCTAACAGGTAAACGATACATCAACGTTTTCATTTGTTTTATGTAACTATCTAATGACGTTGAGTTTATTAGATTCTGCTGATGAAGTATCCCCAGACACACTGTCATCCTCTAAATAATGCTGAGAAGATATGCACATTTATACATTGGCCAACACACACTTCTCTAGTGCAATGAAAGCTGAACCGCAGTGATGTGCAATTGCAGATTCTTCATTCTTGAATGAGGCTAGAAACGTGTAATTGTAATGAAGTTTGATGCCCATGATTTGGCAAGGCCCAAGGCCTGCGATGCCCTGAAGGTTTCACGCTGTGCAGTAACTGATCAGAGTGTGGAGCACCACACTGACGCTATCTAGGCTTAGCGGGAAAGATTGTGTGGATCCATCAGTCCTCTGCATGGCTTAGGATCGGCAGCGAACTGTGTGTGCCAATCCTGTAACAGCAACAACTCCAGGAAGTTACTTCATAATTCCATTTTGCAGATGAGGAAACTGAGGCCCAAAGAAATAATGTTCCTAAAGTCACAGTAAGAGGCAAAGCTTGAATCACCCCTAAGTGTGTTGAGTGCAGCGCTGATGCTGGCAGCTCTCATGTTATTATGACAGCGCCCCCTAATGTGACACCAACCCCTGTCTGGACGTTCAGCAGAAAGGGGATAATAAGGGCTGCTTCTGGCTGGAGTTGCAGCCCCCTTGAGCTCCAGAATCCAAGTTCCACTCTTCTGAGCCCATCCTTCAAACACTCCCACCCACCCCAGGAGTTCCTAGGATCTGGGGGCTCCAGGTGGAGTCTCTCCTTCCCCAGCATTTCGCGGGACTGGGAGGACTTGTCGTGGCCTGGCTTCCAGAGCACGCCTTTTGGCATGGCCAAGCCCCAGTGGACCCTCCACCCCTACCGCACTGCACTCAGGGTCGTGCCGGTCCAGCGCTCCAGCCCTGTCCTTTTCCGGTGAGGATTGATCCCGGCGCTTCCCGCAGCTACCTCTGCCGAGAGATGCAATTTACCACCAGCTCGGAGGTCACCGTGGAGGAACTCGGCCGCCCGCAGGCGCTTTTCTGCCGCTGCAAAAACCACTGAAAGGGCCACTTTGTGAGCCGCAGCGCTGCTTTCACCATCAGAGGAGCAGCCATGGGTCCGCAAGCCCTGGAGCCGCCTTGCGACTCCCCAGTAGGCTCGAAACCCCAGAAATCTCGGCTGCACCCCGCTCCGCGCATTCAGGAGAGGCTGTGCCAGGACTGGTGGGCAGAGCGCAGCCTGCACGCGCGCCCCGTGGCGCAGGGAGGGGAGGAAGACGCCACAGAGACCTGCCCTAATCCCACACTCGTCATCCCTAAGCTGCCCGCACCCCTGCTTTGGGCTGGGCATGCCTGAGCGACTCACTCCCCTTTCAATCTTTGTATTAATAGCAGCTCTGTGAGGGAGCAGGTACTGTTACTACCTTGCCCATTTTTCTCAGAGGGCAAAACTGAGGCTCTCGGAAGTTAAATGACTTTCCGGAGGTTTCTCAGCTGGAAGGAGCAAAAACCTGGATTTAAACTCGAATAGTCCAACTCAAAAACCAATGGTTTTAATGTAATCACCGGGTGACTCCACAGCACCCACAGTTTGATAAAGATAAAGTCACGATTTCAGCCTCAAAAGCCAACTGCACAGGGATCATGCGCCACGTGGTTTAACAGCAACAAAGGTGACAGATCCTTGGCCATAAGCCCTTCCCATTCTGGTCGCCTGTTCAACTGCGCCACCTACGGGTTGAGTTGCTCACTGTTTCTTTGGAGCCTCACGGAGTTCGTTCATTCGTTTGTTCATTCGTTCATTCATTCATTCATTTGACGTGTCATTCCACAGACATTTATTAATGTCTGCTCTGGGCCAGGAGCACGGAACTGGGCAGGATGCTGGAGTACAAAAGATGTCTATATTCTAGCACAGGAGACAGGCACTTAAACTATCGTAATACAGGATCAACTGATAGTGAAAAGGGAGAGAAGGGAGGAGGGCTGCCTGGAGGAGGAGCCTTTACAGTTAAGATCTGAAGGATGAGTAGAAGTTATCCAGACAAAGCATGGTCAGAAAATGTGTACCAGGGCCAGGCACAGTGACTTACGCCTGTAATCCCAGCACTTTCAGAGGCCAAGGCAGGAGGATGACTTGATGTCAGGAGTTCCAGACCAGACTGGGCGACACAGTAAGACCCTATCTCTACAAAAGAAATTTTTTAAAAAATTAGCCAGGGATAGTGGCTCACACCTGTGGTTCCAGCTATTCAGGAGGCTGAGGTGGGAGGATCACTTGAGCCCAGGAGTTGGAGGCTACAGTGAGCTATGATTGTACCACTGCACTCCAGCCTAAGTGACAGAGCAAGACTCTGTCGAAAGACAAAAAAGGAAGGAAGGAAGGAAGTATGGAAGGAAGGGGAAGGGAGGGAGGGAAAGATGGAAGCAAGGAGGGAAGGAAGGAAGGACGGAAGGAAGGAAGGAAGGAAGGAGGAGGGAGGGAGGGGGAGGGAAGGAAGGAAGGAAGGAAGGATGGAAGGAAGGAAGGGGAAGGGAGGGAGGGACGGAGTGGGGAGGGAGGGAGGGAAGGAAGGAAGGAAAGAAGGAAGGAAGGAAGAGGGAGGGAGGGAAGGAAGGAAGGAAAGAAGGAAGGAAGGAAGGAAGGGGAAGGGAGGGAGGGATGGAGAGGGAAGGAAGGAAGGGGAAGGGAGGGAGGAGGGAGGGGGAGGGAGGGAAGGAAGGAAGGAAGGAAGGGGAAGGGAGGGATGGAGGGGGGAGGGAGGGAAGGAAGGAAGGAAAGAAGGAAGGAAGGGAAGGAAGGAAGGAAAGAAGGAAGGAAGGGAAGGAAGGAAGGAAGGAAGGGGAAGGGAGGGACGGAGGGGGGAGGGAGGGAGGGAAGGAAGGAAGGAAAGAAGGAAGGAAGGGAAGGAAGGAAGGAAAGAAGGAAGGAAAGAAGGAAGGAAGGGAAGAAGGAAGGAAGGAAGGGGGGAGGGAGGGGGAGGGAGGGAGGGAAGGAAGGAAGGAAGGGGGAGGGAGGAAGGGTAGGGAGGGGGAGGGAGGAAAGATGGAAGGAAGGAAGGAAGGAAGGAAGGAAGGAAGGGAAGGGAGGGAGGGAGGGACGGAGGGGGGAGGGAGAGAAGGAAGGAAGGAAGGAAGGGGAAGGGAGGGAGGGAAAGATGGAAGGAAGGAAGGACGGAAGGAAGGAAGGAAGGAAGGGGGAAGGAGGGAGGGGGAGGGAAGGAAGGAAGGAAGGAAGGGGAAGGGAGGGAGGGAGGGATGGAGTGGGGAGGGAGGGAGGGAAGGAAGGAAGGAAGGAAAGAAGGAAGGAAGGAAGGAAAGAAGGAAGGAAGAAGGAAGAAGAAGGAAGGAAGAGGGAGGGAAGGAAGGAAGGAAGGAAGGAAGGAGGAGGGAGGGAGGAAGGAAGGAAGGAAGGAAGGAAGGAGGGGAGGAGGAAGGAAGGAAAGAAGGAAGGAAGGGAAGGAAGGAAGGAAAGAAGGAAGGAAGGGAAGAAGGAAGGAAGGAAGGGGGAGGGAGGAAGGGAGGGAGGGGGAGGGAGGGAAAGATGGAAGGAAGGAAGGAAGGATGGAAGGAAGGAAGGGGAAGGGAGGGAGGGAGGGATGGAGGGGGAGGGAGAGAAGGAAGGAAGGAAGGAATGGGAAGGGAGGGAGGGAAGGAAGGAAGGAAGGAATGGGAAGGGAGGGAGGGAAGGAAGGAAGGAAAGAAGGAAGGAAGGAAGGGGAAGGGAGGGAGGGAAGGAAAGGAAGGAAGGAAGGAGAAGGGAGGGAGGGAAGGAAAGGAAGGAAGGAAGGAAGGGGAAGGGAGGGAGGGAGGGACGGAGAGGGGAGGGAGGGAGGGACGGAGAGGGGAGGGAGGGAGGGAAGGAAGGAAGGAAGGAAAGAGAAATATGCTCCAGGCAGAGGGAACAGCATGCATGAAGACCCCAGGGTGAGCACAAGCACAGCACAGACTGTCAGTCATCAGTTACAAGAGGAACCAAGCCAAGCTCCACATGACTGACACACAAAGTAAGAGATGCCAACCGGTGGCTTCCATGTTTTCTGTATCTCACTGCCTCCATTCTTTGAGATGGCAAATCGAGGTTGTCTCAGCCTTATGCAAAGCATAATGCAAGTATTGCTTTGAGGCAATGGTGAAATCATAGCTCACTATAACCTCAAAACACCCTGCCTTCTACACAGGAAAACCTGAGCCCCCTCTGCAGAGAGGAAGAGTAGTAAGAGGTGGCGGGCGAGGGGAGCAGCTCATAATGGGTCTTGCAAGCAGGTTAGCTCATTTGGCCTTTTTTGAGCAAATGGCAAATGGCAAATCATTAAATGTGTGGTAATAGGAGACCAGACCAGCTTCTCCTTCTCACTGGAGAACTCTGGGAACAGAGTGACTGCTTGGCTTTAGGTTCCTAGGAAGCCTGTACCAACAAATGCATGCTTCTCAGTTTGGAAATCGTAACTGAGTTCAGACTTGGACCGCTCACTGCTTGACAGCCAGTAAGTTGAGAAACAAGTAGTTAGAGCCCCAACCATCTCCAGCTGCCTCATAAGCCCCCTTCTCCTAATAGAGACCAAGGGGCCCCTGCAGCAGAGATCCCCTAACTTCTTCCTCTCTGCAACCAGATTCTTGAGCATCTTCCTGCTCTCCTTCCAGATCTCATCTCCACTCCAAGAGGAGTATCTCCTCTTTTCCTTTGAGTCTAACTTCTCCACCCTGTGTTGCAAGACTGACTTCCACCTATTGTCCCATCTCTCTTGAGTCTTCAATATTTTTTCATCCTCCCCCTGCCAATGGGCATACTTAAGTTTCCAGAACTAAACGAACAACTCTTTTCTTCATCCTGGCCACCGTCTTTCCTTTTCTCTCTCCCTTTCTCTACTGTCACACTTTTCCCCACAAAAGCAACCTCTGTTCATGGCCCTGCTTCCTCATTCTAGGGAAGTTTGTGTAACATCAACGAGGCTACCACTCCTTAAGCATTCCCTATCTGCCAGTTCTGCGTCACTTTGTATACATCGAGCTCATTCATTTCTAATACAACCATGTGAATTCTGATCATCCTCATTTTACAGATGGGGAAACTGAGGCCCATGTGAGGGACAATGAAAATTGCTTAGTCATACTTCTGGCTCCAAAACCTGCCTCTAGCCACTCTGCTCCACTGCCCTAACGAGCCTCCTATGAGAGTAGCCACCTGTCTTTCCTTGATGTATCCCTAGTATATTTGAGGCACTCAGTAAATATTTAGTGACTGAATGAATGTTCAAATACTTTAATGACTTTTTGCCAGCTTGTCTAGAGGCCTTTCCTGCAAAGTTTTATAATTTAGTCATAAATACATTTGGTTGTAATGTTATATGTATCATGTCTCATGATCCCGAAATTACTTTATGAATTAAATATCTTGAAAAATAGAGTGGAATTCAATACAATTCCGTATCCATCTGCCACATGTCTTCATCCTTGCTGTCAAAATGCCAGTGCCTTCTTAAACAGGGTGAGAACATTGACTACATACTAATTTGGTTTAGCTCATGAAGTGTACTCAGACACGCATAGTACAAAACAAAAAAAAAATCAAGGAGACAAAAATAATCAAAAGGGATGAATTTAGTAAATCCTGCACAAAATGCTGCAGGCCTGAAAATATTTATTGGAAGAAATATACACGTTCAAGAAAGGTTATTCAGCAGACAGAAGAGAGAAAAACCACCACAAAGATAAAGTGGTTCAAATTTGGGAAAATGTTTCATAGAAATAAAAAATTGTTTGAAATTCCTTTAGGCAAAGTGAAGAAAATATACTTTCATTTATATGACCAGGAAACCAAGTGACTGGCTGTAGATAAATGAGCTAGTGTCAATCAGAATGGGTTCAGTCCTATGGCAGGAACAATCTCAAATCTTAGTGGCTTGACACAGTGGGTTATTTCTTGTTCATTTCACATTTCCAGCACAGGTTGATATCTGCTCCATGTTATCTTAATTCCGGGACTCAGGTGGACAGCATATTCTCCACCTAGAATATTACTAAGAGAGGCCCGGCTTGGTGCCTCACACCTATAATCCCAGCACTTTGGGAGGCTAAGGCAGGAGGATCACGAGGTCAGGAGTTCAAGACCAGCCTGGCCAACATAGTGAAACCACATCTCTACTAAAAATACAAAAAAATTAGCCAGGCATGGTGGTGCATGCCTATAGTCCCAGCTACTAGGGAGGCTGAAGCAGGAGAATCACTTGAACCTGGGAAGCAGAGGCTGCAGTGGACTGAGATCAACCCATCGCACTCCAGACTGGGCGACAAAACGAGACTCCATCTCAAAAAAAAAAAAAAAGAATGTTACTAAGAAGTTCTGTTTACTAGCTTTAAATGGTTCTGCTTAGAAGTGACACAAGTCATTTCTGCTTACATTTAATTGACCAAAGCAAGTTTCATAGCTAAACAGGAAGGAGTGGTCTCCTGGCAGTCTCTGCAATATTGTTCTCCCCCTTTCTGCCAGAATCCTGAGTGCGGACACACCTGCCTTCTCCTACCCTCCCTCACTGGCCTTTGTGATGCTACCCTGTCTTGCTATGTCCATCTTTGCATCAAGACTTCTGGGTCTTGGAGACTGGCCTCTCTTCCTCCTCCTTTACCCCGAAGCTGCCTTCTCAGCTTTCTGCTGTCCTTGCCCAAAGGTAATATGTAAGCCATATCCAGCAAAAAAGATGTGTTTTGTTTAGGCCATACAGGTTTGCTCATATTGTTTGTAATTTGTTTCCAATATTTAAAAACCACACTGAATGCTCTTCTGTAATTAATCAGAGGATCTAGCCACACTGGACCACATTCCTTTGTGGACACAGTTAGCTCAGCTGAGTAAAGCTGGCCCGGTCGAGGAAGCAGGTGCTTGCATCTCTCCCTGGGCCCACCTGGTCCACTGATACTGCTTATGTTACTGAATCAGCCACCTGGGAGCTCCAGATTTTCCCCCCGGGAAGGGGGAATCTCCTTTAGTTCGTATCTACATGCAAATGACAATTTAAATCACAGTGTAGTCATGATCTCTTACCTGCATTTCAAGCCTGCGTTTCTAACATCTATTAATCCTTCCTGCTCCCAAGACCATTTCGATGTGGTTCATGATTCTGTCATGTTCAAAACTATGGGCCTCAGGTGAGTTACTTAATCTCTGTAACTCTGTAACTCATATGTAAAAATAAAAAAACAAAGTTACTGTAAGACATATGAACTTCATGACCCCCTGGTAGGATGCACTGAGAGGAACACAACCTCATATCGGTGGTATCCTTGTCTAAAATGCATAACCACAATCTAATCATGAAACAAACCCAGATTGAAAGACATCCTATGAAATAACTGACCAGTGCTCATCAAAAGTACCAAGTCATGAAAGACAAGAAATGGCACAGCCTGGAGGAAACCAAGGAGACATAACAATTAAATGCAATGTGGGCCAGGCTCAGTGGCTCATGCCTATAATCCCAGTACTTTGGGAGGCTGAGGTGGGTGGATCACTTGAGGTCAGGAGTTGGAGACCAGCCTGCTCAATATGGTGAAACTCTCTCTCTACTAAAAATACAAAAAATTAGCCAGGCATGGTGATGCACGCCTGTAATCCCAGCTACTCGGGAGGCTGACGCAGTAGAATCGCTTGAACCCGCGAGGGGAGGTTGCAGTGAGCTGAGATCGCACCACTGCACTCTAGCCTGGGCAACAGAGTAAGACTCCATATGAAAAATTAAAAAAATAAAATAAAATAAAACAAATGCAATGTGGGATCCTGGACTGGATCTTGGAACAGGAAACAAACATTAGGGGAATCAGTGAAATTTTAGTAAGCGCTATTACAATTGGTACAATTCTCTTAAGTAAGCGACTTAGCTGTTTCATAATTTCTTAATATTAATTTCTTGGTTTGGAAAATTGTGCTATGACTATGTAAGATGTTAACATCGGGGGAAGTTGGGTCAAGAGTATACGGGGAACTCTCTACACTATTTTTGAGACTTTTTTGTAAGTCTAAAATTATTTCAAAATAAAAAGTTAAAAGCAAAGTTATTGACCGGGCACGGTGGCTCATGCCTATAATCCCAGCATTTTGGGAGGCTGAGGCAGGCAGATCACCTGAAGTCGGGGGTTCAAGACTAGCCTGACCAACATGGCGAAACCCCGTCTCTGCTAAAAAAATACAAAAATTAGCCAGGCATGGTGGCAGGTGTCTGTAATCCCAGCTACTCAGGAGGCTGAGGCAGGGAGAATTGCTTGAACCTGGGAGGCAGAAGTTGCAGTGAGCCGAGATCATGCCACTGCACTCCAACCTAGGCAACACAGCCAGACTCTGTTTTGGGAAAAAATAGTAATAATAATAAAGTTATTATAAAAAATTTATGTCATGGGATCATAATGATGTGAAGAGATCATATACACAAGGAGCATGGCTCTGCAACTGGTCTGCCTGTCTACTCCTCCCTGCACGGTGGCCTGCTTTCTGCAAGTGGTCTGTAAGTACTCGACGTATTGAATTAGCTTGAGAAGAAGGAAACGGAAAGTAACTGTATATAAGTCACACTGTTTAATTCTTACAATAACTCTCTGAGGAAGGTATTATTATCCTCATTTTACAGATGAGGAAATTGAAGTACAAAAAGGTTTATAGCTCATGCACTTGAGCACAATTTGTTTCTGCCAGGGCTGCGGTGAAATGCTTCTTGCCCACAACACTTCCAACCCAGGGAAGCATCCCTCCATTTTCCCAATGCCCTCAAGCCCACCCTTTCCAGCTTCCCGGTTTGTGCTTACAGCAAACAGGGCCACTTCTGCCAGCTTCCTGCTCCAGCACTTGGATTTCATTAGCAAGCACAATTCTAATTGAACTTTTTTTCACTAGCCTTAGCTTGGCAATTAATCAAGCTTCTCCCAAGCTCAGAGCCCATGTTTACTTCCTTTCATGGAGAGTGAGAGAGGAAAGCAAATCTCAATCCTCATTCCTGGGGCAATGTACCCTGTGCTTGTGCTGGTTTCTCTGTCTCTCTGCGTTCCCAGGACACTGCACACTTAGTAATTTCTAAAGAAGGCTGTTAGATTCAGATGGTAATCTCAGCTCCCTTCTGGTTCATTCCCTGGACTCTTGGCCTCATTAGAAATCCTCTCACTGCCTGCCTCCAGCCTCTCACTTAGAAGTAACTGTTGGCCTCTGTTCTCCTGCCTGCCAGAATATCAGAGCACCTCATTTACTTTTGCCTTAATGTAACATTTATTGTCATTTCCTCCCTGTTCTCTGATTAAAGAAGGAATAAATGTTCATTGCAGAAAAATCGGAAAATGTGAAAAATCACAAAGACGAGACTAAAACTCAATCATAATGCCACCAGCCAGAAATAAACACTGCTAATACATGCAGGTGCAGATGATGCTTGTCCTTCTTAAAGATGGCTTTTGTGCCAATTACATATTATATGTCCAAAGCCCTAATTCAGAGATCCAAAATGCAAGTTAAAAACAAGGCAGGGGGCCGGGTGCGGTGGCTCAAGCCTGTAATCCCAGCACTTTGGGAGGCTGAGGCAGGCGGATCACGAGGTCAGGAGATCGAGACCATCCTGGCTAACATGGTGAAACCCCGTCTCTACTAAAAGTATAAAAAATTAGCTGGGCGTGGTGGCGGGCCCCTGTAATCCCAGCTACTCGGGAAGCTGAGGCAGGAGAATGGTGTGAACCCAGGAGGCGGAGCTTGCAGTGAGCTGAGATTGCGCCACTGCACTCCAGCCTGGGCCACAGAGCGAGACTCCATCTCAAAAAAGAAAAAACAAGTCAGGGTCACTACATTGCACAGTTCCAGAGGGTACCATTCATATTGTAGTCTACGGGAATGGCTTCCTCTGAAGTTATGCAGTGCACGTTCTGTGATGCTGTACTTGGTGGCCGTGTGCAGGGCCCGGGGAAGATAACGCAAAGTGAGTTGTAGGTAAACTAAAGGGCCAGGGAAGCTCCTGAGAACTGTTATAAAGTAGGGATGTGGGACCACCGGTGGCAGAGTCCTGTGATTTTTCAAGAAGGGCTGGAAAACAAACAGACCCAATGATTCCAGGTCCTCCCAGGGCTCTTCTGTCTTGTAGCCCAGTTTTTCCTCTTCCCATCTTCTTTGTTTCTCCCACAGAGTGACCCCAAGAGCCCTCTTATGTAGAAAGCCTTGCTCTGATTGTCCTCTGGTTGGGCAGTGGCAGAGGCCATCAGCAAAGCCCTTCTCATCCCCTGCCACTAAGCCCAGGAGGGAAAGTCGTTTCATCTGCCCCTTCCCTGGCACTCGACAACATAGAGGACCTAAGGTTGGGGGCTACCTAACCATCTGCCTTGGCTCCTGGGGAGAGAGGGAAGACAGTCAGCAAGACCTGGGTAAGGAGAGAGGCTCAGGTCCATTTTCCCATCATCACTTCCAAGGGGAATGGCTGACATATTCTTTTCTTTGAGGGCACATTCATTCATGTGACTATTTCATTAAGATGGGTCCTACTGTACTCGATTGTGAGCTATGTGAGAATAATAAATGAGTCTGAGGCCAGGCGTGTTGGCTCACGCCTGTAATCCCAGCACTTTGGGAGGCCAAGGCAGGAGGATCACAAGGTCAGGAGATCGAAACCATCCTGGCTAACATGGTGGAACCCCGTCCCTACTAAAAATACAAAAACCAACTGGGTGTGGTGGCACACACCTGTAATCCCACTACTCGGGGGGCTGAGGCAGGAGAATCGCTTGAACCTTGGAGGCGGAGGTTGCGGTGAGCCGAGATCACTGCCACTGCACTCCAGCCTGGGCGTTGGAGCGAGACTCCGTCTCAAAAAAAAAAAAAAAAAAAAAGTAAATAAAAAAAAAACGAGTCTGGTTTTGTTCCCCAGCATGTCCCTGTGCTCAGCAGAGGCACTGGCACAGAGCAAGTACACAGTGAATACCACTGAATGGACAGAAGAGGGGCATGCCCTGTACTGTCCACATCCTCCCACAGGGAGGCCCAGGCGGAGCACTGCCAAAGAGTCTCCCCTCCACAGAAGATCTGCAGCAACCATAAGTCAGGATTTTCATTGTTTTTAGCACTGTAAGAATAGGAATACTTTGTCACATGTAAGCCTAGTGCTGAACTTTCAGAGAGCCCACTTTCAAAGACACTTTTAGCAAAACATCATGTATAAAAGGGGAACTTTGTAAATATTCTTTCAATATTTTAAACTATCTCTCCGTGTGTGTAGAATGCTTAATATTTCATAACACCTTTCATACAACCACACATTATATTTTCCTACAGCAATATTCTTCTGTAACATTAGTTTTAACAACTGCACAGAATTCAATTGCATGAATGTACCATAATTATTTCCTGTTGATGAGCATTTAGATTGTTTTCAATTTTTTTGTATTATAAATAAATTAGTGATAATCATCTTTCTCCGGAAAGGTTTGTCTGTATTATAAATTTATTTACTTATTTTATGTTAAACTACCTACTCAAATGGTATGCCAATCTGGATGCACAAGTTGCCCTATATAAAGATTGTACCTAATTTCTTCTTTTTTTTTTTTTTGCTTTTGAAGACTTATTTGACTTTACATAAATACCCATTCTTATTGACTGTTTCAATTTTTTCTCTTTCATCTTTTATTTTAGAATCAGCGAGTACATGTGCAGGTTTATTATAAAGGTATATTGCATGATGCTGTGGTTTGCAGTATGAATGAATCTGTTACCCAGGTAGTGAGCATTATACCCAATAGGTAGTTTTTCAACGGTTGCTCTCCTCCCCACTCTTCTGTCTCTCGTGTACCTTAGTGTCTATTGCTCCTATCTTTATATAAGATTGTAAAAAAATTTCTACATACAGTGTATAAGTGCTCATTTCCTAATCCCATGATCCACTATAGACTTAGTTAGTGCTAGATCACAGGATGAGACACCTAAACAGTCATTTGAAGTATCTAAGTACTTTGAAGTATCACTAAAGTACTCAAATATTACTAAACATTGTATTCACCAAAACTCCTAAGGAACAAATAGATGGTCACTGAACCACTGTCTAAGAAGGATGATAAAAATAACTATAGGAATGTGAGTTTACTCAGTGGGACATTCATGCAAGTTCTGGGTCAGAGTTGAATTGTTGGGGCATCAGTGGAGAGGCTGAAGTCTACTCCTTTCCCACTCTTATTTACCAACACCCAGACACTCTGCTTCATAAGTACTACATAAATGTTTAATGAGCATCAATTTTAATCATATAGAGTATTGTGTATTAATTGGAAGATTATCCATGATAAACTGATAACTGATTAAAGAAAGCTGAAGAATATCTTTTGTACATTCTACTTTTTAAAGGGAAGGGGAAACCTATGTAAGTAGTCATACATTTCTATACGTTTATATAAGCAAAGGAAAATATAGACAGTTACCATACAATAGTTTTAACAGTCTCTATTAGGAATATTAGTCTGGAGAGGGGTAGAAAGTATTATTAATTTTACTTTAGATGCTTCAGTTGCATCCATTTTTTAACTTGTTTCAACAACCACATACAACTTTTATAATTCAAATGTTTAATATTTAAATTAGGTTTGAAGCAGCACCAAATTGTAGTATGCTGACAAGAGCCCACATCTCAGTCATCTTTGACTAGATTTTGTTATCTTTTTAAATATTTATTTACTTATTTATTTATTTATTTAAGACGGAGTCTCACTCTGTTGCTCAGGCTGGAGTACAGTGGTGGGATCTTGGCTCACTGGAACCTCTGCCTCCTGGGTTCAAGCTATTCTCCTGCCTCAGCCTCCCGAGTAGCTGAGACTACAGGCACACATCACCACATTCAGTTGATTTTTGTATTTTTAGTAAAGACAGTGTTTTACTGTGTCAGCCAGGCTGGTCTTGAACTCCTGTCCTCAGGTGATCTGCCCACCTTGGCCTCCCAAAGTGTTGGGGTTATAGGCGTGAGCCACGGTGCTGGGCCCTTTCTGCAATGTTTTCATCAGATTTTGTTGTCAGTTATGCTAGCTTCATAAAACTATTTGAGAAACATTTCAAAATATATATAACATATTTTGCTCTATTCTAGGAGTCTGTAAATAACCTGCTCTTTGCATGTTTAACAAAACTCATCCATAAATTGTCTGAGCATAAAATATTTTGGGGAAGTAGGGTTTTGTTTGTTTGTTTACAACTTTTACTATTTCTTTCAGGGCTACTGTTCTATTTAAACTTCACACTTCTTTCTTTAGTCAATTTTATTCATTTGTATTTTCCTTCAAAAAATCTAGTTCACCTAGATTTTAAAATTCATTTGCATTATCTTGTACTATATCCTTTGTTAATTCTTTTAAAATAGCCTCTAAGTCCATAGTTCTAACTCCTTTTCAAATCTGAATTTTGACTATTTTCTTGTTTGCCAGAGATTTGTCTATCTCACTGGTCTGTTTAAAGAACCAGATCTAGGATGTAGCTATCAATTTTTATTGGTCTTAGGTTTTCAGGTTCAATTTATGATTCTTTAAAGTCCTCCTTCCTGCTTTGCTTAGGTTTATTTTGTTCACCTTCTCCTTCTAATGCTTGAGGTCAAACTCATTTCATTTATTTTCACTTTTTGCTCATCTAATGACTAAAATATTCAAGACAAGTATTTTTCCTGAATTTAGCTTTAGTTTATCCCATAAAATCGAAGATGTTGATTTCATTTCTACTTCCTTTGAAATAGTTTATATCCACAACTGAGTTTGTAAGAGACAGTTTTGTGGTTGTTTTTTAAAGAACTGTTTTAAATATTATTTTAAATTAAAAGTAGGTTCATTATAGAAAAAATAATAAGGGGAAACTCACCCAGTATTCTGCCACTCAGGCGGCTGCATATGTCTTTCCAATCATTTGTGCCTATGGTTATTTCTTTCCTCTTTAAAAAATTGTATTATCTATTTTATCTTAAAGGCCACTTTCCTCCTGAGACATTATACATGCAGTTATTAGGGCCTCTTGCTAGTTTTGAAAGTTGTGACCTTTTGGAGTCCCATAGTAACTTACCTGAACACAGAGATTGTCAGGCAGACTTTAGGAAATTTCATTGATATCTTTTTTCCTTCCTTATGAGAGCCAGAAAGGAGAACTGTGACAAAGATTATATGTGAGAACATATCACCCTGCCTTCATCTGCCTTGAAGAGCCTCATCTCCTTCTCATCAAGCTTGAAGACAAAGAGCATGAAAAGCTTTCCCATTCCCTCCTGTCCAGGACCCCTGGCTCCTCCCTTGCTTTCCATCATTTACATCCATCCTCTACCAACTGGACAAGTCACTTCACTTCTTCTGAGCCTTACTTTCTTCATCTGTACAATGGGGAAAGTACTAGGCCCTGTCTCATAAGGTGGCAGTGTGCTTTAAATAAAACAATGCTTATAAAGCACTTCACACAGAGCCTGGCACATAATAAATACTCACTAAATGATAGTTGTTGTTGTTGTCATTACTCCCACCCCTTTTCAAGCACACAAGATGAATAAAGAGCTCACTTCTCAAGTGAGACTCAGGGAGACCTCAATGCCTGCTACTCATCTGCAGTTTTACAAAAGCAATTAAAGTTTGCCTGTGATCGTGTGTCTCTTGATCGTCCTTGAAGCCGAGGTGCCCTATTGAAAGAGGAAGCCAGTGCCCTTCCCTGCATTCCGGTGCTGTTTATTATTCCAGAAAGGCTGCTCAGGCTCATTACTGCTGCAGAATACAGGCCCCCAGGGGCTGAAGTAGAGCCAGATAATTACCAGCAGATCCCTAATAGGTATGGACTCAATGGAAACAAGTCAATCAGGAACACAGCATTTACGTCTAAACTATTCCCATCCACGCTCAGGGGCACAAGAGACTGCTAATGAGGGCCACACTTCTGAGGCCAAGGGCCATGACCACTAGCTCCACCCTGAGAGCTCTGTGCCTAAAAGAATCCTAACAAGTGGATCCTCTCTGTGTTAGTCTATTTAGTGTTGCTATAAAGGAACGCCTGAGGCTGGGTAAGAGGTTTATTTGGTTTATGATTCTGGTGGCTGGAGAGTTCAAGACTGGACACCTGCATCTGGTGAGGGCCTCAAGCTGTTTCCACTCACGGCAGAAGGTGAAGGGGCTGTACAAAGATCATATGGTGAAAAAAGATGCTAGAGAGAGAGCGAAGGGGGGTACCAGGCTTCCTTTTACAACCAGCTTTTGCAGGAACTAATTTAGTGAGAACTCACTTATCCCCACGGTAGGACGTTAATCTATTCAGGAGGACTCTGCTCCCATGACACAAACACTTCCCATTAGGCCCCACCTCCAAAACCAGGAAAAAAATTTCAGCATGAGGTATGGAAGGGATAAATATTCAAATTATAGCATTGTGCCCCTGGACCCCCAAAACTCATGTCCTCCTCACATGCAAAATACAATCATTCCATCCCAATAATTTCAAAAGTCATAAATCATTTCAGCATCAACTCAAGAGTCCAAAGTCTTATCTGAGACTCAAGGTAAGTTCCTTCCAGCTATGATCCTGTAAAGTCAAAAACAAGTTATTCACTTCCAGTTACAATGGTTGTACAGGCATTGGGCAAATATTCTCATCCCAAAAGGGAAAAATCAGCCAAAAGAAAGGAGTAACAGGCCCAACGCGAGTCTAAAACCCAACAGGGAAGACATTAAATCTTAGAGTTCCAAAGTAATCGCCTTTGACTCCATGCCCTGCATCCTTGGCACACCAGTACAAGGGGTGGGCTCCCAAGGCTTCAGGCAGCCCCATCCTGATGGCTTTGCTTGGCACAGCCTACATGACTTCTCTCATGGAACAAAGTCTAAGCCAGACGCTTTTCCCAGGTGGGGTGGGAAGTGGCCAGTGGCTCTACTATTTTTGGGTCCTGATGGTGGCCCCACTCCTGCAGCTCTGATGTACAGTCTGGGTGGCCAGGCAGGAACCTGCCTCAGTAGTGGAGTCATCATTAAGAGTTCCCACCTAGGCAATGCCTAGTAGAGCTGCATAAGCCTTGCAATGCCTGGTAGAGCTGCATAACAGATTCTGCATAAGCCTTGGTGGCTTCCACCTCTGAAATCTAGATGGAAGACACCAAGGCTTATGGCTTGTGCCCTCCAGAGCAGTGGCTCGAGCAGTACCTGGGCTGTTTGAACCAAGGCTGAAGCAGAAATGGCCTGGATGCAGTGAGCAATATTCTAAGGTGGCACAGGGCAGTAGTACCCCGGGCCTGTCCCCTGAAACCATCCTGTCCTCTTAGTCCTCTGGGCCTGTGATAAGAGGGGGAGGCCTCAAAGTTTTCTGAAATGCCTTCAGGACCTTTTCCTCATTGTCTTGGCTATTAGCACCTGGCTCTTTTTCAGTCATGCAAATTTTTTTAGCAACTTATACTTCCTACCATACCCTTGAATTTCTCTCCTGAAAATGCTTTCCTTTTCTACCACATGGCCAGGCTGTGAACTTTCCAAATTTGTATGCTGTGCTTCCCTTTTAATTATAAAGTCTGCCTTTAGCTCATTCATTTGCTGTTGTAATTCACTGTAAGCTGTTAAAAGTAATCATGTCACTCCTTGTGTGCTTGGCTGTTTGGAAATTTTTTCCACCAGGTACCCTAAGTCATCACTCTTAAGCTCAGCCTTCCACAAAGTCTAAGGGCATGACACAGTGTGGCCTAGTTCTTTGCTACAGAGTAACATGGGTAACCTTTGCTCTAGTTCTCAATAAGTTCTTCATTTCCATGTGAGACCTCTCTGGCATGGTTTTCTTCCTCTCTTCCTTTCTTCCTTTCTTCCTTTCTTCCTTTCTTCCTTCCTTCCTTCCTTCCTTCCTTCCTTCCTTCCTTCCTTCCTTCTTCTTTCTTTTCTTTTCTTTTCTTTTCTTTTTTCTTTTTTCCTTTTTTGACAGAGTCTTGTTCTGTCACCCAAGCTGGAGTGCAGTGACACAATCTCGGCTCACTGCAAGCTCCACCTCCCAGGTTCAAGTGATTCTCTTGCCTCAGCCTCCCTAGTAGCTGGGATTACAGGCACCCGCCACCACACTTAGCTAATTTTTGTATTTTTAGTAGAGGCAGGATTTCACTACATTGGCCAGGCTTGTCATGAACTCCTGACCTCAAATGATCCACCCACCTTGGCCTCCCAAAGTGCTGTGATTACAGGCATGAGCCACCATGCTCAGCCGTATACTGTCTATATTTCTATCAGCATTTTGGTCACAACCACTTAACTAGTCTCTAGGAAGTTCCAAACTTTCCCTTGTCTTCTTCTGAGCCCTCCAAACTCTTCCAGCCTCTCCCCATTACCCAGTTTGAAAGGTACTTCCACAATTTTATGTGTGTTCCCCACTCCTCTCCCCCACTGAGAAGACTTGGTTTTCTGTCTTAGTCCATCTAGTGTTGCTATAAAGGAATACCTGAGGCTCAGTAGGTTATGAGGAAAAGAGGTTTCTTTGGCTCACAATTTTAATGGCTGTAAAGTTCAAAACTGGACATTTGTGTATGCTGAGGCTACATCCACTTATGGTGGAAGGTGAAGGGGAGCTGGCTGTGCAGAGATCACATGGCAAGAAAGGAAGCAAGAGAGGGAGGGGTCGCCAGGTTCTATTTCATAACCAGTATTTGTGGGAACTAATAAAGTGAGAACTCATTCAACCTAAGGGAGGGTATTAATCTATTCATGAGAGATCTGCTTATAAATATGCTCTGCTTCCCTCCATGACCCAAATGCCTCCCCCATTAGGCCCCAACTCTAACACTAAGGATAAAATTGCAACATGAGGTTGACAAACATCCAAACCACAGTACTTCCCAAGGACTGACACCCAGGGTGAACTACAAGGCAAACTGGCTTAATTTGATGTCATAATCTCCTGTGACTTCTGACCTGCTGCCCTCTCTAGTAATAAATCTGCTTCTTTCAGAAATGCCACATTTAAGGGAACTCTGAAGCAAGCCTCCCTCCTGTTCTTCTTTCCTTCCCTCTCCTGCTGAGCTCCACTTCTTTTCCTCCATTCTTATCACAGGTAGTGTCATTTTTAAAATCGGCAGTGACTTCTGAAAGCCATCTCACCTCCACTCACCAATTCTCTTGGGCCGCAGCATTGCCTTGAGCAAATGTGGCTTCATTTCTAATGTTTGCTATCAGTACAGCATGCAGACACACAATTAAATCTAAAAACACAACTGATTAGAATTCCTGACAGATTGCCTCCTCCAGAAGTAAGAATTTCAGGCCACAAATTAGAGGTGAAGTAAACTGAGCCTTCTGGCTGGTTCTATAGCTGATTTTTATTGGTATCCCAAGCTGCATTTGCTCTGAGTGGTAAAAACACAATCTCAGCTGCTCAGGGAGGACCCCCACTTGTTCTCTGTGTGGGAGGGGCAGAGGAACCAAGTGCCAGAGGGTGAACTGGTCCCTTAGCACTGCCTGCTGCCCATGCTGGCATGCCCCAAGCTACCCTGTTCTTTTGCCTTGGCCATCGTCCATCATCCATGCAGGGTCCTTGCTGAGATCTGCTCATCCCCACAGTGAAGTCACACTGGGTCCAGTCGTCCAGCTATTTCCAAACCCTTCTCTCCAAATAGCAAACATTTACCTGCTTCTCTGCTGTACCATCCCTCCTCTGAAGCACTAAAACCCACTAACTCGATGGACAGGAAAAGCAATGACATATGGGGATCCTTGGCTAATATCTAAAAGGATTGCTCCACTCCAAGTGTTACGAAGGGAAAATGGAAAATGGTTGAGAGTCAGTCAAGCCATCTGATAAGGAAGAGCCCTATCACTTGGGAAGCGTCTGTAACACAGGTATGACAATTTTGGACAAAGCTGCTGCTCCTGAAAGGAACATGATAGGGTGAATCAGTAAAGGGATATTACCTATGGATATTAGCGCCAGGGAGGGAGCTTCCTCTGGATTCAGGGGCCAGCAGTGACTTTCTTCATTCCAAAATTCTGTAGAAACATAAAGCACACCCATGAGGAGGGGTAAATAATTCCACAGAGAGAATTAAGCAGCAAGGCTCTTTTTTTCTCACCTAAGGCTATAGTTGCATGTGTGATTATGTGTCACCCAGGTAACAGTTGAGTCCACCATGCAGTTGTGTCCACCATGTACCTGCCCATCCCCACTCCTGGACCGCAGTTTGGTTTTGGAATGAATTATTTTTTTGTCAATACCTACAAATTATGGCAGACCTTGTGCAAACCTCAGAGGCAGCTAGGGCTTCCTGGCCTCCTGCAAATGTATTAGCCTGACCTGGAAACTTGAAGGCAGTTCCTGCTACCAGGCAGCTCTCTGATTCTTGGCCATCTTACAAAATGCAAACAGCTTGGAGAATTTATACTCTGGATCTTTCTCAACCCCACAGTATCCTGAGCTTCTTTCTCATCAACTCTTCCAAATTCACGCGAAAAATAGAAGCCCACGGCATCTGGTCCTATCTCCCTCCCGCCTCATCACTGACATCCAAAACCTCCTCGAGACACTCAGCAGCTTGGGTAATTTCCGTGTCTGAAGAAGACCTGTCCAACCAGAGGCTCCCTGTTCTTTGATGCTGCAACTTTCTCCATCTCAACCAAAGCTATGCCTAGAACTTCTTGGCATCTCCTAGAAGTGTTCCATGCCATAAATGCTCAATTCTCAGCTGCAATATCTTACCCTCCCCACTGCTGCTTCATGTGTCAATGACATTGAAGCCTTTAGGGTCTCGTCCTTCCCTTTTTCTCAGCCTGTGAACTGCTAAGCTTCAAATTCTTCCCTAACCAGCCTAGACTCCACAACCCCCCCATTTCAACTACTTGCTTGCCACCCACACTCTCAATCCCCTTGTCCCTCTGCCACCAACTGCTTAAACCCAGAATTTGTTCAGGCTGCTAAAAACCTCTGCAGAAACTCCTATGCCCAATCAGTTCACTGTCACTACAAATACATGATCTCCAGCATCAGCCTCACTCTTGAGCCTATCTAGGGATCATTTAAAGAAGGAAGTCAAGCATAAGTATGTTTTGGTTTACTTGTCAAGCTCAATTAAACCTTTTAGCTTCCCTGAAATGTTGATCCTTGTACTTAGGAGAACCTGAGACAAAGGTAAGATCAACCTTTGTCTCTGACCCAAGTAGCAACAAGGTTCTTTTTTTAACAGATTCTGCAGGTTACAGCACTGCAGCCATTGTTCCATTTAAGAGACCACCATTCTTGCCACAGGGACAGTTTCAGAGGCTTCTGGAATCAATTCCTCACTACCTTGCAGTGGAGATTGCATTGGAGATTGGTGGTAGCACTTCTCACAGACCCCCTCATTGATCACTGTGTCCTTGCACTGCGACCTATGTAAGCAAAGGGTTGTTCATGCATGCAGAAATCAGCATTCAGGGCAGGGGCAGCTCACATGTCCAGAGGCATTCTAATCTCTAGAGTGAGGACAGGCTCATCTCTTTGACAACAGATCTCCCTATCTTTAAAAACTAAGAGCAAATCAACATCTTTGCTCATGAACAAAACTTACTAGTCTGATCCACGGAAGTGGTACATGAGACATTCATAGAGAGTCAACCTTTTCCTAGTAGGATAAGCACGTATAACCCTTTTTATGCAATGCATGTAAATGCATATGGCTCGTTACATTATAATTCCCTAAACAATGACACAGCCACACTATCTAGATCTAATTTAGCTCTAGCTGTCAGGGCATGAATTATTCCAGCCCTTGGCCCGCATGGCTGCCTTGACAAATGCCTGAACTATGGCCTCACCTTGGCCTGTGTGGCCTGAGTGACAGGGCTTACTTGGCTTGTCTGCCTCTAGAACTCACACTGTGATGTGGTTGCTCACCCATCTCCCTGTCAGCATATCCCAGGCACAGGCAATGGGAAATGAATAGCATGGGAGGGCTCAATCAGGTGCAGTTAGTGGGAATTATACTAATCGATAACCCAGGCCAGAGTTCCAGCCATACTCCTATTTTCCATTTGGAACTAAATGAGATAGCAAATATACAGGATTTAAAACAGGGCCTGGGACATAGCAAATTCTCAGCAATTGCTAGTTGGGCAATAAAGTTAGACAGTGTAGTGTGGTGGCTCAAAGCATGGACTCTGGAGCTAGATTCTTTTGCTCAAAACCCAGCTCTATGGCTTGTAAACTCTGTGACTTTGGTCTAGTTACTTAGCATCTTGTGACTCAGTTTCTCTTCCTTGAAATGGGAATAATAATAGTTACCAACCCATTAGCTTGTTGTGGACAGCACTTAGTACATAGAAAGCACTTGATAAGTGATAGCTGCTTTTATCTAACTGATAGAAATGAAGGGTCTTTTGGAGATTGCCTTATTGTCTTCCATTTTTTTCCCTATTATTTTATCCCCGTCCACCTTGCAATACTCCAACCCAGCATCACTGTACTCTCTGCCATCTCTGCTGGGGCACTGGGGAGACGTTTTTATACTTCTTTAGCTTGGGCTCTGTGATGAATTAGAAATGAATACAAATTCTTTGAAATGTCTCCCTTTGGAAGGTAGAGTTTAATTCCCTTGTTCATGAATCTGGAATGATCTTAATAACTTGCTTGGCCAATGGAATGTGGCAAAAGAGATGTTCTGAGACTTTCAGGACTAGGTCAAAAGCAGCCTTTCCACTTCTGCTTGGATCTTGCAGAAGGCTTGCTCTGGGGATGGACTTTCTGAGAAACCAGCCTCTAGGCTGTGAGAAACCCAAGCCGCATGAATAAACCATGCACAGTCAGCCCCAGAACCAGAGCCAAGTTCCCAAGTGTCACTCAGCATCAACTGCCAGACATACAAGTGAGCCATTTTTTTTTGTCTGGCCCAGTCAAGCCTTAAGATGACAGCAACCCAGCTGCCACCTATCTACAACTGCACAAGAGACCCCAAGTAAAAACCACCTGGCTGAACCAAATCAACCCACAGAACCATGATAGATCATACTAAATAGATGCATCAGCCATTATGTTTTCGGATGGTTCATTACAGCAGAAGTAAATAACCAGAACAGTGTCCAACCTGAAAGAGGTTGTCAGTACTCCTGGATGTTCTCCCACCTGTCTTTGCACCACTCCTTCCTCCTCATCTGAACCTTCACCCCTCGCCACCTGCCTCTCCCTTTGCAGCAGCGCATCTCATGGTACAGATTAGAGTTTAGCCTGCAGAAAAAGCAGGGAAAGGAGGATTGCTTAGAAGGTCTGTGCGGCATTAAGGGTTGCAAATCTCTCAGAAATCCAAGAGCAGGAATCACTCCAGCCAGTGAATGAGGCTGGGAAACGGCAGGTGAACAGAATTCAAGGAAGTGCCAAGTGTTTCTCTTCCCCTGCTGGCATCCACCATTCATTCCAAAAATACTTGCCAAGTGCCCATTCAGGTTTGCTCTCAACTCAATCCTCCAACGTCTGCCTCTCTAGGCTCTTCACTTCTCCTGATGCTTCCCACCAGTGTCTATATCATCTACACTTTATCTTTAGTTTACATTATAAATCATGTTGCTCCGCAACTGCCCCTTGCTCATGACACACACTTCCTCCCTTGCAGGGGCCCTAGTCAATGTGATGACCTCTCAAAATGCAATTTGGCCACTTCAGCTTCAGCTTAATGTCCCAGGCCAAATTCCTGAAAGCAAGAACTGATGGGCCACCCCTTGGGCCAAGTGTCTACCTCTGGTCCGATCAGCACTCAGAAAGCCACACGTGGTTGTGGGGTGGTTCCTAATAGGAAGGGCAGACAGAGTGACAAGGCAGGGGCTTGGAGAGCATAATGGCTCCATCACTAATCTCTGTGATTCTTGGCACAACCAACTTCCCATCTCAGGTTTTTTTGTTTTCTCCTGTGTAGAATGAAATCGTTCCATCAAGTGGGCGGAGGGAGGGATTGCACCTGGTAGATGTTCCAGAATCTAAAAGTAGTTGAAGCCTGTAAAGTTTGGGAAAGGATACCTGCTTTATTTTTCAATCCTCAAACAACCCTATCCAGTAGCAACTGGTATTATCTTCATTTTACAGTTGGGGAAACTGAGGTGTGGGAAGATTAAGTGGCACATTCAACTCATACAGTCAGTAAGTGACTCAGTTGGGACCCAGACACAAATCTGCTTGCCATCAAAGCCTGTGTTCTGATTCATTCGCTGTGCACCCTTTATCTATGCCACAGGCTGTGCCCAGGAGGAAAAAAATGATATAAAATGAAACGAGTTGAGAAATACTAGAACAGTCTGTGATATTTCTTTCAGCACTCCATCTTCCTCTCTTATGCTCTAATATTTTGTTCTGTTAAGCATTTCAGGACACCGGCGGCCTGATAAGTAATAATGAGCTGGATGTAAACCAAAGGCCTCAAGAAGAGATGACTGCTCGCAATGACATCTCCCCCCATGGGACAATTTCATGATATCACATAATACAAGGGTGGGGAGATGCCGCCATCCCTTTCTATTAATACCATTCCGTGAAAATTTTAAAGAAACAGGACTTCATCAGCTGCCGTGGCTGGTAAAGTGGCCAAAGGCCTTAGTCTCTGTAACTCTGAGAGCCCTCCGAGGCTGCGCATTCAGAGCATGTCGGGCCAATGAGCACCCCCATTAGCTGAGCAGCCTCTCTAATTAGCACAGCCCCTGAGGAAGGAGGGCAGAGGCCTGGGTCAATGCAGAGAGGGTCCTGCCCTCTCTGTGGATCACGGTCCGGAGAACAGGTTTCACAGGGTCTCTAATGTGCATTTGAATGTCTTGCTCTGTGCTGTCACGCCCTGGCTTGAATACAGATGAACCCTGCTGAAATGCAGCAGCTGCTACAGGGAGGGGCTGGCTGGAGCCTAATGTCTGCCAGAAGACGGAGAATTCCTCCACCCAGGGGCTCTCAGCTGGGGCTCCCTGAAACTAGAACACACTTAAGATATCAGTAACAGGGGGCTGCACCCAAAACAAGGGAGGAGGGCATGCTTATGGCACTCAGCATTCAGTAATTCCAGAAAAACTTTGTAGAGGTCTTTACATTTACCAATTTTGTTTAAGCAGTTTTTGTTTTAATTACACATGGCATAGGTGGTGGAAATCATCATCTTTCATGATAGTTGTGCTCATGTATAGCGGTTACTATATCCCAGGCACCATTCTGAAAATTCTTAAAATATTAACTCATTTACTGTGTACATGAATGCTGTAAATTACATAATCCATTTTTATAATTTCACAGGTGAGGAAGCTAAGACACAGGCAGGATAAAGAACTTTTCTTTCAGGCTAAACAATTAAATTATGAGGCTGGGATTTAAACCTAAACAAGTGTGCACCATGGTTGTATCAGTTAGCTTCTGCTACGTAACAAACATCCCAAAGCTTAATGGTTTAAAATGGCATGTTTATTATTCTTAATTATTATGTGAGTGACATGGTTCTTCTGGTCTGTGTCATCTCAGCTGATCTCTTTGGTCAGCTAGCAGCTCTGCCAGGGCTGGATGGTCTAGGATGGCCTCATCCATGTGTCTGGTGGGTTGGCTTCAGGTTGGCTGGGGTGCTGGGAATGACTTGGCTGTGTGTCCCTCATCACCCAATAGGCTGTCCTGGATTTATTCACATGCAGGTGCCACAGGGTCCTAAGATGAACAAGAGAGGGAAGATTCTCAATGAGCAAGTGCTTTTAGGGCCTCTGCTTGTGTCACATTTGCCAGTGGTCCATGGGCCAAAGCAAGTTACCAAGCCAGCCCGAGTCAGTGTGGGAGGGGAATGCCCAAGGAATAAATAAGGTCTATTTTTACAATCTCCACAATAGTCTGAAATCTGAACCATTCATTTGTCTGCCTCATAGGCTTCCAGTAGTCCTAACCCAATTCTGATTCTCAGTGGGGCCCAGAGCAGGAATAGTTGAAAGAAAAATCTCAACTATTTTCCAAAAGGGGCCACATACTTCTCACCCATGCCCAAGTCATTCCTGCCTTTCTTCCATTGACCCCACCCAATTATCATCCCCACCACCACCACCACCATTGTGGGGAAATGAAATCTGATTAAGTGCTCATGGATGGAAAAGAAAATGGATTGTGATTCAGGGAATTTGAATTTAGTTACTCGAAACTAGCTGTGGGACCTTGGGCAGGTCACTTCCATTTCTTTCACCCTCAGTGGTTTTTACTTTTTCAATGTAATAGCCCCAATTTTTCTATAAACATGAATTCAGTTCCCACTGTGTGCTAGGCATTGCACTGAACAACACAGATACCGCTGTGGAAACAGACACAGTCCTTGACTTTATGAAGCATATAGCATAATGGGATAAACAGATATTAATCAAATAATCTCCACAATGAGTATATAATTACAGACTGAGATAAGTGCTCTGAAGGACAAGAGCCCAATTCTATAAGAAGTTACTACAAAGGAGTCCGGTGTAGACCATGAGAGAGGAGCATGAAGGAAAGTCCCTGTCAAGTGAAGGACAGTTGAGAGGAAATTAACTGGGAGAACCAAGGCAGATGACATTGAACGCAGAGTTATTGGGAGAAAATTCTCCATAGATCTCTTGCATTTCTGCATGTTTTGAAAGCAGAGGGCCTGTCTGTCTTTGTCTTGGGCTATATTTTCAAGGATATTTGGAAAACAACCTTGAAAGATAGAGATGATATCTTCCTCTACAGCAATGGGTAGGCATGCTCACTGCCCATTGTAGAAGATTCAGGGTCCAGCTGGGTGTGGTGGCTCATGCCTGTAATCCCAGAGCTTTGGGAGGCCAAGGTGGGAGGACTGCTTGAGGCCAGGAGTTCGAGACCAGCCAGGGAAACATAATGAGACTCTGTCTCTAACAAAACAAATTTCTTTTATAATCAACTGGGCATGCACCTGTAGTCCTAGCTACTCACAAAGCAGAGGCAAGAGAATCACATGAGTCCAGGAGTTTGAGGTTATAGTGAACTATGATTGCATCTACCGCACCCTAGCCTGGGCAACAGGGCAAGACCCTGTCTCTAAAAAAAAAAAAAAGAAAGAAAGAAGAAAAAAGAAGATTCAGTTTCCCTCTTCACATCACACTCTTGGAACTGGGGCTTAGAGAACCAACACAAAAATGATGATATTCTGGACTCTGCTATTGCTATGAGTCTTAATTATCCTTTATCTCTGACCCAGGTATCTCAGGTATTTTGCAGCATCCTTGAAGCTAAGGCCAACTAACAGGTTAGCTTGCAAGGAAGTTAAAACTCAGATCCTTCATGGTTCTTAATATTTGCAGGTTCCCTCAAAAAAGTGACATACAAACTGGAGCTTAAAGGATGAATAAAGCAGGAGAACAGAGGGAAGGAACAGAGTTCTAGGCAGTGAATATGTGCAGACTTGGAGGTGATGGAAAGCAAGGACACACCAAACAAAATTTGCTCAATCTAGCAGGACTACAGAACCTGGTGATGAAATGGAAAGAGATGAAGCCAGAGGGGTGGGAAGGAGTGGGAAGATGATGTTTAGCCCTGTTAAGCAGGTAGACTTTATCCTGAAGGCAAGTGTAAACCACCGAAGGCTATTTTGAGCAGATTGGACTCAAAAGCCATCGAGGGAAATTTTGAATGCCCTCTATCACCTTAGCCTCCAGAACTTTTTCTACCTCAGTACCGCCCATGAAATAGCCTTGGTTGCAACGAAGGTTGGCATAGCAACTGATGATGTGGTTGTTTTCACCACAGTTTTATTTTTATTATCTCTAGATTGTCAAGCTGGCCCTAAGTGTTTGGACAATCACAGAGCACTGGATGTGGGGAAGAAAGCTAGAAAACCAACCTCCCCCTGGCTGAAGAGTGAACAGCAAAAAGAAGGTAATTTATTTTGCAAGACTGAGACCACGAACCAGTCCTTTGTGGCCTGAGTAGTGACTGCGTGTTTAAGCCAGTCAGGCCAGGTAAAATAACCTCTTTCCTATAACTTATGCAATACATAGTGAGAGACATTACACCTGGGGCTTCAAAAAGAACTAATTTCCCTTATCTGAGTGTATGTGGGATATACAGTATATTTGAGTGTAGAGTCAGACCACTTGGGTTTAAATCCTGGCTTTATGACTTCAGGCAAATGAATTAATCACACTGTGCCTCAGTGTCCCTACCTGAGAAATGGGACCTAGCTCAACAGGCTGCCATGAAGATTATATATGTAAAGTGTCCAGAACAGTGTGTGGCACCTTATATGCATTCAAGAAATATTGACTATCATTATTAGTGTTTATTTGAAATATATATCCGCACAACTTCTATCGTTCAAAAACTTCAAATATTTATCTCATTCCTAATAGAGCAGGTATAATGCAGCAAATTAATCACCTGTAGCTACCGCATCATTTTTCAAAGAAACTCCGTCTTAGAGTCTGTGGAGATCACTAAGCTTTCATATTCAAAACCTGCCAAAATACCGTTGAATGGCCCTACTTCAACACAATTTGTTGATGGCTCCCAAGTACTTACAAAGTTTTCTTCCTGAGAGAGACCTGGGGCTTGTGGATTAGGGGGTCGTCCACAATTGCCAGTGGAACCCAGAGTCTTTAAACTGGGGAAGATCCACAGAACATGAAAAGCAATAAACTATTATTGTTTTAACCCACTGTTTCAAAGTGGTTAGTTAGGAAGACACAACTGATAGAAGAAACAGATTCCTCGTGACGCTCCCTAAGATTCTGACTCATGAAGTCTAGGGTAGGGCCTGGGTAGTTACTGTTGACTTATGTCTCCAGGTGATTCCAATTTACTTGGTTTCCATCAGGGTTCCCGCCAACCTTTCCTGATGATAAGAATCACCTGGAGATTCCTAGACCCTCACCCAGACCTTTTGAACCAGAAAGTCCAGGGGAGAGCTCTGGGAATTGAGAGACTAAATATACAGGTGAACAAAGGCTTGACCATAATAAAATTGAATTCTGAACCATTCTCTGTAGCAAACCCTCCAGGAAGCCAAACAACAACTCCTGCAGCCATCGGCTCAGAAGAACCAAGACTTAATCAATAACTGACAATTTTCCTAGTTCTTTTGATTTATTATTGTTTTTTGTAAAGACGTAAGTCTTACTATGTTTCCCAGGCTGGTCTCAAACCCCTGGGCTCAAGCGATCCTCCCACCTCAGCCTCCCAAATTGTTGAGAACGTAAGCGCGAGCCACTGCACCTGGCCCAATTTCCTTAATTCTTGGCCTTGTTTCCAATTTAAGACCAACCAGAGAAAGTCAAACATGCCCCCTAACAAATCACATAGGGTTTCCTGCCCCTAGTTAACTTGTCTCTAGCTTCTCCCGGCCAGCAGCCTCCACTCAGGGCCCACCTGAAGTCTCCCCTGGCTTCCCGCCTCTAAAGCCTCCCCACTCCTCCGCCTACCTTTGAGCCTCTACCAAACAGAAGTGACTCCCTTGCTGGAGCAAGCCCCAAATAAATATCCTTTGCTTGTTCTCATTTGGGTGGTCTTTTAAAAATTACAACTGAATTTATATATTTGATAAAAACAAGTGATTCTTATTATCGGGAAAATTTGGAAAACACCCTCCCAGACCTTGCTGCTCAAAATGTGATTCCCAGAACAACAGCAGCAGCATTGAAATGTAGAATCTCAGTCCCCACCCCAGACTTACTGATTTTTAACAAGAACCCAAGAGGTGATCCTCCAGCACATGAAAGTGTAAAAAGCATTAACCAGGAGCATTGATCAAGTCAGTGGGTCTCAACCCTGGGAGCACATTAGAATCTTCTGGGGCTGATTTATTAGTCCTGGGTAGGACTTGCACATCAGTGGTCGTAAAATCTCTCCAGTTGATTCTTATGTGCAGCCAGTGCTGAGAATCACAGATGTAGGACAAGGGTTCCCACACTTTGAGGGTTGTCAGAATCATCTGGAGAACTCACCAGGTGCACAGAAGTCCTGACTTGATAAAAGAGGATGCGCCTGGGCCTTGCTCGTCTTACCAAGCTCCCAGGTGATTCTGAAACTGACCAAAGTATGAAAACTGATCTAGGAGAAGTGCTCTAAGGGAAAGAGTCCCATAGAGACCTCCTTGGAACTCCAAGGAGGGTGAGACGGTTCTTGTTTCTTCCCCATATCTTCTCCTTCCTCAATTCGACTTGGCCAGCACCACGGCTCATAAAGTTTATGGAATGAAAGAACTCAGAACTGCAGGGAACTGAAGGCATCTTCAAGTATGAAAAACAGAGATTTGCCAGCCAAATTCAGCTCATGACTGTCTATTTTTTTATTAGATAGTTTTATGGTTTTTAAGGTTTAAATCCATTGCCAACCTTTTTTTGTTTGGTTTTTTTTTTTTTTTTTTTTTGGAGACAGAGTCTCGCTCTGTTGCCCAGGCTGGAGTTCAGTGGCACGATCTCGGCTCACTGCAATCTCCGCCTCCTGGGTTCAAGTGATTCTCCTGCCTCAGTCTCCCGAGTAGCTGAGACTATAGGCTCCTGCCACCACGCCCGGCTAATTTTTTGTATTAGTAGAGACGGGGTTTCACCATGTCAGCCAGGATGGTCTCAATCTCCTGACCTCGTGATCCACCCGTCTCGGCCTCCTAAAGGGCTAGGATTACAGGCGTGAGCTACCACTCCCGGCCGCCAACATTTTTTAAAAGGAGATTGAATTTTCAGATTCTTCTGGAAGCTCAAAGGACCTGGCAAAGAGGGACAAGGGAGGAAGAGGGAGGGGAAGGACAGAATGGAGAGATGGAGGTGAGGAAGGGGAATAAGAGGGGGCAGAAGGAGGGTGAGGGGGAGATACCTTCTGTGTCTTCTTTTAAATTTTTTTTTCATTTTTGTGGGTACATAGTAGACCACATTCCTACATGACAGCAATTGGCCAGAACAGTCCTTTAAAATGCAGCCTGTGCTCACCAGTTTGCCACAGTCCCTGCCTGATCCACATCACTCATTTTTGTTACCCGCTTGGCTCTGCGAGCATCTAATTTGGAGTCTTTATATATAGAGAGTTCAACCTCGTCTTTTGTGGAAGAAAAAATCGAGCCCTATACTCCAGTGGAAGCTGTTTGTCCAATGTCCCTCACTTATGGCCAGAACCGGGACTTGGATCAAAATTCTGACTGCTTTTTGCTTGTAGGGGGTTGGGGATTCTGTTGGGTTAGCTTCTCCCTTTCTGAGATCCCAGCCAGAGGCCAAAGACCTAGATCTCCTCAGTTCCCACTTAGAATCCAGGGCAAAGCACTTTGAAGTATAGGCAACATCTGCTCTTGGCTTCTGGGCTGTCACCTACTCAGACACACCTGTGCAGCAATTTACTTAGCCTCTCTGCATGTCAACAAACTCATCTACACAATGAGAGTAACAACGGTGCCTGATCTATAGGGTAGTTTTGAGGGTTAAATTACATTGTGTTTGTAAACCATTATTCTGGCACTTGAGACATAGGAAGGGCTCCGTAAGTGAACATTAAATGACATTAATGATTTTTTTTCAACGTATGTGTTCATCTGAGAGCACCACCACTGTCCAGCTTTAAAATGGTGTTCAGTTTCTGCCAGTCTCAAACTGACTCAGAAAGCAATGTGTTGAGAGAGCCACCTATTGGAGAATAGCATTAGGCAAAGCTCTTAAAATGTGCTAAGCCTCAGCTTTTTGTCATCTGTAAAGTAGGGATAATAATAGCACTTACTCCTTAGAGTTGCCATGAAGTTTAAATGAGATAATGCACGTAACAGCGTTGCTTATCAAGTGCCCAGCTCCCAATCAATAGCCTTGGGGTTTTGACTCCTTGAAGCAGAGTCACCACCTAGTGGCATTAAGAGAGTAAGTAACTCCAGGCTTTGCAGGGCATAAGAGAAAAGAATGGCAAAAATACAGTCCCCCATGAGTGGTGGGTACAAAGGTCTGATTTGACTGTGGAAGTCAAATTCAGGAAGTGACTGGTCCCTCCATGAGCTTAGGAGTTGTCCCCAAGTCCATCCCCGGACCACTCTGCCATTGCACTCCATGCTCCATAAACACCCTGGCTTTTCAGCTCGTTTGGGAATTCTCCTCTTGACCTTGGCCATCTGGAGTCTGGAATGAAATTCCTGGCACCTGGGCTTGGTTCATGGTTGTCTCAGTCATTGAGACTGCTATCACAGAGCACCATAGACTGGGTGGCTTAAACAACAAGGTTCTTGAGGCTGGAAGTCTGAGATTAGGGTGCCAGCATGTTGGGTTCTTGGTGAAGGCTCTCTTCTTGGTTATGACCTTACAGGGTCTTTCCTTGGTGAGTGCAACGAGAGAGAGGGACAAGGGAGGAAGAGAGAGGGGAAAGAGGGGGAAGGAGAGAATGGAGAGATGGAGGTGAGGAAGCGGGGATAAGAGGGGACAGAAGGAGAGTGAGGGGGAGATATCTTCTGTGTCTTCTTTTAAATTATTTTTTTCATTTTTGTGAGCACGTAGTAGCTGCATGTTTATGGGATACATGAGATGTTTTGGGATAGGCATGCAATGTGCAATAATCACATAACAGAAAATGGGGAATCCATCCCCTTGCGCATTTATCCTTTTTGTTACAAACAATCCAATTATACTCATGGTTATTTTTAAGTGTGCAGTTAAATTATTTTGACTATAGTCACCCTGTTGTGCTATCATATACTAGGTATTAATAATCGCAGCATGGAAAATGGGGTATTCATCCCCTCAAACATGTATCCTTTGTGATTACAAACAATCCAATTATACTCTTTTAGTTATTTTAAAATGCAAAGTTAAGTTATTATTGTGTGCCTTCCTCTTTTAATAAGAACCCTAACCTCACCATGAGGGCCCCACTCTCATGACCTAATCTAACCCTAATCACCTCCCAAAGCTTGGGAGCCATGGTATTTAACCATTTTCAAATACCATCACACTGGAGGTTAGAGTTTCAACATATTAATTTTGGGGGGTATGAAAACATTCTGTCCGTAACAATGGTTACTTGGCTTACTCTTTGACCACTAGCTTGGTTAAGGTGGCCAGTTTCTGGACCCAACTATTTAGTTCATGGGTAGATCCAAATTTGACTGTGTGCCATTCACATGGCTGAAGCCAGCTGGTCTTCCCCAGCATGGATAAGAGCTGCTCTTCTCCACTTCGCAATGTGGCCAGCTAGAGATGTCCTTGCCCTTCCATAAGAGCCCTGGAAACTGCCCCTGCCCTGCCCAGAAAAACCCAAACCACAGTAAGGTGGCATCATCTACTCACTGTAAGCCACTCATCAGTCTACAAAAGTCCCCTGTGCTGGTTTCTAACAAGGTCACCTGAGGCTCCCCCTCTCTTCCACTATCCTCACCCTGTTTCTTACTTCTCCCCCAAGCAGAAGCCATCATCAAGAGCAAGATATTCTTTCTGCAAAGAGAAAGAGTGCTGTTAGGATGAGTTGAGTTTGAGGATATCTTATTTTTTCCCACCATCCAAAAAAACAGACAGGGAGAGCCATGCCATGTGAATGGTGCCTCTCTCCACCCTTTCTCTTCCTCCCAGTTTCTTTATTAAGACAGATAGAGGGGACTATCCCCATGAAGATGAAAACAGAAATTCATTCATTTCTTTCTTTCAATAAATATATAATACTCACCTACTATGAGACAGGAACTGTTCTAGCCGTTAGAGATCCAGCTGAGAACAAAACAGACAAACATCCATCCTCCCTGGACCTGAATTTCAAAGCAAAGAGATGGACAACAAATCAGATAAATAATGAAAACACATACTGTGTTAGTGATAGGTGCTAAGGAAGACAAAAGCCAGGGAAATGAGGAGGTGACATTTGGATACAGACCTGGAAGTGGCAAAGGAGCCAACCATATGGATATTTGGGAGAAGGACATTCCAAATGGAGGAAAGAGCAAGTGCAAAGCCCTGAGATTAGATTGTGGGTTGTTCCAGGAACAACAAGGAGGCCAGTGTGTCGGGGGTGGGTGAGTCAGTGTAGAACTGTGGTCAAAAGGGGACTGGATGGGCTGGAAGGTGAAGGTCTTGTCACCCTCTGAAATGGGAAGCACTGGGGGGATGATGAACAGAGGAGTGACAATATTAAATTAAGCAAAATTAATTTAAATTAATCTGAATGCTTAATTTAGATTAATTATGCTTAATTTAACTGGAGCCAGAGTGGTAGGCAAATGAGTAGATGGACAGATGGATGAATGGATAGCTAGATGTGTGGATGCATTCATGGAAGGATGAATGAGTGGATGGATGGAGGGATGGATGGATGGATGGATGGATGGATGGATGGATGGATGGATGCATGGATAGATGGATGAATGGATAGTGGATGGATGGATGGATGGATGGATGGATGGATGGATGGATAGATGGATGGATAGATGGATGAACGCATGGATGAATGGATGGATGGATGGATGGATGGATGGATGGATGGATGGATGGATGGATGGATGGATAGATAGACGAATGACAAGGATGGTTTCCCCACTTCCGCTTGTTCAAACTATAGAGTTTTGAATAGTCCATTTTAGAACAATTCATGGAGCTCACCACCCACCTAAGGATATTCCAGCAAAGCCCCAACTTAAAAAAAAGAAAGAAAAGAAAGAAAGAAACGTTGTGTGCATAGCTGAAGCCCCAAGGAGGCAAGGAGCCTCATCAGATGCCTGGGAGAAGCTGGAACTAGAGCCTCCCTTCCTCTTTAGTCCTCCCGACTGAGGTGAGAGACATTCTAAAAACTGAGATTTGGACACTCAGGGGAATTTTTAGTTTGTGTGAAGCATCTGCTCACTTAGAGCTTGGTGCATGGTTCTTTTTGTAAGCATGGTTTACATAACCTTGCATAAAGAGGACTCTCGGGACCATGCCTGTCCCATATATAGTAAGTATTCCCAGGAGTCCAGGGAGAAGGGCTGCCAACCATGGGGAAATACCTGAAGGGCTTGCTGTCTGGGTGACATTGAGAAAAGTTTGTGCCTCATGTGGGTGTTATATCCAAATACTTATCCAAGGACACATTCCTCCTCCACTGCCTCAGGAAACAACCTTTCTGTTGTTAAATGCCCAGGCTCCCAGGGGCACCTAGCCCTGCCCAGACTGTTCTTCTGGCTGTACCTTTCCTATAGCCACAGGAAGACTGGAGAAAGAAAGTTTATCAAAAGTAAAACCCACTTTGACTACTTCAGCAGACGATGCCCCAGGAATGATTAGTCATGCAATTCCAAGTCTAGATTCAGTCTGGCCACAAAAGCTTCTTCTATTCCGCACAGTCATTAGCAACCCTGAAATCAGTAGACTGCCAATGCCAGCCCCAAGAAATGCAAAAACAGTCATAGCCACAGCTCTGGTTAAGCTACTGTGGTGTTTTAGGAGCTCACGGAGGGAGGCGGTGGAGAGAGCGGCAATCAAATGAGTGGATATTTCCCCCATTATCATAAAGATATTTGAATTGCAGGTTATGTATATGTGGCTGTGAGGGTCTTTAATCTCTCTTTCTGTTTCTGTCCCCCTCTATCTATCTATCTCTCTCTCTCTCTCTCTCTCTCTCTCTCTCTCTCTCTCTTCTCTCTCTCTCTCACACACACACACACACACACACACACACACACACAGACACACACACATACATTTAGTCTGTATATCTCTTTTGCTTTTATATATTGCATTGGCAAGCATATACAATGATAATGGTGCCTGAGACTGTTAGTCAAGGAGAGAAAAAAAGTCTGCATGAGGAAAAAACAAAAGATTCACATATGGGACAAAAGTTCAAGGGGGTACCTTAAGTTATGATTAAGATGCAGCAACGAGAAATAATTGCCTGCTTACCATACCAAAAAAAGACAAAAATGCTTACTTTCAAAGTGGAGAAATCAACCCATATATTTTAATTTGTCTGTAAAAAATATTCAACAAAATAAAAACCTCTCATAGAAATCTACAAAGAAATACACAAATAAGTAAATACTTTCATTTATAAAAATATGTTTTAAATGAGTATTTACATTGTTAAGGGAAAAATGAAATAAAATAACATGAGATTTTCATTTCTAATAATCTAATAGGTTGGACATCTTGGGAAAACCCCTGGCACAAAGCATGTAGAAATTCTTCTAAATGAATATACGAACAGCATCCAAATAGCGTAAATCCCCAGATGTCAAAATATGAAATGGCAGCTGAAAAGCAGAGTGACAAGTTGACACTGAGGCTATAGCAAGCCTAGGGGCATTTGCCAATCTCAGTAATCAAGAGGTTTTTTTTTTACAGCTTTACAGATTTTAGCAGTCACATGAGGAGAAATGACCAAAGTCCTAGACCTGCCCATGGTAGGAATATACCTGCACAAGGTCAGGACCCTCAAAGGGCTATTGTTTTGATGAGAGGTTTGCCTAGAAAATAATTCACCCACTGACAAAGGAATAAGACTAAGGATACCTGTTGAAATCAGTTCAATTCAAAAGGAAAAATATTTCCCTGACAGTTCATTACCATAGAGTCATTCTCATGTGGATTTGAGATTCCAATTATACTTTCTACATGGTTTGGAAAACCCCAGCAGAAAAATTAGAAGAGTGAGTCCACACTGGTAGCCCTTCAGAGTACCTAGAAGAAGAAAATGCAAATTCTCCCTGGAGGTACCCACCCTCAACCCAGGTCACCCAGTAATCCACAGATAATACCCTACTAAACATTAGCTCAATAGCCAAAACTAAAAAAATACACAAAAGAATAACCATGAGTGAAAATAAGTAGAAACAATGAAGAACACAAGAACTTTAGACCCCCAAGAACTCTGCAATGTAGAATTGTCAAGTTCAGAATATGAAATATATATTTTTTAAAAGGAGAAAAACTAAAACATTCAAAAACAGAGGTAAGAGTAAAAAATAAACAAATGTAACTCTTGGAAATAAAAAATAATTTAAATTAAAAACCCAGTGAACAAATAAACCAACAGATTGTAAACAAATGAAGATAAAAATAATGGCCTAGAAAATAGACCTGAATAAACTACCTAGAATATTGCACAGAGAGATAAAGAATATAAAATTATGGAGTGGTTAAGAGGCACTGATTCTAGAATACATATTTAATCATATTGCCTAAATAAGGGAATATAATGAAGAAAAACAATCCTTGCAGAGAGAATAAATGAGGATTTTCCAGACTGACAAAGAAATTAACCTTCAGACTCAGAAAGCATACAAACACAAACTGTTTTTTTAAAAAATTAACACCTGTGCACATTGCAGTGAAATTGAAAAATACTCAAACCACTCCCCATTGCCAAAGAAAAAGATACTAAAGGCAGCCTGAAATTAAAGACAAAGCAGTGGAGTTTGAGTAGCAGAAGACTTTCAATAGCAGCAATGGAAACTTGAAGACAATAGAATGAGATCTTAAATGTGCTGAAAGAAAATAACTGTCAACTCAGAATTGTATACCTAGCTAAGCTATCATTCTCTAACAGGAACTAAATAATGCCATTGAAGAAAAATAAAATATCTTCACTAGGGAATTAAAGGAAGTATTTTAGGAAGAAAGAATGTGAATCCCAAAAGAAAGGACCAAATAAAACAAGGAAATGTGCATAGAATCAGGTTTGTGGATTCAGTGGTCTTATGTAAGTTTGGTCAAAATCATAACAGCATAAGACATCTCAATGGTGTCATAAAGTGGAGATAAGCAGTTGCTCCTTTTGCAGATGCTAATGCGTGCAAAAGTTCCCCTGTAATACAAGCTGGTCCAGAAAATCTTTTGCCATCAGTATTTTAGAAAGTTTTTTTCTGAATATGTTGTACAGTTCCTTCCATTGCTCCTAGGGTACTCTTCCTTCTGTATGAACTCAACCTGAAACTTTATCTTCCCTCAAAGCTACAGAGCTGTTAATTTTCCAGATAACCCTTCAAATCCACATGCTAGTTTTCTACTCAATTGATTGCAATTCTGAATAAATCAGCCTGATATCTCAAATGAGGAGAAAGCGTGTTCAAGTAATCTGTTTTGTATTAACCACAATTTCTTTTGCCTTATGAAGACATTTGCTAAGAGAAAAGTAAGGCTGTTGGCAGCTTTCATTAATTTTTTCCCATTGGTCTTTGATTTCATGAATAGAATTGCTAAAGATGAAGGAACTTGAGATAAATTTTCCTGTAATAAGTCATCTAAACAGTCTGCATCTTTATTTCACTACAGGAACAAGAAAAATTAAGACAAGATTGGGGACAGATCAAATCTCTCTCCATTTTTTAAAAAACAAGGTTGTATTATAACCAAGTCCTCTAACTTAGACATTGGTAACTTGATATTCTTCTCCATGAATTGAGTCCATGTCATTCTGCTATTAAAAATAGGAAGAGAAGCATATGCTCATATGCTGAGGACATGGTTGTAATACCCTATACCAAGATTTACTGCCATGAATCTCACGAGACAAGTCACTCTGGTGCTTAACTGCAGTAAAAAGAAATAGCTCGATGTCAGTCTTATAAACCTGAAAATTATTGTCTTGGTAGACATTCCCCAAATTCATTAGATCAATATTAAATGACTCTCTACAGCAAGTTAACATTTTTTAGTACCTGTGAATATTTTGCTGCTAACTCAACCTGGCATACTCATAGGGAGATAGTGCTGTTAAAGTCAAATGTTTTTAAGAAACATGACTGAGATCTTTCTAGTGCATGCAAAAATAATAGTATGAACAAATTCATACAGGTGAGAAAACATAGTTCGTTCAATAACTGTGAATATTGCTACTAAATGAATTTTAGCAGGGGAAGGCAGTACATTAAATTGGAGAAATAAGTAAGAATCCATTCACAAAGACTGTATTAAGCCATGCTGACAAATTGGAACTTTATCTTATAACTAGATTTTCCACCCAAAGAGTTTTGCTCTGGGAAGCAGCAAAAAAACACTGCATGCCAGAAAGTGTGGAATGTATCCAATGCAGTATACAAAGGTAAATTTATAGCCTTAAATAATACTAATGTTTAAAGAGAAGAAAAAACATTTCATCCTAGAATTTTGAAAGGAAAAATAATTATGTTCAAACAAAAATAAAACCAAAGAAATAACTGGGCTCTCAAATCACATTTTATACCTCATGTTTTATCTGTGTCCTAGCTCTCAAAATATTCTTACCCCTTTTTGCCATATGCAAACTCCTACTCATCCCTCATGACTCAAATCCAACATAAGTTTTGTGAAATATGCCCTGATTACATCTATACTACAATTATAACTTGAAATATTATGTATAATATTTCAGTTTTGCCATAATTTTCTATGTGTCTGTCTCCACCTCTAGACTGTGACCCTCTTAAGGACAAGAACTGTTCTTTCTTAATTTTTATCTTTTATATCCCCAGCTCCTGAACAGATTCTGGCATATAGTAGGCATTCATCATACCTATTTCATATTTATTGAATGGATGAATAGCCCCATGGCTCTAGATTTATAAATGAAGTTATCCAACAGATAAAGACTATCCAATCACTAGGTAATCAGGTCCTGCATCAATGTTCTGGATCCTGAGATAAGTCTAACTCACAAAGTGTAAGAGCCCCTAGTAAACGCTTTTCTAATGAACTGGGAAAATGTTATCCACTACAAAGTAAGGAACTAAGCCTTAGTAATATCACTATATTGATGTCCCAGTAGGATCTGGGGTCAAAGATCTGTGGCATGGAAGTAATGCAAAATTGAGCACTGGGGCTGCAAGAAATATCAGAAGATTTCAGACCTTATAAACAACCATGGTCCTAGGGAAATTTATTGAGAAATGTATTTATCAGGGTTGGTGACATCTAGATTTGAATTTTTCTGGCCCCCACCTTTTTTTTTTTTTTTTTTTTTTTTTGCTCAGGTTGGAGTGCAGTGGTGTCATCTCACTCACTGCATCCTCCGCCTCTGGGGTTCAAGCAATTCTCCTGCCTCAGCCTCCCAAGTAGTTGAGATCACAGGGGCCCACCACCACGCCTGGCTAATTTTTGTATTTTTAGCAGAGATGGGGTTTCACCCTATTGGCCAGACTGGTCTCAAACTCCTGACCTCAAGTGATCCACCCTCCTCAGCCTCCCAAAGTGCTGGGATTACAGGCATGAGCCACCATGCCTGGCCTGTCTGCCTCCTCTCTAAGCCACTCATACAGGATGTTTTCTGAGCCTTGATCACTACTGTCTTCTTAGCATATCGTTAATTTCTGTGTAATACAAGGGTCATAGACCATCACTGTGACACAGTAATTCCCCAAATGTAGAGAACTGAATTCTTTACATTTCTGAGCAGAACTGAGAAGATTATGTCTCAAAAACTTATTCAGTGATAACAGGACAGAAAGTATCCTTGAGTGAGAAATGTCATTTTGTAGAGTAGCAAAGAGAATGTAAAAAATTCCAGATGAGGATCTGGTTAAAAAGGTAAATGTCCAGAAAAGGCAAATCTTTAGAGATAGAAGGTAGATTCATGGTGCCTGGGACTGGGGGTGGAGGTAGAGATTAAGTGTAAATGGGCTCAGGGGATCTTCTTGGATAATGGGAATGCTCTAGAACTAGATGTGATGATGAAGTTGAAGTTTTTAAAAAACGCAGTTTTAGAACATCAAGGCAGCAACAGTGTTTGCTCAGAGAGCATTCACAGCCTATTTGGACACAGCCACATCAAGAATTAAGGAGATGGAAATCAGGGAAGACCTAAGAAGGGGTTTATGATAGGATATTCACTGCAGCACAGTTGTTTAATTTTTCATTTAGAAAATGTCAAGCATATAGAGAAGTAGAGAGGATGGCTTAACAAATCTAGCACCCGGCTTCAACAGTTACTCAATTGATGGTTAGTTTTACTTCATCTAAAATCCCACCCATTCCACCCCGCCCCACACACAAGATTATTAAACAGTTTTTAAAAATGTTCTCACTGTGGAAAATGTCAAAAATATACTAGCAAATACAATACAGTACCTATATCCCCATAAGCCTACCTCCCAGTTTCAACAATTATCACTACATGGCTGCTCTTTTTTAAAAAAATATTTTTTCTGAGGGTACACAGTAGGTGTATATTATTTATGGGGTATATGAAATATTTTGGAACAGGCATGCAATTCGTAATAGTCACATCGTGGAGAATGAGGTATCCATCACCTCAAGCATCTAGGCTTTGTGTTCCAAACAATCCATTTATACTCATTTAGTTATTTTTAAATATACAACTATATTCACCCTGTTGTGCTATCAAATACTAGGTCTTAATACTCATATCAATTACAAGGGTGACAGATAATAAGCATATAAACAATCAAAATGCATAGAAGGTCAGATGGTGGTGCCTACAATGAAGAATGGCAGACACAATCCATCAAAAGAAAGGTAAATAAATGAGGCTATAACCCTGCAACAGAATTCATAAAAGTGATGTGATTAATTTACATCGACCAGAAAGATGCAACAAATATTTATTTATTCTTTCTATATTTTTGTACCATTAACCATTCCCCTCCCCGCCCCCCCCCCCCCCCACACCCACTACTACCCTTCCCTGCCTCTGGTAAGCATCCTTCTACTGTCTGTCTTAATGAGTGCAATTGTTTTAATTTTTAGCTCCCACAAATAAGTGGGAACATGTAAAGTTTGTCTTTCTGTGCCTGGCTTATTTCACTTAATGTAATGCCTCTAGTTCTGTCCATGTTGTTGAAAATGACAGGACCTTATTCTTTTTTATGGCTGAATAGTACTCCATTGTGTATATGTACCATGTTTTCTTTATCCAACACATGGCCACTCTTATTTCATCTACATTTTTCTCACTTCTCCCATCCTTGTATTATTGGCAAGCATGCCTCATACATCATATCATTTCATTTGCAAATATTTCATTAAGTATGCCAAAAGGTGAGGACTTTATTCTTTTAACATAGCCACATACCATTATGACATCCCAGCAAATTTCAAATTGTATCATAAATGTCAAAGAAAAAGAAGTTTTTTTAAGAGTTTGTTTATGAGAATCAGAGTCCATCACATGTTGCTATTTGTTGATATGTCTCTCAAGTTTCTTTTAATCCGTAGACCCGCTTTCCCATCACCACTCCCTTCTCTCTTTTTTTCTTGCAATGTCTTTGCTGAAGAAACCAGGTCATTTGTCTGTCAAGTTTTTCACAGTCTAGATTTTGCAGCATTATTTTTAATAACAAAACATTAGAACCAGTAGACACCATCCATCAAAAGAAAGTCAGGTAAATAAATAAGGCTATAACCATGCAACAGAATTCATAAAAGCGATGTGATTAATTTACATCAACCAGAAAGATGCAACAAATACTTATTAAATATATACTATGTGCCAGGTTCAATTCTAGGTGCTAAAGACATAGCTGTGGACTAAACAAAATCCCTGCCGTCTTGGAGTCTGTACTTTAATGGAGGGTGATACACAATAAGCACATAAACAGTCAAAATGCATAGAATGTCAGATGGTAGTGCCTACAATGAAGAATGGTGCAACAGGAAAAAGGAATAAGGAGTCTGAGGAAGTGGGGAACAGAGAGCTGCAATTTCAAACACCAAGGTCAGAGAAGGCTCTAAAGGGGAGATGACATTTGTGCAGACGTGACAGAGGCGATAAGCTAGCAAGTTGTGCAGATAACAGAGGTAAAGAATCCAATGCAGGCTGGGCGCGGTGGCTCAAGCCTGTAATCCCAGCACTTTGGGAGGCTGAGACGGGCGGTTCACGAGGTCAGGAGATCGAGACCATCCTGGCTAACACGGTGAAACCCCGTCTCTACTAAAAAATACAAAAAACTAGCCGGACGAGGTGGCGGGCGCCTGTAGTCCCAGCTACTCGGGAGGCTGAGACAGGACAATGGAGTGAACCCGGGAGGCGGAGCTTGCAGTGAGCCGAGATCCGGCCACTGCACTCCAGCCTGGGCGACAGAGCGAGACTCCGTCTCAAAAAAAAAAAAAAGAATCCAATGCAGCGGGAACAGTCAATGTGCAGGTCCTGGAATGGGAGTGTGCCTGGTGTGTTCAAGGAACAGCAAGGGAGTCCACGGGATTGGAGGGAGTGAGAGAGAGAGGAGCAGGAAATGCGTCCATGCGGTACCCAGGACCAGACTGTGCAGGGCTTGGCAACCCGTCACGCGAACATTGTCTTTCCTGTCCCATACATTGCTCTGAGTACGATGGAGCCACAGGAAAGTTCTGAGCTAAGAGGTGACATGATGTGATAATGCAACATGAATAAAGAAAGTTGCTAAATTTCTGATGTAGCTTGATCCCATTTGTGTTTAATACAGAACTCTATATGCAAGGGAAAAAGTCAGAGCCCTGATGAACTCTTTCCCCGTCACCATCTCAGGTCCTGCATGTGACACCGCATGCTGATGACAGATCATCTTTCACTTATCAGACTTTGGGGGACCAGCTCAAGATGCCCTAAGCCCTTCCACTGAAGCTGGGGACAAAGAGGTGTTGCATGGGTAAAATTCACCAGGAGAAAATTTCCCCAGAAACCTCAATTCTATGGGGGAACCCTGACTTTCTGGACTCTAGCCTGGGTGTTAGCAGTTAGCACTTAGTCTATCTCTCAAAATACTTCTAAAGCAGGAATCAGCAAACTACAGGCTGTGGACAAATTCTGTTTGCTGCCTGATTTTTGTAAACAAAGTTTTATTGGCAGGCAATGATCCCCATTTATTTACATATTGTCCAGGGCTGCTTTTAGTTGTAGAAGAGACCATGTAGCCTCAAAGCCAAATATATTTACTATCTGATCCTCAATGGGAAAAGTTTACCAAGCCCTGTCCTAGCAGAAACCAAGTCTCCCAAAGCTGAGGATTTCCCCAGCAAGGTGGTCCTGGGTCGTTGGAGAGTCACAGCCTGGTTCCACTGTGATTTCACCAATATATCTCCACTACTCTGAGTGGCTTCGTCCATTAGGTCCAGATGAATTTCCTGAGATTGGGTGATACTTACACAGGGTTCCTCTGTGGCTTCCCCTTTTTTATGCTTGGAACTCGGGCAAATGGGCCCTGCCTCCCTTACCAGCCTCCTCCCACACCCAGGGTGAGCCCCACATGTAGTGTGCTGTATCCTCATGGATTCAGACTCATAAAACAAACAGTCCTGGGCCCAAAGCCCAGCTCTGCCACTTACTTGAACACATCACTGAGCCTTGGGTCCCTCAAATGTAAAACAGCTCCTTCAAAGACTGCTGGGTGAATTAAATGCAATCGTGCACATAAAGAGGCTTAGTACAGTGTCCAGCACACACTGTGTTCAATGCATGTTGACTGATATCACATATGCCAGCCTATTAGCCTATATGCTTGGCCAAAGTACAATTCCACCTGTATGCAATTGTGAACACTTTGTCCCTGACAGGCTTTTGCTATCACAAGGTTCTATTGATCTATCTCCATCATGACATCCATGCATTCAGCTTATCACAGGGTCCAGCTGTCACTGGGGAAGCCCTGACCTCTTAGGCACTAATAGACATCTCAAGCTTTCCTGCTCCCTTCTCCCTTCTTTGGATAAAATCATCATGATTTTCCTTTTGGGAAAGCACACCCACTCTCAGTCTATGCGGTCTGAGTAGGGCTGATGACACCCCAAAAAAAGGTCCAGCAGGAATGCTGAGGACACCATGAGATACTCCAGCATACCCACCAACCCAATCCAAGAGCCTCTTCTTCAGCAGTTGGAGAGACTCAGGTATCTCCCCAAAATCAAGCCCATTTCCCAGCAGAGATTTTGCGCTATGTTGGTCAATTTTTGAAATGTCCATACCCATGTTGGCACAAGCTAAAAGCAACTCCTTACTCCTGGTGCCTGCACCATCAGACTCTCAGAGTGTCTGTGGTCATCATGCATACACCATTCCTTTGCTCTCTTTCCTAACCTCCACCTCAGGGACTCGTGTCCATATTCACATCACATTTCCGGTCTTTCATGATCAGAGAGGCTTCTGGGGCTAGAAAAAATCACCATGGGACACAGCACCCTTTCCAGACTCAAACTGAACTACACCTCTAGGTGTGAACAGAAAGTGCTCCTTGTGTCTCCTTAAACAGGAGACAGAAAAAACTTATGTGCTAGGAGGAGGCGGGGAGCTGCAGTGATTAGACTGGGGTCTCCAGGGCCTCCCAGAATAATAGCTGTGCTCCAAAGCTGCCACTCTCAGAGGCAATTGTGCTACTTTTGATTACAAAGTAATGAGAGGAAGCCAATGGAGGGACGATAATCAGAAACATCTCGTGGGAAGGAGGGGGATCCCATCCTTTCCTAAGTCTCATTATTTTATCTAGGATAGGATCCAAAGGAAAGGAAGTGCAACAACACAAGAATCAGCAATCATAAAAGAATGGCCAAGAAAGACTTTGATCTGCCCAGGTCCAACATGTGCAACCTACCATATGATAAAGAATGGGTTTTCTAAGTCTTTGGAGGTATGGAAATGCTGTGATGGATATGTTGTTTTTCTGTGCAGAATACTATCTCCTCTCTTTTGACAAATCCACCACAGTTTTCTTTTGTGAAGCTACCTTTCCTGCCTGCACTCCTTTATCCCCTGAACAAACAATAACTCCATGAGGTTTAGGTGGGGCAGATCCCACCCTCTTTCTCCAGGAATCAGCATGTAGCCCTGGCCAATCAGTGCACTGCATGTCCTTGGTTGTGGTGAGTGGTTCAGAGGTGAGCAGGTGGCCCAAGCTGAACCAATCAGAGTCAACAAGTGTTATTCCTGGGGCTTTAGCTAGAACTGTGGGGCAAGAGGTTCCCTCTAGCAGATGAACGAGGTAGTCAGATGTGAGCTCGCAGCCGTGGAATAGCCATCCTTGCCAAGACTTAGGGAGGGCCTGCCTGAAAATGAAAATATCCCAGACAATTCAACAGAGCCAAGAGACAGAGATGAGTCCCAATGACATTGTCTGAGCCCCTGAATTCAGTCATGTCTAGAGTTAACTGTACTCCTGATCTTTTCAGCTTATAAATTAATACATTTTCTTTTTATATCAACTAAATCAAGATTGCAGCCAGATGCAAATATCTGCCAGCCATCAGGAAGTTAGTAAAAGTTAGTAAAGGATGTTTTAAGCATCTTTTCTTTCTTTCCTCTTCTTCTTTTTTTTTTTTTTTTTTTAGGATGGTGTCTTGCTCTGTCACCAAGGCTGGAGTGCAGTGGTGCAATCTCAGCTCACTGCAACCTCTGCCTCCGGAGTTCAAGTGATTGATTCTCCTGCCTCAGCCTCCCAAGTAGCTGGGATTTCAGGCATGCACCACCATGCCTGGCTAATTTTTGTATTTTTAGTGAGAGACAGGATTTCACTATGGTGGTCAGGCTGGTCTCAAACTCCTGACCTTAAGTGGCCCATCCACCTTGGCCTCCCAAAGTGCTGAGATTATAGGCTTTTCTTTTTTTTTAACGAGACAGGGTCTCACTCTGTCACTCAGGCTGGAGTGCAGCGGCACAATCAGCTCATTGCAGCCTCAAACTCCTGGCCTCAAGGGATTCTCCCACCTCAGCCTCCTGAATAGCTGGGACTACAGATGTGTGCCTCATGTCTAGATAATTATTTTATATTGCCCAGGGTGGTCGCAAACTCCTGTGCTCAAGCAATCCTTCCACCTCAGCCTCCCAAAATGCTGTGATCACAGGTGTGAACCACCAAGCCCACCCTCTTTCTTTTTCTTTTCTTTTTTTTGCACTGAAAATTCAGTATACTACATATTTTCCTTCCTCTTTGGCATTCTCTAATAAAATGAAAAATGAGCCAGAGGAAAACATTCCTTGACTTGGGTCAAATGAAGGTCTATATTATCTAAATAGTTCACTGAGTTTGATAAGTAATGCAACAAAATCCCAATAGAGACATGGAGGAAAGGCAGAAAAACTTTATGCAAATGTCAGGCAGAGAGAAGAAAATACAAATGGCCAAGCATTCCTTTTGAACTGTGATTCCCCTCAATCAGCCCGACACCACTCAGCAACACTATACCTCAGAGGGTTCCTGAGTCCACAAGAAGACAGCTCCCCAGGTGACGCTGCTAAGGAAAAACATCTCCAAACTGGGAAGGAGATTTCCTCAGTCACCTTGCTTCTCATACCTCTCCTGAGAGCATCCCTGCCACTGTTCACAGGATGTGGGCTGTTATGGAGATGGTGGAGAGGGCTGGAGAATGGACTGGGAAAGAATTGTGAACATTTTCCAATGTGAGGATGATTGCTTGCTAATATGGTTTGGCTCTGTGACCCCACCCGAATCTCATCTCGAATTGTAGTTCCCCCATGTTGAGGGAGGGACCTGGTGAGAGGTGATTAAATTGTGGGGGTGATTTACCTCATGCTGTTTTCATGATAGTGAGGGAGTTCTCACGAGATCTGATGGTTTCAAAGTGGCAGTTTCCCTGCACACACTCTCTTTCCCGCTACCATGTGAAGACATGCTTCTTCCCCTCCACCTTCTGCCATAATTGTAAGTTTCCTGAGGCCTCGCCAGCCATATGGAACTATAAGTCAGTTAACCCTCCTTTCTTTATAAATTACCCAGTCTCAGGTAGTACCTTTAAAGCAGTGTGAGAAGCAACTAATACACTTGCTTTACATAAGTTTTACGTTAAATATATCTATTTGAGTGAAGCTTGCAGTTTGGGCACCTGCACTTCCCATTTCCTTGATGCCAGAAGTCACTATGAGGCCCATAACATTTGCTATAATTCTTTAAGCCAGAGCTGTCTCTGCCCTTCTCCATTTGACCCTGAGGGCTAGGGAGCCCCCTTTGCTATGAAGGGGAAGGTCCCCATAGAAATAGCTCACAGCAGGCTGGTGAACATCACTTAGCTGGTCCAAATCTCTCCTATTTCTCTTGCCCTCTCACTCAGAATTGGTTACTGAAGTAAGGTGCACTTGGATGACTGACTTCCATGGACTGAGCTCCAGTCTCACCACTCCAAAACTGTGTATCAGTTTCTCCCCCAGAGATGGACAATCCTTGGGAGCTCACCTTCCTACGGATAAGGAAGTCATTATACATAAACCTATCATCTACACAGGCACAAATGCAAAAATAATTTATTCACACAGTAGCAACAACAAACTTCGTAATAATATAACATAATAATACTAATCCGTGCAACAACAAACTTTTTTGAGCATCTACTTGTGGCAGCACCAACTTAGGCATGGAGAATACAAATATAAACCAAACTTGGTCCTTGCCCTCGAGGAGTTTGCGGAAAAACTAAGCAAATATTAAAAGGATGCCACCCAATGAAATCATCAGCTGTGAACAGGATTCCATAAGATGTTTATTGTTCAGTTTGTCCACCTGTCTCTTTTCACCCCTCTGTGTTCCCCCCGAGTGCTCTGTCATTGTCTGACTCTTCTCTGCCCCCAGCCCTGACTCTTCCACCCATCCACTCTTTCTTCCATTTGCAGTTTGGATTAGTTCCATTTCCCCCAGGACCTGAACCAATCTTGACAAAGCCTTCCCTCCTCTGGCTCTGAGTGTGGTTGACTTTTTCTGAACTGAAGGTCTTCAGCAGCCTCTACCTTTCTCTCCTGCACCCACTCCTTTTCCCCTTAGAATACAGCCTTAGTCACAGATTCAGACTTGGGACCTAGGTACCCCAGTGCTCAATCCCAGGCTGTCCCCCTATATCTCATCTCTTTTCCTGCTACTTTCATCTGAAATAAGGAGCCAAGGATAACCGCTGGATGCTGTGTCATGCCCTGAATCGCACCCTCCTGGTGTTTATCCGCAGCACCTCATCCTTCCTCTCTTGACCTTGCATCATCCAAGGAATAGAAGCATTTCCCTGAGTCCTGCCTGAAGCCCATGTCAAGAAAGGACTTCTTCTACAGAGACAAACAGGGTTGTCCCATGAGTAATCCTAGAGGTTCAGACTTCCTGGCAGTGGGCTAGAGGAATCAGAGTTTCCATCTCTCCCAGAGGTGGGGCTGCAGCTCACATCCAACTTCCACAAGGCTTCCAGGTGCAAGAAGCCGGCAAAGTCTTGTGCAATTTCTACACAACTTCCATCTAAACCTAGATTCCTGAGCCAGAGGCTTATTTTTCCCACATCCAAGGCTACATTCATGCTTGCACTATACCAGGGTAAAGGAGAGGGGCAGGGCTCTTCCCTGGAGCACAGGCCCACATTGTGTCCAGCAATGGGGTAGGGTGCAACGTGCTCATCTTGGTGGCTCTTGGCTTATGAGTTTTCCTAATAAAGTCTGCTCCTCACCACATGATGTGGGTGGATTTGCCCTCACGCACTTGGCCACAATTTTTCTCGGTGAGGGTGTATTGGTTTCTACGGCTGTAGGTACAGAGGGGCCTCAACTTATGATGAGGTCATGTCTTGATAAGCCCATCATAAGTTGAAACTATTCTAACTAAAAAATGCATTTAGTACACGTACCGAACATTATAGTTTAGCCTAGCCTACTTTATTTTTTAAATTTTTTTTAAATTTTTATTTTAAGTTTAGGGGAATATGTTCAGATTTGTTATATACGTAAACGTCGGTCATCAGGGCTTGTTGTAAAGATTATGCCATCATCCAGGTATTAAGCCTAATACTCACTGGTTGTTTTTTCCTGATCCTCTCCCTCTTCCCACCCTCCACCCTCCACCCTCCAAAAGGCCCCACTGTGTGTTGTTCCCCTCCGTGTGTCCATGTGTTCTCAGCATTTAGCTTCCACTTATAAGTGAGAACATGCGGTATTTGGTTTTCTGTTCCTGTGTTAGTTTGCCAAGGATGATGGCCTGCAGCCTACTTTAAATGTGCTCACAACACTTATGTCAGCCTACAGTTGGGCAAAACCAAAGCCTATTTTATAATAAAGTGTTGAGTATCCCATGTGATTTATTGAAAACTGCACTAACAGTGAAAAACAGAATGGTTGTTTGGGTACTTGAAGTATGGTTTCTGCTGAATGTGTATGGCTTTGGCACCATTGTAAAGTCGAAAAATCAGAAATTGAACCACCATAAGTAGGGATCTGCCTGTACCCACAACTGCGTGGGTTAAAACAACAGAAATGTATTGTCTCGTAGTTCTGAAGTTTGGACGTTCAAAATCAAGGTGTCAGCAGGTATATGCTCTCTCCCCGGCTCTAGGGGAGAATCCCTCCTGGCCTCTGCTGGCTTCTGGTGTTTGCTGGCAATCCTTGGTGCTCTTTGGGTCACAGCTGCGTGACTCCAGACAAAGGCCATCTTCTCCCTGTGTGTCCTATCATCGTCTTCCCTGTGTGTGTGTCTGCCTCTGTGTCCAAATCTCCCCTTCTTAGAAGGACACCAGTCATATTGGATGAGGGCCCACCCTGATGCCATCATTTTAGCTTGATTACCTCTGCAAAGATCTTATTTCCAAATAAGTTTACACTCGGAAGTACTGAGGGCTAAAATTTCAACATATCTTTTTTGGGGGACAAAACTCAACCCATAATAGAGTCTCCCTGAGAAGACCCATCTGCTTCCAAATGACCTGTCTAGTATCATCAGATCTGTCTTTATGACCACATGCAGAGCCCCACAACTTTATGTGAGATGTCCCAGAGCACACACTTAGGCCCACAGAGCCTGCCCTGCCTTGGAACACTTAGTGCCTGGGAAACTTACCCATCCCATTGTCAATCTTCATAATCTGTTTAGATTCCAGTTGCGTATTTGTCTAATGTATTATTGCTATGTAGACATAGTGAGGCTGTTGGGTCCAAGCTGCTGAATAAGCCCTGGAACCTTCTAATAAACTGTCCAATATACTCAGCATATGCTGAATGTCGTAAGTCACTAAGATCTCAAAAACAGGAAATACAAAGAAATCATGCAAACCCATCATGTACATGAAATTTGCTTAAACGGCCTCTTTTGATGAATAGGGTCCCTCCCAGACACTTGACACAATAGTAGGTCATTAAGATGACGAGAAGAATGGCGGGATTGGTTGGTGATTTACTAAACACTGTTCAAATGCATGTAACTCCCTTGAGTTTGCTGGGGACATCCAGAGTCTTGTTCCCATACTGTGGGAAGTATCATGACAATAATACAATTTCAAAGGTTTTGTGGATCTCACTCTTGTCTCTGCTTTTCTGTGTTTAACCCAGGAGTCCAAAGGGATGCAGTCACAGCAGTTTGTCACATTCCAAGTAGATTGTTCCCTCTCTGCATTCCAGGTGCTCCTCCAATTCCTAAGTCAATAGGACCCTTCCTGCTATTGCCCTTGCACCTTATATTGTCTTTATCCAGCTAGAATAGGACTGGTAAAACCCCAAGAGCTGCAAGTCTAGGAGACAGGCATGCAAGAGACATAAGCCATTCTAGCTGGGTGGAGAGTCTGGAACCAAGAAGGATCTGAAATAGTTGAACCCTAAATTTATAATCCTTGTCAAGAGCCTATGTTTGGCATCCCCTGTTTTATCCTGTCCACTTATTCGCCCATTAGAATAACACATCAATTTTTTTTACTAAATAGGGTTGTAACTCTAGAAACCCATTATTTTTCTTAATTATTCCCCTTTCTTCTGGTTCCTTTCTCCAGTCTATGTATTCTAGGTATCGTGTCTGGAAGGAATGCAGCAAAATATACTGAATTTTCCAACAAATTTCCATTTTATAAAAGCACTGACACACGATAATGTTGTGGGCCAGGAGACCAGATCAGTGGTGCTCAGCATTTGCTTGTAGTCTGCTTTTCAGGTAGAGAAAGTCACCTGGCTTCATAGCTAAGAGTCTTTGCAATTTATTCATTTAGTACAAGATTGCTCACTCCCATGCCTACATTTCTGGGAGCTTATCTGTGGTCTGCCATCTCTAACCCAAAGAGAGTTTCCATTACCCATTTTGTGGAGTCTACCCTGAGAATTTCCCACACATAAAGGGAATTGTTAGCTATAATTTCTTTCTGTTAAATTAAACTCAGACATCACTTACAAAACACTTTTCATGGGTTGAGCATTATGGAGGTCATGATAATGGGGGAAATCTTTGTTCCTGTTCTCTCTAGGGACTGATAAATCGACAGGAAGAGGTAGACATACATAAATAAATAAATACTACAAGGCACATTTTGTTAAATACTATGCATGGGGTGTGTAGTGGACTCCATCTTGGCTGCCCAGACCTTCCTTTTGTGACCCCATTCCCCCAGCTACCAGGGGTGCTGGTTGTCATTAGCTCACAGTTGTATCCTTCTCAGAGCGGCCTTCAACTGAAGGAATCTTCCTTGAGTAAGGTCATGCCTTCTCCTAGGACAGCCTAATCCAATAGCCATCTGACATGGGGCTACAAGAACCTTACCTAATTAAGGAAATCTCTGCAGGGCCATCTCAGCTATGAAGTCTCCCCGGATCAGCCGATGTCTCTCTCTTGCAACTCCTTCTTGCTGCAACCTCTGTCTCTGCCCATTCTTGCTTCTCTGGCTCCCTCATGGGCGTTTTGTACCTAAGAGCTGTGCCCGGCACATTTCCTACTTGCCAATCTCTGCCTCAGTCTTTCTCTAGAACGTAACCTATGACAGAGTACTAAGAGAAAAGGAATTTGTTTGGACTAGAAGATATGGAAAGGCTCTTAAATACTTATTCAACTGTTTATTGAATGTCTATTCTGACTTGGTACTGACTAGGTACTGGGGGGTGCAGCAGCTAACACGGCAGATCTGGCCACTGCTCTCAAGCAAGTTTTAAAAAAAGTATTCTTAGCCAGTGATAAGTGGAAAGAGAAAGGAGAAAGCAAACATGCAAGCAAGAAGGAAGGAAGGAGAAAGTAAAAAAGGAAGGAAGGAAAGAAGGAAGGAAGAAGAAAGTAAAGAAGGAAGGAAGGAAGGAAGGAAGGAAGAGAAAGAAAGACAGAAAGAAAGAGAGAAAGAGAGAGAGAAGAGGAGAGGACAGGAGAGGTTATTAGCTAATAATAAGATAGAAAGGGATAGCAAAGGGCTCCCTCTTTGGGGGTAGGGTGATCTCCCAAAATGTCAAAGTGGTCGGCCATGTACAGATCTGGGTGTAAAAAGTCCAAATGGAGAAAATGGCAAGTGCAAGGTCCTGAGACAGGAATGAGCTGGGTGTGTTGAAGAAACAGAATAAGGGACAGGTGTGGTGGCTCACCCCCCCTCCCCCCGTAATCCCAGCACTTTGGTAGGGTGAGGTGGGAGGATCAGCTGAAGCCAGGAGTGCAAGACCAGCTTGGGCAACACAGTGAGATTCTGCCTCTACAAAAACTTTAAAAATTAGCCCAGCATCGTGGTGCATGCCTGTAGTCTGAGTCACTCAGGAGGCTGAGGCAGGAGGATCACTTGAGCCCAGGAGTTGGAGGCTGCTGTGAGCTGTGATCACATCACTGCACTCCAGCCTGGGAAATAGAGTAAATTCCGTCTATTAAAAAGGAAAGAACAGAATGAACACCTCCATGACAAAATGAGAGTCAACATGGAAGAAAGATAAGTAGGGCTCAGATCATGTAAGGCCTTAAAAATTAAAAAGTTTGAATTTTATTCCAAGTACAAGGGAAAGGCAAGGCGGGATTTAAAGCTCAGGAGTGATATGTTCCACAGTTTAGAAAGATGATTCCAGATGTCCAGTGAAGAAAGGATGGAAGCAGGGAGGTCTTGTCAGAAAGTTTCATCATAGTGCAGTTGAGAGGTGACAGTGCCTTGGACTAAGGAGGTTTCAGAGGAGATAGAATTGGACGGATCATGAATAATGTTGGAGACAGAGGCAGCAGGACTTGCTGATGTATTAGATATGAATCAGAGAAAGCAGCGTAGCATAGATGACTTCCTGATTTGGGGCTTCCACAACAGAAAGGCCATTGGTGCCATTTATTGGAAAGGGGAAGGGGGAAGAGTAGGCAATTTATGGGAAGACATTAGACAAAAAAAAATTCCAGGTGCAGGTTAATAATAAAGCCATCGAGACAGGAAAATCCAGCATGCATTTGAGAATCTGCTCTCAGTCTAATGGGGTTGGAGTGAAGGTACGTGGGGGTGTGAAGAAGTCGTTCAACAGGACGAGACACACAGGGAAAATCGGGTTTGAGAGGAATATAATTGAGTCTGCGTTGGGCATATTAAGTTGGAGATGATGAAGTGGTGCTTGGTGGAAAGAACTTTTTGCAATTAAAAGTGCTTATCTGCAGTTCCAGAGAGAACTAAAGGCCCCAGACAGCTGGCTGGTGGTTGAAGTTATGAGCATGGCAGGCAGACTTGAGTGATAAGAATGACTGAGAGTGGGGTCCTGAAAAACAGTGTTTCAGGGTAGGGAAAGAAGGAAATGTGAAAGGATTCTTCTGGGTCAGGGAAAATCAGGACAGCACAAGATCATGAAAGCCAGAAGAGGAGGGAAAGACTTTTGCAAAGTACAACCTTCTATTATTAAGAATAGTGATTGGGGCACAGTGACTCACACCTGTGCTCATCCCAGCACTTTGGGAGGCCAAGGCAGGAGGACTGCTTGAGGCCAGGAGTTTGAGACCAGCCCGGACAACATAGTAAAATTCTGTCTCTACAAAAAAAATTTAAAATTAACCCAGCACAGTGGCAAGCCTGTAGTCCCAGTCACTCAGGAGGCTGAGGTGGGAGGATTGCTTGAGCCCAGGAGTTTGAGGCTGCAGTGAGTGAGCTATGATTGTGCCACTGCACTCCCGCCTGGGCAATCCAGTGAGGCCTTACCTCTAAATAAAAAAGGCCTGGTGTGGTGGCTCATGCCTGTAATCCCAGCACTTTGAGAGGCCGAGGCAGGTGGATCGTGAGGTCAAGAGATCGAGACCATCCTGGCCAACATGACGAAACTCCATCTCTACTAAAAATACAACAATTAGCCGGGCATGGTGGTGGGTGTCTGTAGTCCCAGCTACTCAGGAGGCCGAGGCAGGAGAATCACTTGAACCCAGGAGGCAGAGGTTGCAGTGAGCCGCGATCGTGCCATTGCACTCCAGCCTGTGCAGCAGAGCAAGACTCCATTTCAGAAAAAAGAAAAAAGGAAAAAAAATAGCCACTCACCCTCTTCCTTTGCATGTTGAATCTTCCAGAGAGGGGTGTGGCCTCTGGAGTCTGCTCCTACCTCTAGGTCCCGGTGGCCAGAGAGCAGCCTCAGCACATCAATGCCTCTCTCCCCAGACCCCATTGCTTCTGTTTTGTCTTCCTCCTTTCCATCATTTCTCACAACGGCAAGCGGTGGCTTGGTAACATCGCTGCCTGGAGCTAGGGTTAATGTAAAAGCACTTTAAGATGGTGGTTCCCAAACTTTGCATGCAGGGAAATCACCAGAGAGCTTGTTAAGCTGCAACCCCCACTCCTGAGATTCTGATTCAGAAGGTAGAGCCCATGAATCTGCGTTTCTTTTTCAAATTGTTTTATTTCAATAGTTTTTGAGTTTTGGTTTTGGTTACATGGATGAGTTCTTCAGTGGTGATTTCTGAGATTTTAGTGCACCCGTCACCCGAACAGTGTACACTGAAACGAATATGTAGTCTTTTATCCCTAACCCCCCTCCAAACCTTCCTCCCCACAAGTCCCCAGAGCCTATTATATTATTCTTATGCCTTTGCATTCTCTTAGCTTAGCTCCCACTTATAAGTGAGAACAGACCATATTTGATTTTCCAATCCTGAGTTACTTCACTCAGAATAATGACCTCCAGCTCCATTCAAGTTGCTGCATAAAGCATTATTTTGTTGCTTTTAATGATTGAGTAGTATTCCATGCCATATGTATACCACCTTTTCTTTATCCACTTGTTAGTCGATGGGAACTTAAGTTGGTTCCATATCTTTGCAAATGCAAATTGTGCTGCTATAAGCACATGTATGCATGTCTTTTTTAGATAATGACTTATTTCCCTTTGGGTAGATACCCAGTAGTGGGTTTGCTGGATCAAATGGTAGTTCTACTTTTAGTTCTTTAAGGAATCTCCATATTGTTTTCCACAGTAGTTGTACTAATTTACAGTGTAAAAGTGTTCCCTTTTTACCACATCCACACCAACATCTACTGTTTTTTTTTTTTTTTTTTTTTTTTTGACTTTTTAAATTATGGTCAATGAATCTGCATTTCTTTTTTTTTTTTTTTTTTTTTTTTTTGAGGCGGAGTCTCGCTCTGTCGCCCGGACTGGAGTGCAGTGGCGGGATCTCAGCTCACTGCAAGCTCCGCCTCCCGGGTTTGCGCCATTCTCCCGCCTCAGCCTCCCGAGTAGCTGGGACTACAGGCGCCCGCCACCTCGCCCGGCTAGTTTTTTTTGTATTTTTAGTAGAGACGGGGTTTCACTGTGTTAGCCAGGATGGTCTCGATCTCCTGACCTCGTGATCCGCCCGTCTCGGCCTCCCAAAGTGCTGGGATTACAGGCTTGAGCCACCGCGCCCGGCCGAATCTGCATTTCTAACAAGCTTCCAGCTGATGCTGACACTGTGGGGTCTACAGACCCCACTTTGAGTTGCACTGTCTCAGGCCATCCTGGATTGAAAAGCTGACTTCTTGTAAGCCGGGCTCTGGAGTTGAACTAAGATAACAAAAATAACAGTGAATCTTTATTGAGCTTTTACTATGTGCTAGTCACTGCCAAGTGCTTCCTAGGCATTATCTTATTTAATCCTAACATAATGCTGTGAGGGAGGCACAATTATTAGTCCCATTTGTTCTCAGAGAGAATAAGTAATTTGCCAAATGTTACATAGCTTTGGCATCCCTGGAGTTCCAACACAAGCTGTCCTCTTTCTAGCCTGAGATCTCAGCCAGTGTTGCTCTCAGCTGCCCACACAGGTGGGACTTGCCCAGAATGCAGCACCTTGAGAATTATGCCAGCCCCACTAAGTGTCCCTGAGACCTCTCATGATGGAAAATGGCCACCTGTCCCCTGCAACAATGGTTCTCAGTCATTTCCTTCCGTTGACACACACCAGATGGAATTCACAGTATTCCTCCACTGACACAACAAAATTTCTACGTTGCCCATGGGTGAAATGTAAAAGAAACTTGAAGCAACTGTAAATTGCAACTCACAAGCAGTACAATAATTCCCAACTCTCACAGGTAAGAAAACAATGGAACAGTAACAACTGATCATTATGAGCTATCATCAAGACAAGATCATCTGCAGGTACATGTAATTCTTAACACACTAACTGTGATGCAACGGAGTGAGAGCAAAGAATTGTGAACACTTTCTTTCTTCTTTCTTTCTTTCTTTCTTTTTTTTTTTTTTTGAGACAGTCTCACTTTGTGGCCCAGGCTGGAATGTAGTAGCACAATCATGGCTCACTGTAGCCTTGACCTCCCTGGGCTCAGGTGATCCTCCCAGCTCAGCCTCCCAAGTAGCTGGGACTAAAGGCACGTGCCACCATGCCAGGCTAATTTTTGTATCTTTTGTAGAGACAGCGGTATCACTATGTTTCCCAGGCTGGCCTCAAACTCCCAGGCTCAGGTGATCCGCCCACCTCGGCTAGTTACTGTTTAATCCCAAAGTGCCGGGATTACAGACAAGCATGAGCCACTGTGCCCAGCCAAATGTAATCTTAAACCCATTCTAATTTGGGGAGTTGGAAAGTAAATCAGTTGAAGACCTCATCTCTCTCCACCTGGTTGACGTCTGTTTTTGCATCCCTGGCATTCATTCCACCTCCAATTTTGCCTGAGAAATAAGTTCTCCCTCCTTCTAATGTGTTTTGGGAAGAGCTAACTCCAGTCCTGGTGCTGGAGATAAGCATTCAACCCACACTTGGCTAATCAAACCATGATATGCCCCTAGCCAGACTATTGCTTCCAGGTTGGGAATCTGACTCCATCAGAGCCTGTCAGGCTCAGTTTGGAGACTCTTATCAGAGACTCTGTCTCTTGCTCTTACAGCTGGGAGGATGTGGGCCCAGAACTACTGAGATCCACACAGAGAGACTGGGTGGCCATATAATGTATCATCCAAATCAGGACACTTGTGAGAGCAAAAGGGAAACTATTAATTACGCTGGACAGCAGACAAAAATTGGAACTGTGTCAGGCAAACTGGAGTGACTGGCAGTTCTGCCCATGAGATTTGCTGACAGCAAGTAAGTCAGAGCTCAAAAGTAGAAACTTTATTTGCAATAGCCAAAAGGTGGGATCAATTTAAGTGTCCATCAGTGGATGGATGGATAAACAAAATGTGGTCTACCCACACAATGGAACATTATTCAGCCTTAAAAAGGAATGGAATCCTGACACATGCTGCAACATGGATGAAAATTCAGTACCTTATGCTGCATGAAAGAAGCCAGTCACAAAAGGACAAATACTGGATGATTCCACTTAGATGAGGTACCTAGAGTAGTCACACTCATAAAGACAGAAAATAGAATGGTGCTTGCCAGGGGCTGGAGGAAGGGGAAATAGAGAGTTATTGTTTAATGAGTATAGAGTTTCAATTTGGGAAGATGAAATTGTTCTCAAGATGGATGGTGGTGATGGTTGCACAACAATGTGAATGTACTTAATGCCACTGAACTGTGCACTTAAAATAGTTAAAATCACAAATTTTGTTTTATGTGTGTTTTACCACAATTAAAAATGTTAAAGATAGTAAAAAGATTAGCATATATTTTTCCTAATAAAAATACAGGTTTTAAAAAATAGAAACTGGGTCTTGATGATAGTTTTTAAAATTAGCTATTTTGAAACAATGTTAGAGTTACAGAAAAGTTGCAGAGAAATCACACGGAGTTCCCTGACACCCCTCATCCTGTTTTCACTATTGTTAATATCTTACATTACCACAGCACACTCATTACAACTAAGACACCAACATTGGTGGATTGCAATTAAATAAACCCACACTTTCTTCAAATTTCACTCGCTTTTCCACTAATGACACTTTCCGTTATGGGAGCCAACCCCGGAGACCACATTGCATTTAGTTGTCACATATTGGTCTGCAACAGTTTCTCAGCCTTTCCTTGTTTTCAAGGCATTGAGAGTTTTATAGAATCCTGATCACGTAGTAAGTGAACTTTCCCTCAATTTGGATTTGTCTGATGTCTTTCTCATGATTAGACCTGGAGTTATTGGCATGGGGAAGAACACTACAGAAGTGAAGTGCCCTCCTCATCACATTATAGCAGGGGCTGCATGTTATCAAAATGATTTATCACTGGTGACGTTAACCTTCCTCACCTGGCCAATGTTGGCCAGGTTTCTCAACTATAAATTACTTTGGTTTTTTTCCCTTCCCATACCATTCTTTGGAAGCAAGTCCCCAGATCCCGTGCTCAAGGGAGGGGGGGTAATTAAACTCCACATTTTGGTTAATGAGAGCTTTGAGTCCCTGGATCCACCTACACCTGAAGCCAAGCACTTCCAGCCTTCTCAGTTACCTGAATCAGTATGTTCTTTCATTTTAATGCGTTTAAAATGAAAGACTCCTAACTCTTGTTTCCTTCCAGTCCATCTTCCATGCAGAAGCCAGCATGATTTTTTAAGTGAATATATGACAAGTTCTCGGAACTACCACTAGATCATAGCCTATCTGTACAGTCTACATGATGAACATCCTTTGAGCTCTCTAACTAATGTAGCCCTGAGGCTTCAACCCTATCTGTCTCTCTGGGTAATATATTCTGTTGACCCAACCCTGTCAGGAAAGTAGTCTATTTAGACTTGCTGTTTTATCACATTTGAAGAGCTTAAATGCCCAGAAGTATTTATAGACATGATCTCTATCAAGGGAGAAAGGGGGACACTTTGTCAATCTCAGTGACCCAAATTTGAGGTTAATGATCTTGCTGGGCTGTTAAATTCAATCTTGCAAGTCTGTGCATTTCACAGTTATGAGAGGAGTCCTGAAATATTGGAACATCCAATTCCTTGATTTGTCCATCCATCCATCCAACCATCCATCTATCCATCCATCCATTCAGTGAATATTCACTGAGTTTCTATTATGTGTCAGGGACTATGCCAGGCTCAGGGAAAGCAATAGTGAATAAAACAAAGTCGCTACCCTCGTGGATCTTATTGCTAGTGGGTAAACAGCTGATAAAGCAGTAAACAAGAAAATAAACTAGATAGTTTTGGATAATGCCACAAGGAAAATAACACAGAGAATTGATAAGAGAGTAAGTGATGAGGGAGGCGAAAATACAGTTTTACATGGGATTTCAAGGGAAGATGTCTCTAAAAAGCAAAAGGAGGAAAGGAACCAATCATGAAAAACACCAGGGGAAGATCTTTCCAAGCAGATGGAACCACAATGCAAAAGCCAGAAGGCAAGAAAGAACTTGGTATGCTCAGAAAATAAGCAAGAAGCCAGTGAGGCTGTAGCACAGTGAGTAGGGAGAAGGGTAGTGAAAGATTATGGTGAAGAAGTAAGCAAGGGTCAGATCATGTAGGACCTTTGTAGCCATGGAAACAAGTAGTTGCAAGAAAGGGAGTGACATGATCCCATTTATATTTTTTAAAGACCTCTCTGGCTGCTCAGTAGAAAATGAATTGTGAGGTGTCAGAATGAAAACAAGGAAGACCAGCTAGCTGTCTCTGTAGCCCAGGCAAGACATGATGGGGACTAGATCCAGGGTGGTGGTTATAGACTAGAAGAGAAGTAGGCAGATTTTAGATTCATTTTGGATAAAAGGACTTTGTATTAGTTCATTCTCACACTGCTATAAAGAACTACCTGAGATTGGGTCATTTATAAAGAAAAGAGATTTAATTGACTCACAGTTCTGCATGGCTGGGGAGGTCTTAGGGAACTTACACTCGTGTCAGAAGGGCAAAGGGGAAGCAAGCACCTCTTCACGTTGGTGGCAAGAGAGAGAGAAAATGAAAGGAGAAGTATGACACACTTTCAAACAACCAGATCTCGTGAGAACTGTATCATGAGACAACACTAGAGGGATAGTGCTAAACCATTAGAAACCACCCCCATGATCGAATGATCTCCCAGAAGGCCTCACCTCCAACACCTTGGATCACAATTCGACATGAGATTTGGGTGGGGAAGCAGAGCCAAACCACATGAGACTTGTTGTTAAATTAGAAGTGAAGAAATAATTAAGACTGAGTCAGGTTTTTGCTTTGGTGATGGCACCACTACCTGCATTGAATGGACTAGGGGGTGCAGAGCTTCATTTTGGGTATATTTGTGACATCTGCAAGTGAAGAATGAAGCCAGGGCATCTGCTGCAAGTAGAGGTCAGGGAAGGAAGGGATGAAGAAGATTTGAGAAGAGACAAAAATATATGAAATAATAATCTCAGAGAGGAGAAAAGCAAATTTAACCAGATAAATGTGTTAAGTTTCTGGGGAGCATTATATGTCCATTTGAAATGTGTGACCATGAAGTAAAAGTGAAGCAAGGCTTCACACACCAGAAAATCCAGATGTGTGATTTTCTGCTGTAATATTCCATTGCATGGGTACAGACCAATGGTTTGGTCCGAACAGTAATGAGTTTTTTTCTGGATGAAAAAGTAAAGAGTGGAGGACACTCTTGGAATACTATGATGATAGTAATGGGATATGGAATCTACACTGGATAAGAATGAATAGAAGGACATTGGACAGGATAGATGAAACCTAATTAAATCAACGGAATACAACTTCTCTGTCCAATACGATAGCCACTAGCTACATTGAACACTTCACATGTGGCTACTCTGGATTGAGATGTGCTGGAAGTATAAAGTACGTGGATTTCAAAGACTTAGTATAAAAAGAATAAAATGTAAAATATCTCATGAATAATTCAATATTGATTATACATTGATAATATTTTGGATCTATTAAGTTAAATAAATTATATTATTAAATTAATTTTAATTGTTTATTTTACATTTCTTTTTTTTTTTTTTTTTTTTTTTTTTTGAGACAGAAGTTCACTCTGTCACCCAGGCTGGAGTGCAGTTGCACGATCTCGACTCACTGCAAGCTCCACCTCCCGGGTTCACACCATTCTTCTGCCTCAGCCTCCCTAGTAGCTGGGACCACAGGTGCCAACCACCACGCCCGGTTAATTTTTTGTATTTTTCGTAGAGACGGGGTTTCACCGTGTTAGCCAGGATGGTCTCGATCTCCTGACCTCGTGATCCACCTGCCTCGGCCTACTAGAAAAATTTAAATGACCTGTGTGGCATGCATTATATTATTGGCTAAGGCTGAACTAAATGTCTTACTGGGTTAGGGAAATGTTTAGGGTGAAGACTGTCACAGAAGGAGAGTGGTCAAAGAGTGGGAGACTTGAAATCCAGATTTCAGGGGTTGTACAGTTACCACCAATGGCGAGGTCCAGGATGTGGCTACGGAAAGAGTGGGCTGGTCGGGGAAAGATTATGGCTGAGTGGGAAGGCCCAAGGATGGAGAAATCAAAGGGTTACATGAGTTATCTGTGTAAATGTTGAAATCATCAAGAATGATGAGCAACATGGAGTGGGAAGAAAGGTGGTGATGAGGTAGGCATCAGAGGCTTTAATAACTGAGGCGATGATAGATGACCACTTTAAGGAGGAGCAGCTGATGCCATGAACCACTCTGAGGAGAAGCAGCTGATGCTATAGCTGTTCTGTCCAATTTGGCAGCCACTGGACCACTTTGAGGAGGATCAGCTGATACTATAGCTATTCTGTCCAATATGGCAGCCACTGGCCATTAAGCACTTGAGATGCAGCTGGTCTGAATTGAGATGAATCTGAGGACTTTACTTGAAAGGGTCTGAGATTTTATTTTTTAGGTAAAATGGGAAGAAATGTCTTGAAAGTGGCAAAAGGGATGCCTGAGGTACATGGGGTGAGGAGAAAAGCAACCTACACTTGGGAAGGCTGACCTTAAGCCAGTAAGAAGGATAGGGGACTACTAGGTTTAAGCTAAGACAAGAAATGAAACAAAATGTTTGGAGAAGACATGAGGAATGTAAGGATGTTTCCTGGTTATAGATTGGGAATTCCAGTGGTGGTGGAGGAAGTAACTGGGGAGGGAAGTGAGGGGAGGCAAGAGGAGTGAGGCAATCAGGATGTAGAGAGCACCATGGGTCTAAGATTCTGAGTGATGACAGAGGCCCTAGGAGACTTCCATCCATTGCTTCTGGAGGTGAGCAATGTTATCAGATATGTGTGGCATGAGGCTGTTGGTCCTGGCATTCTCCTAGAAACAAGTGGGTAATCAGCTGAAGCCATAGTCCTGACTATTTAGTGTGGCGGTTTGGAAGTAAAGTGACGGTCTCCAGGCATCTGCCATCCTCATTGATTCTGAGGGATGTTTTAAAGCAACAGTAATTAGTAATAATAAAGAAAGAATAATTATTGTAATGAGAAGTACCAGGAATAATTAGAACTTGCAATGATGTTGCTGTTGTGGAGAAGAGTTAGAAAAGACTTCTCATTAAACTAGATCAATGAGGAAGGATATTGGAAACAATGAGTGACAATGTCTGTGAATGCATGTCAGAAAAATGCTGCCGATGGAGAATCTAAGAATTCTTACCCAGGAAAATTTGCTTACATAGAGATTTCTTTCTTTTTTGGTACTATTTTAGTGATAGGTGTAGGTTAGTTTATTCACAGAAAAGAATCTGTAGGAATCTACCCTAGTTAACTAGCTAACTGAGGCCACAAATAGGAATTAAGTTAAAAGGGGATGGTCCCTATTGTCACTATGTATTTCTGTGATGTTAACACTTTTATAACAAATTCATATTACTTTTGTAAACAGAAAATATATACCTGTAAACTTTGAAACTGTACATTTTCAAAAAAGGAAATATGCATATACTGTATAAACGTTGAAACTATATGTAAGTCCTTTCAAAATAAATTGAAATTTGTGATAAATACAGGGGTTGGCAAACGGTAAAGGCCCAGATAGTAAATATTTTAGGTTTTAAAGGCCACACAGTCCTGTTGCAGCTATTCAACCCTGCCACTGTGGCATGAAAACAGCCATAAATAAATGATTAAATATTTATTATTACAGAGGCATAGAAATTATTAATATATGTTTATATGTATACAATTACATATATGATATGTAAATTAATGACCATGGCTGTGTTCCAATGAAAGCTTTTTTTTACAAAAACAGGCAGCGAGCCCAGATTCAGCCCATAAGCCATAGTTTGCCAACACCTGAAATAATATAATAAACACATAGAATGAACTAGTAACCAAATGAAGGGAAATCAAAAGACAAAAACCTAAGCATTTTTCATGTATGTTGGTTAAGAGTAGTTTAACATAATTCTAGTGCAATTTGCACCATAAGTTAAAATTTCTAAAGAGAAAAACGTAAAAAGCAAGGTAGAGGCAATGAAACAATTATTTCATACAACCTATACTGACAGCTGCTACTGACATTACCCATAAACTTACCTTGGAGCTACTTTGAGGCCAAGGCAAAGAGGGAAACATGAAAGCTTTCAAAACTGCCATGAGAAGATGAAAGGAAACACCCCAATCTGCAGAAAAATGTAATTTTTTTTAACTTTTTGAGCTTCAAGAGAATATTGTTTTTCTTTGGGTCTTTATTTATGGTAGAGTGACGAACTCATCTCCCTTTTCCTGGGACAGTCTCTTATCCTGGGAAATCCCTCCATCTCAGGTTTGGGTTTTGTTTGTTTGTTTGTTGTTGTTGCTGTTGTTGTTTGACACAGGGTCTCTCTCTCTGTCACCCAGGCCGGAGTGTAGTGGTGCGATCTCGGTCCACTGCAACTCACTGCCTTCTAGTCTCAAGTGATTCTCCCACCTCAGCCTCCCAAGTAGCTGGGACTACAGGCACATGCCACCATGCTCAGCTAAGTTTTAAATTTTCTGTAGAGACAAGATCTCTCTATATTGCCCAGGCTGGTTTCAAACTCCTGGGCTCAAGCGATTCTCCTGACTCGACCTCCCAAAGTGTTGGCATTACAAGTGTGAGCCACCATGCCTGGCTCCATCTCAGCTTTAAAACTATAAATCCTGCATCCCAAGAACTCCTTTAGTCCTGAGAAAATTGGTATGGTTGGCCACCCTAACTAATTAAGGGACTTGAGCAATGCAAGGGATGAGTCCTTTAATAATAGTGATTACAAAATGTACAAAGTTATTTTACTTATGTCCGTTTCTTATACTATCAAAAAATAATGGCCAATGCATCATGTGTCCAACCCTCAAATATTTATAGAGTGCCTACCATGTACCAGGTATTTTAGATACAAAGGTAAATAAAATATTTATTTATTTTTTCTGTCCAGAGCCAGATACTAAGTCCTAGGAAGTGGAACAGGAGCCTGCACAGTTGCCTGAGTCAATGAGACCACGTGAAGGATAAGAAAGAAAAAATACTGGATTCAGGAGAAACAATCAATTAAATTGAACAGTGAGCTTCTAACATGCACAGCAGAAAGGGCAATGGGATTATTGTCATCATCACAATGGAAGGGGAACTCTCAAGGAGCAGACACAAGATTCCCTCTGCTGAAATCTAAAAGGTGCTTTTGAAGAAGAACTTCTGAATTGGGAGCCCTGAGATGCAGAGGCCACCTTCACGCCCAGAATTTTTCTTGGTTCAAGCTGGGGGTGGAGCATCCGAAAGACAATTCAACAAGGACAATCCGGAAGGCCACGAACGGCCATGGACCATCAACAACTTCACATCCATCACCCCATTAGAGGTCCTTACATTTTTAAAAATGACTTAAATTTTAAATTACTCAGATTTTTAGAAATCTGAAAGTTTCAGAAGGTAATCTGAATTGTGTTAAAAACCAGAAAACCTGACAATTTGTCCCCCATGGCATAATCAGCTGGACTGAGTACTGGCGACCCCCTTAGAGAGGTGTCCACGCTCCTGTTTAGTCCCTGATTAATCCCTGATACTGAGGCCCTGGGCCAGTTGCCATTTGCCAACACACTTGCCAGGTTCTTTAGTTTACATACAGCCTGTTTCTCATATTTATGTTAAATTCCAGCCCTAGTATGCGTGTCTACTCAAGTTAGTAACCCCTAGACTGAGCGAATGAGCTAAGACATGGTTTACTTGTGATCCGCGGGACCTGAGGAGAACTCAGGATTCTTAGAGGACTTGGAGCTCTGTAGACCAGATTATAATGGTTGAGGCTCTAACTTCACTGGGAGATGGTGTGTTTCCCATTCCAACAGAAGCTGTACTTCAATCTATGTCAATCCCTGCTCACTTTCTCCTTTCTGACATTCTTGCCTCAGTTTTCCTCCCATGGAACCCTCTACTTCTGCTTGAGGAACATTCATTACCCTTAATATCAGCTCCCCACCAGACCATAAGCTCCAAGAGGGCATGGGCTATCTCTTTTCTGTTCCCTGTCAGTTCCTGAGCAATTGGGTTTATCAATAATGCCTGGCTCCCAGGAAGCAGGTTGTGTGAAATCTAAAAGCTAACATACTTTGGGTTGAGATTTCACTGTTGTCAAATGATGAAGCCAGGATTTCAACACAGGCAACACGATCCCCAGTCTGTGGCCTAAGCCACCATGGCCCACGACCTCTCCAGGGGTAATCACTGATGGCATTTACTAAATCATAATGTAATTGTGACTATAATACGTGAGCCACCTCAGGAAGTACCCAGGAAGAATGCTCAGGGGTCATAAGGGAGGCCGCAGGAATTCACAACCAAAGCAAGCTCTCCAGGGCCACCTCCTTCTGTCCCCAACCCTGAGCAAGGCCAGACACTCAGTACTGAAGAGACCATCTCAGCAGTTATCATTGCCGAGTCCTTCAATTGATCCCAACAGATGGAAAGGGGTAGGAGGCAGGAATGAAGCTGGGGCCTCAGAGAACACTGAATAATGGTGCAGGAGTGTTACAGCCATGGCAGAGGTGATTTCAGCTTGGTTAGCTTTTTAGGACACTGCAAAGAAATTGTATGCAGAGGGGGCAGGTGTGGAGGCAGTGGATGGGTCTGGAAAGCTGCCATGCCACCTGCAATGTGAGAGAGCAAAGGAGGAAGCTCATTAACCGTCCTGGATCATTAACTCAGTGTCCCCAGGGGCACAGTCACTGAGTTTGCACTTTGCATTTTGTCAGTTTTTTGTCAGTTTCTTTTCCAGGGTCTCTGGGGACTCCAGTCTGGGATGGGGCTCTCAACTCAGGAAGAAGGTGGCACAAGCAACTCTCCTAGACAGAGAAGCCTGGTAACCATTGTTTGGCCAGAATAACAATGGCTGCTGCTTACTGATTGCATCCTTTACTCAGGTAGGGAAACAGCTCAGAGAAGCTAATTAATTTGCCCAGGGTACTCAGTTGAAAGTGACAGGGTCAGAGATCGAAGCAAGTCAATCTACATCCCGAATCCATATTCATATTCTCTCCCTTTTTTTATTTTTTAGAGACAAAGTCTCTGTCACCCAGGCTGGAGTTCAGTGGCACAATCAAAGTTCACCGCAGCTTTGAACTCCTGGGCTCACGTGATCCTCCTTCCTCAGCCTCCCAAGCATCTGGGACTACAGGTGTGTGCCACTGAGTCCAGCTAATTTTTTTTTATTGTTTGTAGAAACAAGGTCTTACTATGTTGCCCAGTTTTGGTCTTGAACTTCTGGATTCAAGCAATCCTCTCATTTTGCCCCCCTCCCTGCCCCCAAAGTGCTGGCATTACAGGTGTGAGCCACATGCTGGCCCCCAGTCCATATTCTTAACCATTGCATTGCCCTGAGTCTTGCAGGATATATGACAACAGCCATCCATGGCTAGCAAGAGTATCCGAGAATGCATTAAACAGGTAAGCTGGTCAGAGTGTGTGGGTTATTCAAGTATGCATCAACAGTCCCTTGTTCAGTAAATAAATCCATTTATTTGTTTTTGAGACAGGGTCTCACTCTGTCACTCAGACTGAAGTGCAGTGGTGCAATCATGGCTCACTGCAGTGTCGAACTCCTGAGCTCAAGCAGCATTCCTCCTGCCTCAGCCTCCCAAAGTGCTGGGATTACAGGTGTGAGTCACTGCGCCCAGCTCACTGGTATTTTTTGAATGCCTCCTATTTGTCTGACTCTGGGGATGGTGGAGTGAAGAAGAAAAACTGAATCTTGGCTCTCATGGAGAGGATCGGGGAGAGTGTTAGCACCAGCACCAACGACCTCAAACAGTGAGGGTACTAGGAAGGAAATAAAAGAGGCAACACAGAGTGATGGTGACACAGGAGAGTGGCCTGGAAAGGCCGTCCTAAGGAGGAGAGATTTGGCTCAGCCCTGAATGGCGAGAACATACTTTTGGAAAAATCTGGGGAAAGCAGCTCCAAGGCACGGGAACAGCAAAAGCCCTGAAGCAAGAACAGACTTGGTATCTTTGAGACCTGGAAAAAAAAGAGGTCATTGAGTTGGGAGGGAGTAGGATGAGAGAACATCAAACAGATAGGTGGTACTCTGCTCCCACCCCCTCCCCAGGCTGGGTTAGATGCCCCTCCTCTGTCTCTCATACTTGGCAAATTCTAATTTTCTCTGTCGAGTCTGCTGATCAGTTTCTGGTGTCCAGGACAAGTTAAGGGACAGAAGTGATGCTTAACTGGTGTTCACCAAACAGATCTGGCCTGACCCCACAAGGAGAATGTAGTAACTTGGCAGTTTGAGTGACAGCTCCTGTAGCCACCCAGCAACAGACAGCAAGTCAAATTTTGCTGCTGACAAGGAGATGAGAGGGATGGCCTAGCACGGCTTCCTCTGGATTTGGGGGAAAGCCTCAGAGCTTTGTACCTAAGGATCGGGGTCCTGCGTCTTGGCTGTTCCAGGGTTAGGTACATTTCTGTCCCCTCTGCCTGGACCCTCTTCTTCCAGGGCCATGTGGACTCACTCACCTCTTTCAGGACTTAACTCTTACATTCCAGGAAGCCTTCCTTGATCTCTCCTCTCCCATATCTGGAACTTCTATTCCCCTTTCCACCTTAGTTTTTCTCCAGAGCACTTATCACTTCTTACCATATATTCTCTATATTTGCTTTATTTACTGTCTGTCTCCCCACCACTAGGATGGGGAGAAGCAAAGATGTTTGCCTTTTTGTTAACTGCTGTGCCAACCTCATTAAACATTGTTACATGAACAAATGAATGAATGAATGACACCAGAGCCAGAATATTTATAAGGCAGAACAAGCATCATCATGGCACACCAGCTAAGCTGTGGCACCCTCAAAATAAGACTGTTTCTGGTTCAATAAATGTATTCAGCATTTGACAATTAACACATCCACATCTAGAAGGAAGCTATTTCAACATGTACACTTGTGTTTTATGCCTTAGTTTTGTTTTTATTCTGCATTAATATCGGCAGGTCTGGGGAACACCATAATCTTTTCAATGCTTAAAGCCTTTAAATCCAGCCTTAAATACTGCAGCTGTCTGTGCTGCTAAACCTTAGCTGTGAGACAGAGCCACCTAGTGAAAATTTCAACTTCCATTGCCTATGTATTTTGTAATCTTTCCTCTAAAATTTAGCATCTAAATCAGTAACTCAACCTCTCCTGTGAATACGTTTTACCAGGCTAGGATAAGGTTTGGGAAAATGCAGATTCCTGGGCCCAGCAAATCTGGGGATGATGATAAGTCATCACAGTGGGACACCAGCTTAGCAACAGCACCCCCAAAATAAGACTGCTTCCAGTTCAATAAACCGCTATGAAGAGGCTATTAGTGTTGGTATCCATCTGGACCTGCGGCCATAGAGAAGAGACCCAAGCACAGTGGTTACTAAAAAGCCCACATCCTTCAAAAATTATAAGTAGATATTATAAATTCCAAAATGATGAAGAGTTCAGGATGAGAAGATGGGGACTCACCCAGAACAAAGCAGCACATTGATTTATCCTTTGTCTCCTGACAGCATTCCTTCCCCCACTGGTCATCCCGCCCAGTCGCACATACGACAAGTTGTAGCGCTGTATAAAAGGATACTCGAAATTGGAAAGATTACTCAATGTCGCCCTGAAAGGTGTTTCCTGTGGCCTATGAAACTCATGCAAAATCATCCGCTTGGAGAAAAGCTTGGGACAAGTAGCTAGATACCTGAAAATAGTAAACTCCTCCAAATTACTGCTAGCCAAGTGAGTCTTTCACATCATCTTTGAAACTGCCCCAGAACCCACACAAACTCAAAATACTGAAAAAAAAAAAAAAAAAGGGCTGTCAGCGAAGTAATTGGCCACACATTGCGCACTTTTGCTTCTAAGACATTCCCATGTATTATATCATTGCCTCTTTCCTGCAGGCACCTGAGTCCCGGAGCTCTGGTGGTTTTGCCCAAGGCCAGCCAGATAAGAGAGTGTGGTAGAGTGCTCCTCAAGGCATTTGTGACCTGCTCTCCTCAGCTCAGACAAAGCCAGGGTGGCGTTTGAGGGAACAACCTCAGCTCCAAGGGGGACGCTGCCAGAAGGGGCAGGCCCAACCCTGGGCAGGTTCCGACCTCAGCGCCCACAAGAGATCAGGCAAGCTCAGGCTAGGACCACAGGAGTGGGAGTAGGAGCAATGGAGTAACAGCTCATCTCCGTGCTCCCAGCATCTACTCCCTCATCCTCTGGTATGTAAACACCCAACTTTTCTTTGGGGATGGGCTCCTCTCCTACTCTCAGTCCATGCAGTTTGAATAGAGTTGACCATTAACCCAGGACCTCCCCAGGGAGGCCATTATTATTTCTCCTACCTTTCTTTACAATGATTGGCTCAGAGCTGAGCACATGACCCAGGCCTGGCCAATCAACAAATAATATTCCATTTCCTTCCTTTCTCTACAGTGATTGGTTCAGAGCTGACCACATGACCCAGGCCAACTAGTATCTAGCTGTCTAACTGCCTTAAGCCATCAAAACTCCCAAATCAAATATTGTTGACCTGGCTTGTGTCAAGTGCCCATCACTGAATTAGTCACTATGGCCAGGAGGAGATGAGTCCTCACTAGACAACTGGTCTGTGGCCACCCATGGAGCCTGGGGTGAGGACAGTTCCACCTGAACACAGAGAGTGGCAGAGGCAAAGTTTCCTGACGTAGACGTTCCTGTTCCATTTGTCCCGCAAACGTTTAAACATCACACATACTTGGTTAACGTAGAAAACAAAATCCAGCCTTTGTTCACTCTCTCTTTCTCTCTCTCTCTCTCTTTTTTTTTTTTCTGAGATGGATTTTCACTCTTGTCGCCCAGGCTAAAGAGCAGTGGCGAGATCTCGGCTCACTGCACCCTCCGCCTCCTGGATTCAAGCCATTCTGCCAGCTCAGCCTCCCAAGTAGCTGAGATTACAGACGTGTGTCACTGCGCCCGGCTAATTTTTTGTATTTTTTCTTTAGTAGAGACAGGATTTCACCATGTTGGACAGGCTGGTTTTGAACTCCTGGCCTCAAGCAATCCACTCGTCTCGACCTCCCAAAGTGCTAGGATTACAGGCGGGAGTCACCACGCCTGGACTGTTCACCATCTCAGAGACATTCACCATTGCTACTGAGTGTGGACAGAAGCATGGACACCAGGGTTCAATTTCTAGCTATTCTACTCTGGCTGTTTGTCCTTGGAAGTTATTTAGCATTCTGTGACACTGTTTGCTCATCTGGAAAATGAAGATAACATTCGTATCTGCCTCACCCGTTTAAAAGAATCAACGTTCTTAGGACAGCACCTGGCAAGAGTAACTGCTGTTGTTTTGGTTTGAGATTCTGAGAACCACTCTTCTGGATCATTCGCACATGCTGTAGTTTGGGTGGGGGTCATTAGAGGAGTATCGCTATTAGATAATAGAAAATTGTTTCAATAGTCCTTTCAGAACTAAAGGTTCTCTCTCTTTCCCAATGTCTGTGTTAATTCCTGTAGAAGGACTCAGACCCGATATGGCTCCCAGCCCTCCTGGACCCATCCTCAGTCTTGTGGCACTGATGGATTCAGCCCTCACATGCCCCACTCTGACTGTAAGAGCATGGGTCTTGTAATCTGTAAGAGCCCAGGCTCAAGACATCCCAAAAGATTCCTGTCTTGCTCTGAGTCTGTGCTACTGGGAGGCGAGCAGAATGCAGTGACATGGAAAAGAAATGAATGGAGCAGACAGGAAGTGGAAGAGCAGAGTGAGAGGACCTTGGGTTGAAGTAGGAGGGATGGGGGTGGCCAATAGGCGGAGAGAGGAGGGAGTTGGGATGGGATAGGATGAAGGGAGGAAGAGAGAAGTGGTGAAGTGGGGTAAGATGGGACTTATCTCCTGACCAAGCACACCTCTACCCCTGACATAGTCATCTAAATATGGCATCAGGGGATGATTTGTGGAGGGGACCTCAAGGTTGTCCTCCTTGGTAAGATCAACAAGAGGGAAGAGAAGAGCCACTGTACAGGTGCAAATATGGGTCCCTCTGAGTGTACCTTTTGGTGCTTACCTACTCAAAACTCACCAAGCCTTGTGCTTCCCTGTTCCTCAACCTGCAGAGCATCTCCCAGAACCCAGCCATGCCCTTCAATATTCCCCGAAGACCTTAGTGAAGTGCTATTCTTTCATGCTTTGTTTTCATCCAGTCATTAGTGACAGAGGCCACCTGGCTCCCACAGTGAGCCTTCATCAGTGGGAGTCAAATTCCAGGCATCAGGTGAGGACACTGGTGATTAGGTGACTTCCTTCTGTCCCACAGCCAGTGTCAGAACCTTGGTGACAATCTACATATTCAGATTCCCAATTTAAATCATGTTGGAGATGGGCTGACAACTGAAGTGGTAAATAGACTCCAAGAATAAAAAAGAAGTCTGTAAATCAGTGCCTTGCTACTCCTCAGCCCAGGGGAGCTACTCCCATGTCAGGACATGCCCTACCTTTCCCTCTCCCCAGACAGAGCTCAGGGCACCCCACAGAGGATCTCTGAAGAGGGAATCCCAGATTGGAATCCTCAAATATGTGGGGAGCTGGCCAGGTCTTGGCATTCCAGGGTCATAGATTCACTAATGACTCCTGTTGTTAAGCAGAGCTTGGACTGGTGGACAGAGTGCTAGGAGGCATAATAGCAAGCAGGGTGGGCCAGGCATAGTGGCTGAAATCTGCAATCCCAGCACTTTGAGAGGCCAACGCAAGTGGATCACCTGAAGTCAGGAATTCAAGACCACCCTGGCCAACATGGTGAAACCCAACTCTACTAAAAATACAAAAGTTAGCCAGATGTGGTGGCGTGCACCTGTAGTCCCAGCTAGTCAGGAGGCTGAGATATACCAAGCAATTCAAGAGAATCGCTTGAACCCAGGAGGCAGAGATATACCTAAGAAGTCCAGAAGTGGGTGCTTTAGATATAAATATAGGTAGGTGATATAGAAAAAATATCCAGACAAGGAGATGTCAATGCTCATGTTTCATCATCAGGTTTCTGCCTCTCTTCCTCCATCTGTGGCCTCTGATTTTCTTATTTAACTTATTCTCAGGCACACTACTTCTATGTGGTGGGGAAAATGGCACTGGGAAAATTCAGTTTCAATGGTCTTTTCAGAACTACAGCATCTCTCTCTCTCTCAATGTCTGTGTTAATTCCTCTAAAATGACTCAGACCTGACATGGCTCCCAGCCTTCTTGGACCCCTCCTATCTGTGGGACTGATGGGTACAGAGCTCACATATCCCACCCTGGGTGTGAGTAGGACCAAGGGCCTTGTAATCTTGGCTCATATGGAGAGAGGAAGGGGAAATTCCAGAAGTGAAGGTCATAGCAGTTTTCTATCAGATGGGGTGGTGGCTCAAAGCAGAGGTTATGATCCTGAGTGTGTAGCTCCATCATCCAGTGTGAACTTTGGCAAGTCCTTACCTTCTCCCCTCTGCACCCTCTCCATCCACTTCCCTCACTGACATTCCAAAACACACACACACACTCACACACACGTATGTTTAATATTTTAAGACAATTGTTGATTCACATGCAGTTTTAAGAAATACTAGAGATCACAGACCAGGCACAGTGGCTCATGCCTGTAATCCAGGCACTTTGGGAGGTCAAGGCAGGCAGATCACTTGAGGTCAGGAGTTCAAGACTAGCCTCCCCAACGTGGCGAAACCCCATCTCTACTAAAAGTACAAAAATTAGCCAGGAGTGTTGGCGTGCACCTGTCATCCCAGCTACTCAAGAGGCTGAGGCAGAAGAATCGCTTGAACATGGGAGGCAGAGGTTGCAGTGAGCCAAGATTGCACCACTTCACTCCAGCCTGGGCAACAGAGTGAGACTCTGTCTCAAAAAAAAAAAAAAAAAAAAAAAAAGATAGAAAGAAAGAAAGAAAGAAAGAAAGAAAGAAAGAAAGAAAGAAAGAAAGAAAGAAAGAAAGAAAGAAAGAAAGAAAAGTAATAATAGAGATCACAGAACCCTTTACTCAATTTTCCCCATAGTAACATCTTGCATAAATGTAGTACAATATCACAACCAGGAAATTGACATTGATACCATCCACCAACTTTAGATTTTGCCAGTTTTACATGCACTCATGTGAGCTTGTTTGTGTGTTTAGTTCTATGTAGTTTTATTTATCATGTGCATAGATTGGTGTGGCCACCACCACAGTCAAGATCTACCACCACGAGGTCCCTTGTACTGTCCTTGCATTGCAACATCTACCTGCCTCCCTCCCCTACTCTCTGATCTGCAGCGATCATTAATCTGGTCTTCATTTATAATTTTGTAATTTCGAGAATGCTATAGAAACTGGAATCACACAGTAGGTAACCTTTCAGGCCTGGCTTTTTCTTTCACTCAGCATAATTCCCTTGAGATCCATCCAAAGGGTTGCATGTATCAATAGTCTGTTCCTTTTTATTGTTGACTAGCAATTCATAGTATGGATGTTCCACTGTTTAACTGTCTGCTTTTTGAAGGACATTTGGATTGTTTCCAATTATTGGCTTTTATGAATAAAGTTGCTATGAACATTCAGGTACAGGCTTTCGTGTGAATGTTAAGTTTTCATTTCTCTGGGACAAATGCCCAAGATTATAATTGCTGGGTTGTACGGCAAACATATATTTAATTTCATAAGAAACTGACATATCTTTTTCAGAATGGCTGTTATATTTAAATTGCCACCAACAGTGATTGAGTGATCCCAGTCCTCCACATCCTCACCAGCATTTGGCATTATCCCTATTTTTTTATTTTTACTGTACCAATAGATGTGTAATGGTATCTCATTGTAGTTTAACTTGCATTTCCCAATAGCTAATAATGTTGAACATCTTTTCACGTGGCTCTCACCACTTTTGTAGGGAGGTAAATCTTGAGAATGTTTTCTCACCTGATAAATGGAGAGAACAATAGGACAATATCTACCATCCAGAGATGTTGTGAAAGTTCTCCTAAGACCTAGCAAATTAGTATTCAAGAAACATTAGGGTATGGTGGCTCATGCTTGTAATCCCAGAACTCTGGGAGGTTGAAGCAGGAGAATCACTTGAGTCCAGGAGTTTCAGACCAGCCTGGGTAACATAGTGAGACACCGACTCTACAAAAAATTTAAAAAATTAGCCAGGCATAGTGGCACATGCCTGTAGTCCCAGCTACTTGGAAGACTGAGGTGGGAGTATTGCTTGAGCCTAGGAGGTTGAGGCTGTAGTGAGCTATGATTGCACCACTGCACTCCAGCCCGGGGTGATAAAACAAGACCCTGTCTCTCAAAAAAGAAAAGAAAAGAAAAAAAGGCTGGGCATGGTGGTTTATGCCTGTAATCTCGGCACTTTGGGAAGCCGAGACAGGTGGATCACTTGAGGTCAGGAATTCGAGACCAGCCTGGCCAATACAGTGAAATCTCATCTCTGCCAAAAATACAAAAATTAACCAGGCATGGTGTCCCACACCTGTAATTCCAGCTACTTGGGAGGCTGAGGCAGGATACTTGCTTGAACCCGAGAGGCAAAAGTTGCAGTAAGCTGACATCGTGCCACTGCACTCCAGCCTACGTGACAGAGTGAGACTCTGTCTCAAAAAAAATAAATAAATAAAAAGACAAAAAGAAAAAAAGAAACATTAACTGTTAGTATTCCTGCAAAAGAGGAGTTAATAGTATAGACTCCAAAGTCAAACAGAACTCCATTCTATCACTGAGAACCCTCTCCCTAACCTCACTTTATGTCTCTATTAAACGGGAAGAATAATATTACTTACTTTACAGGGTTGTCATGAAACTGAAATAGATAAGACATGAAAGGCACTTAAAACAGTGCCTAGTAAGTGCTTAATTCTGCTTTTCCCTCCAGAACTCAGCATATCACAGGCCCCCAATTAAGCCTTGTCCCTCCAAATGACACTTCATACCTCTCCCACTATCATCTCCCAGTGCACCAGGGTCACTTGCTGGGGCCAGGGTAGGAAATCCCAGATACGAACTCTCCCTTCAAGGATTTTTACCCCACCAGAATTCTCCACTGCTCCAGGAGAAGAAACAAAGGATTGGGTCTGGGAGCTGGGTGAGATTACATTTATCTAAGAAGCTTCCAAATGAAAACTAGCATTTGTACTTACTGCATTTCACCTCCAAATTTGATTACATTTCTCTCCCGCTGTAAATCTGCCTTTCCTTCTGCCAAGTTATTATTAAATCCAGGACAGAATTGGTGGAGTGCTACGTAAAATTTCCATCTTGGCTTTGACATTCCAGGAAGTTACAAACCAATTACAGCTGCTGAGCCTCAGGGCCTGATGAATCACAGAGCACAGCAAGGGATGGAGGAGGCCAGAGCGGGGACGGGAGGGAGATAGTGAGGTGGGAATCAAAGGTCAATTAAAATAAAACAGTCAATTTTAATTTGAATGTCTTGCTTATATTCATATCCCATTCCCATAAGTGGAAAAGCAAATGAAGCTTATTCATTTGTGTGGGCATGGTGTGTGTGTGTGTGTGTGTGCGCGCGCGGACACTAAAGGCTTTTCAAATGGCTTCAGAGTCCCAGAGATTTGAAATTTGAAATGTCCCAGGGAGAAAACATGCAATCTGGTGACCCGCCCAAATGTCAGGGTAGCTGCCTAAACAAAGAGCCATCAGCATTAGCCTTGGGGCATGTTGGTGTAAATGACACCAGTTCCAGCTTTGGGAGTTGGATCTCTGTGTTTGAGCCCTCACTTCATCACTTAATATGAGGAATTTCTCTGTGCCTCTATTTCCTCATTGGTAAAATGAGGACAATAATACCTTTCCCTGTTGGTTATTGTAAAGAGTAAGATAAATAATACAGCTAAGGCATCAAGCACGACGCCCCACCAGGCGAGCAACGTTATTTCCTTTCTCCAAGGAAATAACCGTCCGTGGGTCCCAAGTCCAACCAAATGACCTCAAACAGCTACAGTTTGACTAGACCTTGATGTACTGTGTACTTTCCTAATGGGAGCTTAGGTTCCTGGGCAGCTGGTTTTCTTTTCCTTCATGTGTAGGTATTATTGGTCCCATCTTAGAGATGAGGAAACTAAGGACCAGGAAGAGCAGTTTTCCAAGGTTAGACAGCTTGTAAGTGATGAGACTGGGATGATTAGAGATCAAGTCTGTAAGCCCATGGTCCTTCAACTGTATTTCCCTGCAAAAGTCATGAGATGGATCCCGATTGTGTGCTGATTGTGATTTCGTGGATGCTATGGTACTGCCTCTTTTCCCCTTCCTCAACACGGTGATAATACCTTTAGTCTAAATCTAGCTATCAACTCTTTGCCAGGCTCTGTGATAAACGCTGGGCCTCTCTTAAGGGCAAATGGTTGGTAAGATTCAGCACCGTGGACAGCAGGGACGCTGCCAGTCAAGGTATCAGAGTCCCATTCATGGACCCTCATCCTGTGGCCTCCTCCTGTCAGCTCACGGATCAGACATCCTGTAAGTTGTACAATTGATTTGGTGTTAGTCTTAACCTCTGACTTTCATCAGTATGGGAAATTTACTTTCTTTCCTTTTTCTTTTCTTTTCTTTTTTTTTTTTTTTTTAGACAGAGTCTCACTCTGTCACAAGACGCACATGGGGAGAGCTCAAGAGAAGCCCTAGCTGAGGAGGAGGTGATGGTGCTAGCCTGGGATTGAAGAGAGAAGGCAGAAAACAATACCCACACATAACACACCTCTGCCAGACAGTAATCAACACCTGTTAGTTCATCTTCAAGGTTTGGTTCCTGGGAACACCTGCTCCTCTATTCCCTGAGCATCTGATGTTGTCCTTGAAAGCAGAATGCCAGCCTCCCAGGGAGGAACAGAGACACCAACAAACAGCTGGCAGAAGTCACCCAGCTGGCCCTCTCTCCTCCTCTCAGCCCTGGGCCTTTGTTTGCAAGGGCCATCCCACAGGCTGCTTTTTCCCTCTGCCTACTGCTGAGACCCCCTCTGCAGGAGTCCCTGGTACTCATATTTTCTAAGGAATCCAGCCCCACTTTGCCCCATACTCTGAGTGATCAGACGAGGACTCCAAGCCAGCAAAGGAGAAATCAGAGGGCCCCCCTCCCCCACCCCTGTCTCCCTCCTAGACTTCTGCTCAGGTCTCTGTGTCTGATGGTACTGCTCCCAGGTCTGGACTAAGTCACACTTGAAGGAAGTTTTCTCATTTGTCTCTATATCCATGGTTTTCAAAGCGTGGTCCCGGGATTTGCAGCATCACCTGAGAGGTTTTTAGAAATGCAAATTCTTTTAAAATAATTTTTTTTTGTTTCCCTGGGTTATTGGGGAACAGGTGGTGTTTGGTTACATGAGTAGGTTCTTTAGTGGTGATTTATGAGATTTTGGTGCACCCAGCACCCAAGCAGTGTATACTGCAGTGATTTGTAGTCTTTTATCCCTCACCCCCTTCCTACCCTTTCCCCCTGAGTCCCCAAAGTCCATTGTGTCATTCTTTGCCTTTGCATCCTCACAGTTTATCCCCGACTTACAAGTGAGAACACATGATGTTTGGTTTTCCATTCCTGAGTTACTTCACTTAGAATAATAATCTCCAATCTTGGGCTCCATCCCAGACCTACTTAAACAGAAACTCCAGAGATGAGGACCAGCAATCTGTTGGAACAAGAACTTCAGGTGATTTTGATGCACACTGAAGTTTGAGAACCTCTTTGTAATAGGAATAACAAGAAGTGGATGCCTAAATTCCACCATGCGGTATTGTCCTATTGTTCACCCCAGTTGGTGGATGCCTGGATTAGTTCCATTTTCTTTTCTTACAACAGCAAAAAGTCTGTATTGAACATTCTTTCATGTACACCTTCATGGACCTGTGCAAGTATTTCTACATGACACATTCTTTAAAAATGATTTACTAGAACAAATGATGTACCTACTTAAACGTTCATAGATATGCCAGATGGACTTCCTAAAAGGTTGCACCAGTTTGCACTCCCGCCACAGAGAATGAAAGGGTACATGTCCCCACAGCCTTTCTAGCTTCAATTAAGTATATCAGATGTTTTCACTTTCTGTTCCAATTTGAGAGGTGAAAATTATATCTTGTTTTGATTTGCACTTCTTTAAGAGTGAAATAGAGCATATTTTCCTATATTTATTAGCCATTTTAGCATGGTACTTTTTTGGTTGTCTCTATTTTCAGCAATCAGTATGTATGACTTGTATAACTTTTTTAAAAAAGAAAAAAATATGCTAGTCCCCTCTTTTCTGCAAAGTACAGTCTTATGAAGGAGCCAGTGTGGGGTCAAGTGTGGGGTGACCACCCATAGTAATTTGCCCGAGATGGAGGGGTTTCTCTGGACATGGGACCTTCAGTGCTAAAACTGAGGAAGTCCAAAGCAAACCACAAGGAGTTGGTCACCTAGGTGGGTGACTTGCTCAGAGTGTCACACAGATAATCAGCAGCCAGCCTGAGGGAAGGTTCCCAAATCGCTGATCCCCTGCCCAGGGCTCCTTCTTCTCCACACATCTCTCATGGAGAAACAAAAATGGACACAGAGGAGTTGGATGAGATGACTTGTGAATCTCTCACAAATAGACAAGAAGCTCCTTTTGCTCATTTACCTCTTTAGCCCAGCGTTTATCACAGAGCCTGGCAAAGAGTTGATATCTAGGTTTAGACTAAAGGTATTATCACCGTGTTGAGGAGGGGGAAAAGAGGCAGTACCATAGCATCCACAAAATCACAATCAGCACACGATCGGGATCCATCTCACGACTTTTGCAGGGAAATACAGTTGAAGGACCATGGGCTTATAGACTTGATCTCTAATCATCCCAGTCTCATCACTTACAAGCTGTCTAACCTTGGAAAACTGCTCTTCCTGGTCCTTAGTTTCCTTATCTCTAAGATGGGACCAATAATACCTACATCTTAGCAGAATGGTTAGGACATGAAGCAGACACAAGGAAGAGATGACGAAGAGGGCAGGTCATTCTTTGTCTCAAGGAGAGCAGAATGAGTCCCTGGAGTTGCTCACCCAATTGCCACAGGAGAACGAGTGGCCTCTGCTTCAGGGCTCTGCACAAAAGAGCTTAGCCAAGGTTTCCCCTGGAGGATAAAATATAGTCCAGTCTCTCCTCACCAAGGAAGGCTCCCTGGCACAAGCCTGAATGTGCCTGGAGAAAGAGGTACGTTTTCTTTCTAGAAGGACCCCTTTCAGTGCCAAACTGAACAGCTGTGGGAATGTGTCTACCCAGAAGGAGCACATTTTTGCAAATTCACACAAAGCAGCAAGCCCTGACCTATATTAACCCCATGTATCAGAGCCCCTCTGACCTCTCCTATCCCTTGGAACCCAGAGGAAAGTTTCCCTTCTGAGGACCCCAGCGCCAGGCCAGGCTCACCCTGACAGGTCATTTGAAGAGCGGAATCTTTTGCTCATTATGAATAATAAATCATTTGCAGAATAGGAAGTTGCCTCAATGCTGACATGAGGTCACTGGGAATCACTACAGGAGGCAGATGGGCTGCCTGCTAAGAAGGGAGCTGGTCATCAAGGACTCAGGTGAGCCTCCAGCACAGCTATGGGCACAAGCCAAGGTTCGGGATCCAGATGCTGAAGCACCTTTGCCCTGGCTTGGCTGCATGTGTTTACAGACCATCAGGAGCCCAGCTGGGAATCTCAGGGTGGTCTTTGTGCAGAATACCAATCCTCCTGGCAGCCATCCTCTGCTCAATTAAGAGAAAAAGAAAAGATGACTGCTAAATGTTCAGTTTACTTCCTTCACTGCAAATATCCAACCCAAGGGAGAGGGTAATCTAATGTATTCTGAGATGATTTAAACTCATTTAAATAAAAAAAAAAGAATTCTGCAGCAGTGAGCTGCACAGAGAATGGGGGTTTGATGACTCCACAGAACAAGCGGAAAACGTGGCTCAGAAAAGAGAGAAAACCAACAGAGGTAACATAAAATCTGACCACTCAACCAGCTAGTCGACCAACTCAACAGACAGGCAAGCCCAGACCAGGAGTAAGCCCCAGCGCTGCATGAAGCCAGGATGGATGGTTTTTATTTCTGTTGTCAATGTTCAACCTGAATAAATTACCCTGGAGGAGGGAGAGCTGCAATCAAGTAAACCAAAATAATATGCTGATAAAAGAACTACGTGATAATAAAAATTAAGTACATTTATTCGGGTGTTGCCAAAATGTTTCACACCCTGTATTCAAGGCACGGGCGCCTCATCTGTCACATCTAGGCACACATAATTCATGCATTCCCTCTGTTGCCATCAGATACAAAATATCCTCTTCTTCAGCATGCACACCACTCATCCAGAGACCATCCAGAGATGGCACCTGCACACACAGATCCCCCACACTCACTGACACATGCACAATCATCCATTCACCCAGCTCAGAACTCCACATATACCAGTGGTCAACCACCTGTGCTAACAAGATCGTGAAAAATTCTGCAGCTCTGGTGGTGTCAACTCTCACTCCTCAGGAAGGTTCTATCCCCGTGGTCTCTGTGGTGCCGGGTCCAGGTCACCACAACACAAGGGCGGCTCTGTTCTGCTCAAACTGTAAGGTCGCTACCGACTCCTGGGGCCCCAGGGTGCTCATCTGCAAGGAGTTTCCTATGTTCTATCCCAGACCACTGGGGACCCAAGAAAGACCCACACCTACCTCTGTACTCTGGAAATCCTGCTTCCTCTGTTCCTTAAATCAGAGGCTCATTAACACAAGAGGGAACCAGAGCCAGGCTGGTGATATAAACAAAAGCAGCTGTCCAGGGGGCTCAGGTGGGTGTAGACCCTAGCCCCACTTCAAGAAGGCAGTTGCTGCTCAAGCCCTAGATATTGAAAAGCTATGGTAATTCCAGATGAACCTGCCCCTTATTAAAATGCTGTCTAGTAGTTCAAGACCAGCCCGGCCAACATGGCAAAACCCCGTCTCTACTGAAAAAACACAAATTAGCTGGGTGTGGTGGCAGGTGTCTGTAATCCCACTTACTCACGAGACTGAGGCAGGAGACTCGCTTGAACCCGGGAGGTGGAGGTTGCAGTGAACCGAGATTGCACCACTGCACTCCAGCCTGGGCGACAGAGGGAGACTCTGTCTCCAAAAAATACATACATACATACATACATACATACATACATACATGCATACATACATACGTAAATAAATAAAATAAAATGCTGTCTAACACTTTGAATCTCCCCTCCTCCAGAGCAAAAATGAAACAATCTGTTTGCAACTTGATCTGTTCTCTTTGATATCTGGTGAATAGTGGTTTTTGCCTGGATTTGGGGACAGATTTGTTCAATCATAATCACTAATAGCCTTTCCAATTAGTGTACATGTGCAAAAATATTGGGGGATGGGTGGCTGCGCACGGTGGCTCATGCTTGTAATCCCAGCACTTTGGGAGGCCGAGGCGGGTGGATCATCTGAGTTCAGGAGTTTGAGACTAGCCTGCCAAACATGGCAAAACCCCATCTCTACTAAAAATACAAGAATAGCCGGGTGTGGTGGCAGGTGCCTGTAATTCCAGCTACTCGGGAGGCTGAGGCAGGAGAATCGCTTGAACCCAGGAGGCGGAGGTTGCAGTGAGCTGAGATCACACCATTACACTCCAGCCTGAGCGACAAAAGGGAAACTCCACCCTCCAAAAAAAAAAAAAAAAAAATGAGTGATAGGTTTCATAGCCACAATAATATCTCTGATGGAGTATTTTCCACACGTGCAAATTGTCTTGGACCTAAGCACAGAAGTCTGCTAACCTGTGCTCCTTTCTAAATCTTCTTTTTCTCTACTCCTGTGGTCCTCCCTGCCTTTACACAGTGGTCTCAGCCTCCCTGCTGCTTGTAGAAAGGAATGTCCTGAAGAAACCCTACACCACTGCAAAGCAGAATTTCCTACTAGTTGTTTGAATGACACTGGCACCAAGGGAAATACTGCTTCTCTGGCCATATAAGCAGAAAACTCTGTACTCCAAAGAGATGATACCTAAGCAGAGGAAAGAGCCAAAGCTTTGCTGGCCAGGTGCGGTGGCTCACACCAGTAATCCCAGCACTTTGGGAGGCCGAGGTGGGTGGATCACTTGAGGTCAGGAGTTCGAGACCAGCCTGGCCAACATGGTGAAACCCAAACTCTAATAAAAATACAAAAATTAGCAGGGCATGGTGGTGGGCGCCTGTAATCCTAGCTACTTGGGAAGCTGAGGCAGGAGAATCACTTGAACCTGGGAGGTTGCAGTGAGTTGAGATCGCACCACTGCAGTCTAGCCTGGGTGACAGAGTGAGACTCCGTTCCCCTTCCCTGCCCAAAAAGAGCCAAAGCTTTATAACAGACTCACCTGATTTTGAATCCTGGTTCAGCTATTTGCCACCTGTGCAACCTTGGGCAAGTTACTTAGCATCTCTGAACTTGGTTTCCTCACGGGCTGAAATCAGGCTATTGCTATTGATCTAATTGAATTGGAATGGGGTGCTTTATTCACTCATTCCACAGCTATTTATTGAGGATCTACTATGTGCCAGGCACTGTTCTAGGTACTGGGAATATAATGGCGAGCCAGTGTTAAAGTACCTGCTTCCCTGAGATGCACTGTCCAGTAGGTTGGGTAAGATACAATATTTATAAAGAGCTAGCACGGTGCCTGGAAGACAGCAACACTCAGTAGTTTTCTGTTCTCTTCTGTCTTCCTCTCTCTCTTTGCTGGTTCACAAGACGTTGGCACTGGGGTTAGGGCTATTCATCTCCATGCCAAGCCTTTGCCAAACAGTCCTTCACCCCCAGCTCACAGCTCCTTTGACCTTGTTGCACCCTATATTATACTCCCAGACATTTGTCAAGAGCCTACAATCTTCTATCAATCTTCTCTCACTGCATGCATAAGGAATAAAAGGACTGTGTGGATTCGGCTATTAGTTCAGCTGCTGTGAAAGAGGGATGCAGAATAACAGTGGCTTTAAAGGTTAGAAATTAATTTCTCTGTCATGAAAAGTCTGGACAGGCAGTCCATGGTTGGCATAGCAGATGCTCCTTCTGTCTTGTCGCTCTGCCTGTCTCACCAAGTGACTTCCTTCTTGTGACCCAAGATGGTTGCTTCAGGTCCTATCATCACATCTACATCCTGGCCAGGAGAAAAGGAAAAGAGGAAGTGGAAAGGGTGTGCTGCTCTCCCTGTCAGGTCGTAAGTCAGAAGATGCACCCAACATATGGACATAAAGATGGAAATAATAGACATGGGGGGGATGCAAGAGTGGAGAGGGAGTGAGAGAGGCAAGAGTTGAAAAATTACCTATTGGGGCCAGGTGCGGTGGCTCATGCCTGTAATCCCAAAGCTTTTGGGAGGCCAAAATGGGCTGATTGTTTGAATCCAGGAGTTTGAGACCAGCCTGGGCAACATGGCAAAACCCCGTCTCCACTAAAAGTACAAAAAATTAGCCAGGTGTGGTGGCACACACCCGTAGACCCAGCTGCTAGGGAGGCTGAGGTGGGAGAATCACTTGAGCCTGAGAGGTTGAGGCAGCAGTGAGCCAAGATCACACCACTGCACTCCAGCCTGGGAAACTGGAGTAAGACCTTGTCTCAAAAAAAAAAAAAAAAAAAAAAATTACCTATTGGGTACTATGCTCATTTCCTGGGTGACTAGTTCAATTGCATGCCAAAACTGAGCAACACACAACATACCTTTGTAACAAACCTGGATAAGTATCCCTGGAATCTAAAATAAAAGTTGAAAAAAATTAGAAAAACAAACAAACAAAAAAATGTACCCACTGCTTATTCCCACATCCCACTGATTAGAATTTAGATATATGGCTACACTCAGCTAGCTGAAGACAGTCAGGGAAATGGAGTCTTTAGCTGGGAGCCATGCGTCTTTCAGACCCACTGCAGGGGGATTTGGTCATTTGTCTCTGCATTAACCTTCAGAGTGTTACAGATGTTTGTGAATGATGGGTCTTTTCACATCTTGTAAGATTTGGTGGTTGTCATCTACTGGAACAACTTTTCACATATTTGCAATGCAGAGGGTATAAAAAAAGAGCTTGGCAAGATTGGAGACTTTGTAAGGAAGGCAGCCTTCCTGAGTTCCAAAACTCCTTATAGGGTGGCAATTGCTTTGATGAATCCCCAAGGTCCAAGGTTCAGTCCAGTTCTCAGCTGATTAGGCTGATACATTGTCTAGCCCCTGACAAAGCATTCACTTCTCTGAGGTGGACTCACATGAAACTGAGGCTGCTGTGTAAGCTATAATTCCAAAGTATTCGTTTATAATGAGAAATACAATTGCTTACTCAATCCCATTCTTGGCTATGGAGAAAATCACATGGGAAGGCAAATTATAATCAACAGTTTTCCCATTACAAATAAAGCTAGCTTGGCATGGTGTCACATGCCTGTAATCCCAGCTATTCAGGAGGCTGAGGCAGGAGGATCACTTTAGCCCAGGAGTTTGAGACCAGCCTGGGCAACATAGTGAGACTCCATCTCAAAAATAAAATGAAACTGAACAAAATGAGCTTGGTTAACCTCAAATATGGTGGCCGTGATGAGTTTGGCCAGAACGCAGGACCTCTGACTTGTTCTGTTGCTGAAAATTACCATGGGTTCTCAAGGGAAAGGACGTTCTCGGCAAAATCATACTGTTTTTCTATCAAAAGGCATTTGTCCCAAATATAAACCTTATGCTCCATTCCAGGGACACACCAAAGTTCTACTCCAAGGGAAGTGAGTGTGAGTCTTCTTCTCTGGTTCCTTCCCCTGTGTTTATTCCTTGATCTTATGGAAGACATGGTGATGCAGTGTTCAAATCCCCCTTAGAGAGAAAACACACAGCCCAGCATCAAGGAGTGCAAATAACTGACAGCCTCCATCTGGCAGCAACTTCAGGATCCTCAGTTTGTGAACCAAGTCATACTCTTCTTGGGGTGGCTCCTGGCTATTGACTGAGCAAGATGGTGTACTAGGACCTGTCCATTTCTGCCCCCTTCTGTAATGGCCATCTGTATTAGTGTATTCTCCTGATGCTAATAAAGACATACCTGAGACTGGTAATTTATAAAGAAGAGAGGTTTAATGGAATCACAGTTCCACATGGCTGGGGAGGCCTCACAATCATGGCGGAAGATATAAGAAGAGCAAAGGGACTTTTTACATGGTGGCAGTCGAGAGAGCTTATGCAGGGGAACTACCATTTATAAAACTATCAGATCTCGTGAGACTTATTCACTACCACGAGAATAGTATGGGGGACACCACCTCTATGATTCAATCATCTCAACCTGGCCTCACCCTTGATACTTGGAGATTATTACAATTCAAGGTGAGATTTGGGTGGGGACACAGCCAAATGATATCAGCATCCTTTGCTCCAGAGCTCCCCGCTAGGCTGGCAGAGATCTTGTGTGGTCTGCAATGTGGTTTTACAGCTCCTCCAGCACAAATCTGTCTCTTCTCATTTTCTTTTCACAAGTGTTACTCTCCTCAAAACCTTTTGCCCTCTAACTCCACTACAGCATTCTAAAGAGCCCAGCCTGCAACAGTGCTCTAGATCAGAGGTTGGTCAGCAAATAACAACTCATGCCCAATTTATAACTTGTTTTTATAAATAAGCTTTTCTCAGAACTCAACCATACCTGTTTGTTCATTTACTTATTGTCCATGGCTGCTTTTGCACTACAATGACAGGGTTGAGTAGTTGTGACAGATTAATCTAACATTTAAAATATGAACTAGCTGGCCCTTTACAGAAAAAATTGCATGAGTCAACAAGTTCCCCATTTTGCTTAAACCAATTTGGGTTGGGTTTCCCATCTTTCACAACACTAAAGACCTGGCTTAGATTAAGACTATCTCCAAACCATATCCTCATGACACACCGAGTAGTCCAGAGAGGAGACTGGGATGCCTCAAGACAGGAAGAAAGATGTTGAGAGGGTACCAGGAAGAGGTGACATGAGTTTGTGCCTCCATGTTCCAAAAGGCCTGGGCAGGAGTCCTGGCTGCAGGGACTCAGACCTCAGAGACGGATGGCATCTTCATCCCAAAGACCTCTCCTGTGATTGCGGTGCCCTGAGTAGGTATGTTCCCAATTGCAGTGAAGCAATGCCTTCATGAAAGTCTGAAGTTATTTCTAAATTCTCAAAGCTGAGCAACTAGGGGGATTTTATTAGACATATTTATTCTATAATCCAGCATCTCACAAAACATCCAGGGTTTTCTTTTAAGTTACTTCTCTTTCCTCCCAGACAGGATACTCGTGTTGCTTCTCAGACATCAGGAAGAAGATGAAAACGTCCCTGATGTGTTGGTTCAAGCCAGCTTAACCGACAGATTCCTCCCCTGCTTCCCCAGCCACTGGTGGATATGCCTGCCTTCTGCCTCCATCAGGTCTGTGCTAAATCCCCTTATTATGACTACATAAATGTTAGATTGAACAGAATGAGGTTCTCAAATGTGAAGGCTTATGCAAAAACATTAGTTTTTTAAAGATGTTTGGGCCCCTGAATGTGCTGGACTGGGGATGAAGTGGTACCCTTCTCCAGCACCATTTGGAGGAGGATGCAACTCAATCACCCTTGTGGCTGTTAGCCTCCACCTGCCATGGTCAAACAAACTAGATCTGCAAGGCCAAAGAAATGGTTGAAATGCAACATAAAACTGCACTATTTATATTTTCATTTCTATTAGACCTGTATAATGATGCCTTATTGAACTGAAGCTTAAATGGCTCAAGACTGATCATAATAGAACATTTAATTGTTTGCTTGTCTAACTCTCTCAGCCCTAATTAAATATTGTTTTTCATTGAGTGGGTTATAGAATGATGTTTCTTTGCTGTCACTGAAGACAGAAGGGGACTGAGGCAGAATTTAGATGAGCCAGGCTCACTTCGTGCACTCCTCCTATTCCGTTTTTTGGTCCAACGATGGGAAGCAGAGCCCTCTGGAGGGAGACTTACCAAGATCCAGGAACAGATTTTGGAGATGATCTCGTGCAAGTCCTCAGAGAGGAAGAGGAGTTATGAGAGATTATGTTACCTTGTAGGGTTTCCTATGGAAAGCACGGGTTCTTGATGTTCAAAGCTGGCACTGGCATCTTTCTAACTCCTCTTTCTCCCTAAATCCCATCCCTACAGCACTGCCTTTGGTATCCTTGGAATCTAACCACTTCTTACCACCTCTGTGCCATCATCCAAGGCCAAGCCACCATCACCTCTCATCTAGGTCATTGCAGAAGCCTCTTACCTGGCTGCCTGCACTTACCTGGGCTTTACCGCAGTCTATTCCCAACCCAGCAGCCACCGGAAGGCCCTGTCCCTCCCCATCTCAGAACCCTTGTGTAGCTCCCAGCTCACTCAGAAAAAAAGCCAAGATTCCATCTGACAATGCCCTCCATCCTGCTGTTACCTGTGACTACAGCTCCAATGACATTGCCCTTCACTCATTCAGCTCCATCTAAACTGAGCTCTTTGCTGTTTTCTCGAATAGTCTTAACAATGCTTCCTCTTTAGGGCTTTTCATTTGTTGTTACCACTACCTATACTATGTCTCCCTCAGAAATCTACACAGCTCACTCATTCACCTTCTTTGTGCCTTTATTCGAATGTCACCTGTCACAGGGGCCTCTAACTGCCCTATTTAAAATTGCAACCAACTCACCCTCTCTATCCTTCATCCATATTTTTCTCCATGGATCTTACTGCCATTTCACAAATATTTCAGTTGACCTATTTATTGCGTCTATTGTGTATCTCCCCTTCCAAAATGTGAGCCCCAGGAGGGCAAGGGTTTTCTCTCTTGGTTTCACTGCTGAATCCCCAATGTCTAGAAAAACACCTAGAACAAAGTAGCTGCACAAATAAATATTTTTGAGTGAATGAATGAGTAAACAAATAAATGTAAACATGCACAAATGAATGAATAGTCTGTCATTTCTTTCTAGCCATGAATTCCAAATGGTCAAGATCTACTCTAGGCCAGGAGCCTAGAAGTATTTGTATCTTGCATTCTAGGATTCTGGGCATTCAAGAGGAAATCTTCCCATTGGAGATGGAGCTGCAAAGGGCAGACTGAGATCCAGAGCTCAGAATTGCCCCAGTCTTCCAGCTGCAACTGCCAGTTCTTCTAAGACTAAGGCAAAATGGTGAAAGAGGTGGGAGCTTGAGCCTGAGGTCAGAAAAAGGCCCTGATTTACAGTAAGAGAAGAGGCAAATTGACACAAGGAGCTTCTCTGGAGGAATCAGAGACCAGAGACAGTTTAGTGAATGAATAAGGCACCACTGTGGCCACCTATAGAGTTCGTGGGTGCTGGGGAGCCTGGGAATAATTTTATCTTTTAGAGCATAAGGACAATCCAGCAGAAATTTCTGGAAGAGGAAGAGGGAAGGGAAGTGGGATAGCCAAGACTGCTCCCCTTGTATTCGGTCTATAGGATCATGGGGACCAGGCTACGTGGCCCATTTGCAGGACCAGAATGATTGAGATGCATCCTCCTCTGAACGCTATTGGAGAAAGATCCCACTTCATACCCTGTTCAGCAAGTTCAGGGTCCCAACATCTCACAAAAAAAAAGTAATATTTTTGCATAAGCCTTCACTTTTGAGAAGCTCATTCTGTTCAATCTAACATGTATATATTCATCACATTTTCAAGGCATGCACATTGGATATTTTGACAAGTGTGTCAAACCACTCACCAAAAATGTTGTGCCAAGGTATGCTGTCCTTTTCTCATGCCTTACACTGAATATCTGTGTTTTCTTTCATGTCAGGGGAATTAAACTTTCCAGAGATTTGTCTATTTTATTCATCACTTCAAAGTTCTGGTTCTTGATTTGATTAATCAGCTCCACCAACTTTTTGTTTTCTGATTAATGTTTGCTCTCATCTCTATTAATTGCTTCCTTTCACTTTACTTTTATTTTGCTGTTCATTTTCTACTTATTTTGAATTCTTAATTCAATTATTCTAATAAGCATATTTATTTTAATAATAACAGCTTTCAAATATGGATTTTGCTAAGAACAACTTTAGTCCCACTCCCTCATATGTATTTTTAGACAGTGGGTTTCATTGTCTTAAATGTCTAAGTAGTCCACTCTTTCAGTATTGATTTCCATCTTGATAAAAGGTTACTTTTTACATTATTTAATTTCCAAGTAGCTATCATTTATCTTAATGTAGGCATACTCTTGCTGTTAATGAGATCTGGAAATATAGTTTATAAACTCATAACTTGGAGAATTTGTTAGGCCTTCTCTATAAGCTGGTACACAGCATTGCAACAGTCAGGGTAGGTCAGGTTATGCTGCAGTAATAAACAACCAAAAAAACTCAGTGACTCCAATAACAAAGATTGGTCCCTGCTCATGCTACATGTTTCTAAGCAGTCAGCTGGGAGTTCTTCTCTTTAGTGTCACTCAGGGACTCAAGCCAATGGAAGCTCCATCTTGACACGTGCTTCCGTGATCACAGAGGTGGAAGAAAGAGAGCCTGACTCTTAAAGCCACTCCTGTGCACATTTCATTGACCAAAAAAATTCAAATGCCTGTGCTTAAGAGCATGGATGTCTTGTTCTGTAAAAGGAGAAGCACTGAATATTCCTGAATATTCTACCATATGCATTCAACAGATGTCTATAAAAAGCTATGGAGATACCTCCTGCATATACCAGGGACTGTCTGGCAGATATTGTTAGTTGGTGACCTGCCTTCCATTCCATTTCCAACCCTCTTTTTCCTATCTACTTTCCAGCCAGAAGTGGCTGGGACCCAAATATAAGTAGAAGGGGCGAGTGGCGGGGGTCTCAAAAAAGCATTTTGCTTTCGCTTTTCTGCCATTGATGCTGCCCTGTCTCCCTCCTCCTCCTTCCTACCTTGACTGCTAATGTGAAAAGGCCAAAAGAATCCCAGTAATATTTGCTTTGACATTGTTGAGCATCTGAACTAGGGCCAAAGGTGCCTCCCTCCAGATTTCTTATATGAAGAGAAAAAATAAAATTACCTAGGTGCAGTGGCTCATGCCTGTGATCCCAGCACTTTGGGACGCTGAGGCGGGTGGATCACTTGAGGCCAGGAGTTCAAGACCAGCCTGGGCAGCATAGCAAGACATTATCTCTAAATTTTTTTGTTTTTAGTTAGCCAGCCACGGTGGTGCAGGCCTGTAGTCCCAGCTGCTCTTCTTGGGGTGGCTGACGAGGGAAGAATCACTTGGGCCCAGGAGTTTGAGGCTGCAATGAGCCAAGATTGCGCCTCTGCACTCCAGCCTGGGTGACAGAGCAAGAACCTGTCTCCAAACAAAAAACAAAAGACTCATATTTGTATAAGCCATTGTGGTTGAGTTTCTTGTTACTTTCATCTGAATGCATTTCTGAGTGATAAAAGAATTCAGCATGTAAACAAGACAGACCGTTACCACCCTCAGTGACTAATAGTCCTTTGGAAGTATTCTGTGAGCAACTGGAAAGGGTGCTAAATATGCATTTCTAAATACAGCCATACCTCGGCAATATCATGGGCTCAGTTCTAGACAACCACAATAAAGCAAATAGTGCAACAAAACAAGTAACATGCATTTTTTTTTATTTCCCAGGGCATATAAAACTTATATTTGGCTGAACACAGTGGTTCACTCCTATAATCCCAACACTTTGGAAGGCCAAGGCAGGAGGATTGCTTGAGGCCAGGAGTTCGAGACCAGCCTGGGCAACACACAAAAACTGTCTCTACCAAAAAAAAAAAAAAATTAATTAGCTAACCATAGTCACACACACCTGTAGTCCCAGCTACTCAGAAGGCTGAGATGGGGGGTTCACTTGAGCCCAGAAGGTTGAAGCTACAGTGAGCTGTGATCATGACACTGCACTCCAGCCCCGACAACAGAATGAGACTGTCTCAAACAGGCAAACAAACAACAACAACAAAGTTATATTTATATTGTACTGTAGTCTATTAAGTGTGTGATAGCATTATGTCTTTTAAAAATGTACATACCTGAATTCAAGAAAACTTTATTGCAAAAAACACAATAACAACCATCTGAGCCTTCAGCAAGTTGTAATCTTTTTGCTGGTCAAGGGTCTTGCCTTGATGCAGATGGCTGCTAACTGATCAGGGTGGTAGTTGAGGAACATTGGGGTGGCCGTGGCAAGTTCTTAAGATAAAACAACAATAAAGTTTGCCACATCAATCGACTCTACCTTTCAGGAAAGATTTCTCTGTAGCATGTGATGCTGATAGCATGTTACCCACAGTAGAACTTTTTTCAAAATTGGAATTAATTTTATCAAACTCTGCCACTGTTTTATCAACTGAGTTTACAAAATATTCTAAATCCTTTGTTGTTGGCCAGGCTTGGTGGCTCACGCCTGCAATTGCAGTACTTTGGGAGACTGAGGCAGGTCGATTGCTTGAGCCCAGGGTTCAAAACCAGCCTGGCCCACATGGTGAAAACCCATCTCTATAATAAAGACCCCCACCACCCCCCCGACACAAAAAAATTAGCCAGTTGTGGTGGCATGCATCTGTAGTCCTAGCTACTCAGGAGGCTGAGGTGGAAGGATTGCTTGAACCGGGAGGTTGAGGCTGCAGTAAGCCAAGATTGTGCCACTGCACTCCAGCCTGGGTGACAGAGTGGGACCCTGTTTTAAAAAAAATAATAAAAATAAAAATAAAAATCCTTTGTTGTCATTTCAACAATGTTCACAGCATCTTTACCAGGAGTAGGTTCCATCTTAAGAAATCACTTTCTTTGCTAATCCATAAGAAGCAACTCCTCATCTATTCAAGTTTGATCATGAGATTGCAGCGATTCAGGCACATCTTCAGCCTCCACTTCTAATTTTAGTTTTCTTGCTATTTCTAACACATCTGGCACAATCACAGCTTTCTTCCTTCACTGAAGTCTTGAACTACTTACAGTCATCCTTGAGGACTAGAAACAACTTCTTCCAGATTTCTGTTAATGTTGATATTTTGACCTCCATGAATCAAGAATATTCTTAATGGCCTCTAGAATGGTGAATCCTTTCCACAGGGTTTTCAATGTACTTTACCCAGATTAATCAGAGGATTCACTATCTACAGAAGCTATGGTCTTACAAAATGAATTCCTTAAATAGTAAGACTTGAAAGTCAACATTACTGCTTAATCCACGGCTGCAGAATGGATGTTATGTTAGCAGGCATGAAAATGACATTAATTTCCTTGTTCATCTCCATCAGAGTTCTTGGGTGACTAGGTGTATTGTCTATGAGCAAGAATATTTTGAAAGCAATCTTTTTTTTCTGAGCAATAAGTCTCAATAGTTGGCTCAAAATAATCAGCAAACCATGCTATAAACACATGTGCTGTCATTCAGGCTTTGATGTTACATTTATGGAGCCTAGGCATGGTAGATTTTGCATGATTCTTAGGGCCCTAGGAGTTTGGGAATGGTAAATGGCTTCATCTTAAAGTCATCAACTGCTTTAGCCACTAACAAGAGAGTCAGCCTGTCCTTTGAAGCTTTGAAGCCAGGCTTTGACTACTTCTCTCTACCTCTGCAAGTCTTAGATAGACAGCATCTTCCTCCAATAAAAAGCTGTTTCACCTACAGTGATAATTTGTTGTTCAGTGTAGCCACCTTCCCTAAATGATCTTAGCTAGACCTTCTGGATAACTTGCTGTAGCTTCTCCATTAGCACTTGCTGCTTCACTTTGCACTTTTATGTTATGGAAATGGCTTCCTTCCTTGCGCCTTGCGACCCCTGCTAGTTTCAAACTTTTTTCTGTATCTTCCTCACCTCTTTCAGCCTTTATGAAATTGAAGAGAGTTAGGGCCTTGCTCTCGATTAGGTTTTGGCTTAAGGGAATATTGTGGCTGGTGTGATCTTCTATCCAGACCTTTCTCCATATCAGCAATAAGGCCATTTCTCTTTCTTATCATTTGTGTGCTCACAGGAGTTGCACTTTTAATTTCCTTCAAGAACTTTTCCCTTGCATCCTGAAGTTGGCTGATCGTTTGGTGCAAGAAGCCTAGCTTTCAGCCTGTCTATCTCAGCTTTCTACAGGCCTTCCTCACTAGGTTTACCCATTTCTCGTTTTGTTGTTGTTGTTTGTTTTGTTTTTTAAAAAATTATTTTTAGAGACGGGGTCTCACTATCGCCCAGGCTGGAGTGCAGTGATACAATAATAGCTCACTGCAGCCTAAAACTCCCAGGCTCAAGCAATCCTCTCACCTCAGCCTCCCACGTAGCTGGAACTACAGGTGTGTGCCACCATGCCTGGCTCATTTCTAGTTTTTGATCTAAAGTGAGAGACATGAGATTCTTCCTTTCACTTGAACATTTGGAGGCCATCGTATGGTTATTAATTGACCTAATTTCAATATTGTTGTGTCTCGGGCAATAGGAAGGTCTGAGGAGAGGGAGACAGACCAAGGAACAGTGGGTGGAAGAATCAAAGCACACACAGCATTTATCAATTAAGTTCACCATCTTATACGGGTGCAGTTGGTGGCACCCCACCCCTCAAAATTACAATGGTAACATCAAAGATCACTGACAACAGACCACAAGAACAGATATAATAATAACGAAACTGTTTGAAATATTGTGCAAATTGCCAAAGTGTGACACAGAGACATACATGCTGTTGGAAAAACGGTGTCGATAGAGTTCCTTGATGCAGGGTCGCCACAAACCTTCAACTGGTAAAAAACACAGTATCTGCCAAAAGCAATAAAGCAAAATGCCATAAAACAAGGTGCGTCTGTATGCAAAAGAGTTTATATGGTTTCCAGATTATCATTATCTATTAAAAACATACTATGAGAGAAAACAAGATTAGCAAAATGTTGACAACTGTTGAGCTGAGTGATGGGTAAATAGGGATCCACTATATTTTCTATTTTATATATGAAAATTTTTATAATAAAATATATATTTTCTTCACAAAAATTCAACTTTTTCCAATAAAACTTCAGTTACAATAGGCTTAACAACCATACTAATTTAGCCAACTCTAACTTTCACTGATTTATTGACTCAACACTGTACCTTTTTAAAATAACAGCTTTATTGAGATATAATTCCCATTCCATATAATGCACCCATTTAAAGTATACAGTGCAATCATTTTTACTATATTCAAAGTTGTGCCACTGTGTTGTAGAATCTACAATAAATTCTACAATCTACTGTTGAATATTTCATCACTCCAACGAGAATCCCTGTACCTATTAGAAATACTTCCTATTAACCCCACTCATCTCTCCTTCCTCCTCCCCCATCCCACAGCCCTGGATAACCACTCATCTATTTTTCTCTCTCTATGGATCTGCTTATTCTGGATATTTCATATAAATGAAATCATACATCATGTGGTCTTTTGTGACTAACTTCTTTCAGTTAGTAAGTTTTCAAGGTTCATCCATTTGTAGCATATGTCAGTACTTCCATTTCTTTTTATTCCTGAAAATGATTCCATTGTATGACTATAGCACTTCTTTTTTTCAACTTTTAAGTTCTGGGGTACATGTGCAGAATGTGCAGGTTTGTTACATAGGTAAACGTATGCCATGGTGGTTGGCTGCACAGATCAACCCATCCCCTAGGTATTAAGCCCAGCATCCATTAGCTATTCTTCCTGATGCTCTCCCTCCCCGTCCCCAGACAGGCCACAGTGTGTGTTTTTCCCTCTGATGTGTCCATGTGTTCTCACCATTCAGCTCCCACTTATAAGTAAGAACATGCAGTGTTTGGTTTTCTGTTCCCGTGTTAGTTTGCTGAGGATAACAGCTTCCAGCTCTATCCATGTCCCTGCAAAAGACATGATCTCATTCCTTTTTATGGCTGCATAGTATTCCATGGTGTATATATACCACATTTTCTTTATCCAGTCTATCATTGATGGACATTTGGGTTGATTCCTTGTCTTTGCTATTGTGAATAGTATAGCACATTTCTTCATTCATTCATTGGTAAGTGGATATTTGGATTGTTTCTTTTATGTATATATTTATTTTGGCTATTATGAATAGTGCTGCCATCTGTGCACAAGTTCTTGTTTGAACACATGTTTCCAATTCTCTTGGGTGTATCTAGGAGTGTAATTGCTGGGTTGTTTCATAACTCTATGTTTAACTTTTTGAGGAACTGCCAGGCTGTTTTCCAAAGCATCATTTTACATTTCCACCAACAGTGTATGAGGGTTCTAATTTCTCCATATCCTCTCCAACCCTTGTTATTATCTGCCTGCTTAATTATTTTCATTCTAATGGGTGTGAAATGATATCTCATTGTGCATTTAATTTGCATTTCCTTAATGGCTAATAATGTTGACATCTTTTCATCTGCTTTACTGGCCATGTGTATATCTTCTTTGGGGAACTGCCTATTCAGACTATTTATCCATTTTTAACTTGGGTTATTTGTCTTTGCAAAATTGGATGGTAGGAGTTGTTAACATAAGAGATAAAAATAGAACTACCATTCAATCCAGCAATCCTACTACTGGGTGTCAACCCAAAGAAAAAGAAATCTTTGTATAAAAAAGACACCTGCTTGGCCGGGCGCGGTGGCTCAAGCCTGTAATCCCAGCACTTTGGGAGGCCGAGACGGGCGGATCACGAGGTCAGGAGATCGAGACCATCCTGGCTAACACGGTGAAACCCCGTCTCTACTAAAAACTACAAAAAACTAGCCGGGCGACGGCGTGGCGGCGCCTGTAGTCCCAGCTACCCGGGAGGCTGAGACAGGAGAATGGCGTGAACCCGGGAGGCGGAGCTTGCAGTGAGCTGAGATCCGGCCACAGCACTCCAGCCTGGGCGACAGAGCGAGACTCCGTCTCAAAAAAAAAAAAAAAAAAAAGACACCTGCACTCGTATGTTTATCGCAGCACTATCCACAATAACAAAGTCATGGAATCAACCTAAGTGTCCATCAATCAATGATAGGATGAAGACAATGTAGTATATATATACACCATGGAATACTACTCAGCCATGAAAAAGAATAAAATCATGCCTTTTGCAGCAACATGGATGGAACTGGAGGCCATTATCCTAAGTGAAATAACTCAAATACCACATGTTCTCACTTATAAGTGGGAGAGACACTGGGTACACATGGACATATAGAGTGTAAGAACAGACACTGAAGACTCCAAAAGGTGGCAAGGTGGGAGGGTGGTAAGGGATGAAAAATTACCTATTTGGTACAATGTACAGTATTGAGGTGATGATTACACCAAAAGCCCAGATTTTACCACTGTGCAATATATCCACATAACAAAGCTTCACTGTACCCCCAAATGTATAAAAATAAAAAATTTTTTATATATGCCTATATATAAAGAGTTTTTCATATACAAGTTCTTTATTAGACATATGACTTGCAAAAACTATGACTATCCCATTTTTGGGATTGCCTTTGCACTTTTTGATGATGTCCTTTGAAGCACAAAAGTTGTTAATTTTGATGATTCTCTGATTTATCTGCTTTTTCTTCTGTTGTTTGTGCTTTCAGTGTCATATCTAACAAACCATTGTCTACATCAAAGTCAAAACACATCTGTTTTCTTCTAAGACATTAATAGTCTTAGCACTTAAATTTAGGTATTTAATCCATTCACATTTAATGTTCTTATGGATATAGCTGAAACTATTTTCTGAATACCATGTCTTCCCTTTGTTAAATTACTTGTCTTGATTTTTAGAATTTTTGTGGAGAGGCACCTCAAGTAAATTTCTTATACATGGATGGTATCTTTTATGAATTCTTGATTGTCTAAAAATATTTTTTTATCCTTGTGCAAAAACAAAAGTTTGGGAGGGTATGGAATTTTGGGGTCATAGTCCCTTTTCTTCAGAACTCTGTAAACCCTTTCCCATTGCCTTCTAACATTTCATGTTGCAGAACAATTCAATGCCAGTCTATTTTTTTTCCTTTTTTAATAGTTACATTTATACTTATCTGATTTTAATATTTTCTTTTTATATTAGAATTTATTAAAATTCACAACATATGCCCAAGTGCAGTTCTTTTTTCAATTAATCTTGAACATAATCAGGGAGCCCTTTTGACATAAGGATTTAAGTATTCAGATTAAGAACATTTTCTTCTTCGATTATTTCTTCTCCTCCATTACTTCATTGTGTATTTCTATAACTCCTTTTACATAAATATTGAATAATTTGACCTAGTCTCATATTTGTCTTTTATGACTTTTATGTCTTTTTTTACTAAGTTCTAGAAGAATTTCTTGATAAAGCCTTTCATTCATTTGATTATACGGTTCAATTATTTTCCAATAATACTTTGTGTCTCCAAAAATTCTTTTGCATCTCTGATAATACCATGGTCTCTTGCTTTTGCTTATATCATTGCCTTATCCTTCCAAATCTCACTGCAGTCACTTGGCTTTACAACATGTTACTTGTTTTCACAGTAGTTCCCCTCTTTTATTCTGATGGAGATTTTTCTCAGAAATAAGGTCAGGATAGTTCAATGCCAGTAGCTGAGAGTGTGCTTCATTAACAATTCTTCATGTTGATGAATTCTGAGACCAAAGAGAAGGGAATTCTGTGTTGTTTGATCTTTGGATTGTTTATCTAACTGACCTTAGTTGCAGAAAATTGAGATAAACATACTCCTCACTTTATGACATATTTTTATCTTCAGTCTGTGAAAAACCTCCTCCTCTCATTTCACTTATAGATGTATTTCGTTTTTCCCCTGCCAAGTGTTTTCATAACTTCTTCTCGACTGACTGCCTGGAAGGTCCTAATCCTAGCAGGACCCCCCATTCTCTGCCTTTACAGCTTGAGTGCAGGTCTAGCCATCACTGTGGAATCCTCACTCCCCCTAGAGCCTCCATCCACTATTGGAAGCTCAGGACTTGTCCTGTTGGTCATTCTGCACTACTGATCCTCACTGATCTGACAGATGCTGTGGGGTTTAGAGAGGTTGGAGGTGAGGGAATCGTTTTATCACTTTCTTGGCAAGTATTCAAGTATCTTCTCAAGGGAATGGGTTTCAGTGGGCCATTCCCTCCCCCACAATGAGCTTGCTACTGATGCCTTTTGTGGTTTTAGGCGTGGAAAGACTCCACTTCTATTTCTACTACTGGCTTAGAGCTTTTCCTTTTGTTTAAGGTAGAACACTTCAATGGGAGACTAACAGAGAGGAAGAGTCAGGCGCATGGCTTGAAGTTATCATCTAGTCTGTAAAATCCTTTTTGCTAGCTTACTTCTTCACTATACCATCAGAAGGGAAAGCCTAAATCATAAAAATTAAAATGATACTAAAATTCCCTCCCACCTCGTTAAGAGAAAGGCTGCTGATGGCTAATATTCCTCTCTTATTTTTCTGATAGACCTGAGCAAAGTAGAAAAATACAAATGCTTCTCTGTGAATAATGTGGGTCAGTGGGGTTATTCAATTTATATTTTTCTCTTCATCTGACTGTAAGCCACATAAAGGCAAAGAACATGCCAGTTTTTGCTCCACACTATAACATACTGTAGCTGACGCCTAGTAGGTGTTCATGAAATATTTGTTGGATGAATGAGCAAATCACCTTCAGCAAAACCATGGGCAGCCAGGTGAAATCGACAATGAAATGTATGGCATCTGCTGGAACTGCAGTTCCATGTTTTGTCCACAGGAACAGGGCATGGAGTCTGGCTACAAACTGTTTCCTAGAAGCACTGGGACAAAGGGGTCAAGGAATCATGTCCTTTCCCCCCTGCCCTGGCAGGCTTTGGACAACAAACCTGGAACCTGAGCCCATTGGAAGCACACCTGCAGGAGACACAGGGGCCAAAGAAGTGTGTGAGGTGGCAGTTGTGATCAATGCTGTAAATCAGGGTGCAGGAAACAAAGAGGCATTTGATAATGCGGTTGGAGCAGGGGGAATTGACCTGGTTTTTGAGTCAGGGAAAGTTTTCCTGGGACTTGGGATTCAGAACCAATAGGCGACAAAGGGAGGGAAAAGCCTTTCTACTCTTTCCTTGTGGCGTTATTCTCTTCTCTCTCCTCTTTCTACTCTTCCCGCCCTCTTCCTAGAATTCGGGAGGGTGACACAATTAGTTCCAAATGGGGTTGAGTATTGACCCAATAATATGATAAATTAAATAAAATAATCGGCTTTTTTTTTTTTTAACTCTCACATGTCCAGACAGAAATAGTCCAGACCTGGGAGACTACACTCACCTCCCCAACATGTGGCTTCCATTTCTGGGTCCTGGGCCGCTGCTCCAAGCATTGCCATTTCCCCCCAACAGCAAGAATGGGGAAAGAGAGGGAGAGAAAAGCGCCCGGCTTCTTTTTAAAGATGTGATCTGGAAGTTGGACATACTAAGTCCTCTCACATCTTCCTGGTCATAATGTAGTTACATGACCATACCTATCCACAGCAAGGCTGGGAAATGTGGCCTCTAGCAGGGTAGAAAAGAAGGGATTATGGAGGAAAACCAGCAGTGTCTTCTGCAGTGGACAAGATCTTCAGCAAAATGTGTGTGTATATATTATACACACACACACACATATGTTATAATCATACATAAAACATTTATATATAAATTATTTTATATATAACTAGTTTAGTTATATATATTTATGTTTTTATATGTTATATTTTATATGTACATATATATAATTAAACCAAAGAAACAAATTTATCTCTCAATGCCTCTGATATGGTTTGGCTGTGTCCCCACCCAAATCTTACCTTGAATTGTAATAATCTCCACGTGTGACGGGTGGGGCCAGATGGAGATAACTGAATCATGGGGGCGTTTTCCCCCATACTGTTCTTGTGATAGTAAGTAAGTCTCATGAGATCTGATGGTTTTATAAATGGGAATTCCTCTGCACACGCTCTCTTGCCTGCCACCATGTAAGACATGCCTTTGCTCCTCCTTCACCTTCCACCATGATTGTGAGGCCTCCCCAGCCATGTGGAATTGTGAGTCCATTAAAACTCTTTTCTTTATAAATTACCCAGTCTCAGGTATGTCTTTATTAGCAGTGTGAGAACAGACTCACACAGCCTCTTAACACTTGCCTAAATGTCCACAGAAGTTCCTATTTCTTGGGCTACAGGAGCAAAGCTGACGCCCTATCCAGCCCCAAAGCACAGTGAATGCTCTCCCCAAGTTTTCTCAAACCCCTGCCATTTTGAACCACTTTTGCCATTCCTACCACAGTTTCATCCACATCCCATGCAAAATCACATCACAGCCCTTATACCAAAGGTGCACACATCCCTCCTGTCAGGCCCACACACCCCATGCAGATTCTCCTCACTCATTCATTACCTCTTCCCTTGTGTAACAGAAAAAAAAAATGTATTCCAGAATTAAATATTGCAATAATCAGAGTACCTTAAACCAGAGGTTCTCAACCCCCTCTGAACATCAGAACCACTTGGGGAACCATAAAAATATACTACTATCCAGACCTCATCTTAGAGTAGTCATATCAGAATCTCTAGGTAAGTGTTCTAGACTTCAGCAATTTTTAAAAACTCCTCAGGGATCCTAATGTGCAAGAGGGAAGATATCCAGTGCATTAACATTCGGAAATAATACTACATTTCCACAAAGGGCAGAAAAGGTTTGTTCCTTTCTACTGCCTAAGAAGAAGGTGCCTTGCCTGGCCTGGCTTGTATGGAGGTGGTTCATCTCATAAACCTAACATCACTCTTATGCTGATCCTTGCTAGGCAAGGGAGGCAGGAGGCATCTCTTCTTCAACAGGTCAACAAGACAGAAGAGGATGTCAATTTTTCCCAAAGCCATTTGGCAAGTCAACAAGCTCCTAACTCACACTCCAAAACTCTAGCCATACGACGTTTTCTACATAGCCTAAGGCTAGGTCTCCAAGTCCCACAGCCCTTCCTCATCTACTCACCTTGGATGAAGATTAGGGAAATAATAACCATGAATGCAACTAATACCAAGTGCCAAACATTTTTCTACACACTTTACACATATGAGGCTGAGGCATAAAGATGTGAAACAATTTGCCCAAGGTCACAAAGTTGAGAAGTGGTGATGGTGGGATTTGAACCCAGGCAGTCTGGCTCCAGAATCCACAGTCTTTATCACTATACCAGACCACTCCTGCTGCAGGAAGAAGGTGGCTATTTCCACTGCTGTGACCATGTCAGAAAGAAGCCAGTATTGGATTCAGACTAAACCAAAATTTGTTGAGCATCTACATGTGCTGGGAAACTTCCAATCAATCTATCTCTCAAGAAGGTTCTTTTTTTTTTTTTTTTTTTTGAGATGGGAGTTTTGCTCTTGTTGCCCAGGCTGGAGCACAATGGCATGATCTTGGGTCGCTCACTGCAACCTCCACCTCCTGGGTTCAAGCAATTCTCCTACCTCAGCCTCCCGAGTAGCTGGGACTACAGGCATGTGCCATCACACCTGGCTAATTTTGTATTTTTAGCAGAGATGGGGTTTCACCATGTTGGCCAGGCTGGTCTTGAACTCCTGACCTCAGGTGATCCAACTGCCTCGGCCTCCTAAAGTGCTGGGATTACAGGCGTGAGCCACTGCACCCGGCTGGCATCTCAAGAAGGTTCTGAAGCAGCAGATGCTCAAGTCATCCCAGGCTCTCATCCGCCTGTCCCCCAGGTAATTCTACACAGCAGCCTCTCTAGAACATCTCTGCCCTTGCCTACTTTCTGAGAATCCTTGGGGCTGGGAAGGCTGCCTTCTTTCTCCTCTTCTGTGTCCAAGATGGCTCAGCAAAGACTGGTTACCCAACTCTGACCACAGTGACTTCTGCCCTCACTGGGTCGGGAGGCCAAGCAAACTCCTGAAACATGGCCTGAGCTACTGCCCAGAGACAGGCTCTCCACCTTCAGCCTACAGGAAGGGTCTGGCTGCTCCATCAGCCCCAACATGCAGGCTCAAAAGAAGGCATTCAGGGAACATGAGAGTGGCTGTTAAGTAGAAAGTACCATGCATGTTACCCTTTTGTTATTCCCTTTCTGCACTGTCACTCTGACAAGCTCGGCCTGACACAGGGGCATTAATTTTTCATGCCGCCCTGCTGCAGACACACAGATTTGTTTGGAGTGATGATAAATGAGATGCAAATGTGGCTGGAAGCCCTGTGCTGAGATGCTGAAGCTACAGGTCACATCATGCTCCCGCCTCATCCCCTGTCCCTGCGACACCTTCAGCCGCTGCTTGACATCTGCTCCCGTGGTTCCACGAAGCAAAAGTGGCTTCCTGGCAAAGCGAATACAACATTCTCAGCTGGAAGCAGGAAAGTCGATGAAGAAAAATTCACTCCCCCAGTACAGCTTCTGATCTCCTGTTTACCTTCATTTGAACCGTGCTGGGTAGATGTGTTTTCATTGCCAGCCACTTTCATTCTTTTTCTGGAAGCAGGCAGGGCATACATTATAAAACAAATAAATGATTAAGAAACATCTAATTATTGTGATTAGTTTCTTACTTGAAGGTACTTCCAAGCTGCTTCTTATTAAAGTCATTCATCAAGGAGCCACCGTGCCCTTTCCAGAGGCGCCACTCCTGGGACCAGTGCAGGATTGCTGCCTCACGTAATGTGCACACTGCTTAATAAACATGGAGAATATTGATGGCTGCAAATTCCTCCCTCAGCCTAAATTCAAGCATGATGGATTGATGTTTCCTAAACATGGCGAATATTTCTCCAGCCATTCATCAGCCCTACCACAAATACAGGTGTCAGCCCGAGCAGACGTCAGACTCTAACTGCCTCCTCCAGAGCATACGTAGAGAGAAAAGCCCGCATTTCCCACACAGGGACATCAATTTTTCATGCACTGAAGTCCCTTGACTTATTAAATATTTATAACAATGTCATTATTTACTAAACAAGCTACCAGGCTGCGTCTGAGGTCCCCGGTGCAAGAGTCCTGATTGTACAGAGACCTCCCTTCAGCTCCCCTGTTCCTCCAGGGAAACCTTTTTAGTAGAGAGGGTTGGGTCTGGCAGGCAGGTTCCTTCTAAGGATTTTTCAAGGCTTTGGCACAGGCAGCTTCCGGGCCAGAGGTGCGGCACCCTGCTGGAGGCTAAAGTGCCATGAAGCTAAGGGGGTCCTTGAGCCAGGAACTCTACCAGGGACCCACCTCTATCACTCAGGGTTGTCACACTGACCTCACCACTCCTCTGATCCACTCTCCAAGTCATTCTCCTCTCTGGATTCCACATTCAAGAGCCCTGATGCTTGCAGGGAATGGCAGATTAGAAGCCTCTGACAACCTCATTCACTCCACAAAGATTTACTGAGTGTTGGCAGGTGCAGGACACTGCCTCGGGGGCTGGGGGTGACACAGTGGGGCAGAGCCAGTAGACTGTGTCCCCATCACTCACTCTCTAGTGTCTTCTGGGCCAAAGCCTGCCCTCCACCCCCAGCACTGGCTAGAAATGCCAGATAGTTTGCTTTCCTTGCAACTTGGTCATGAGCAGGTGCTCTGAGAGAAGATTTTCAGGGGGCAGAGTTGGTTCTGGGGAATATTTTCCTTTCTGGACCTAGGTAGAGAAAGGTCCCATCTTCTTCAGCTGGATGTTGTCATGTTAAGAGAACCACGGCAGCCACTGAAGGTCAAATGTGAGAACAAAAGGCCAACATGCTGAGAACAGCAGGAGGAAGGATAAGAGCCTGGGTCCTCAGTGACACTGCTGAGGCACGGAGCCAGCCCCTGCACCTGCCCTGCCTCTGGCCTCCTCATTAAGTGAGGCTTTTAAAATGTCTTTCTCTCACCATTAGAATCCCACAGTCATATAAATTGTTGCAGGCAAGGTCCACTGATGGATGCCAAAATTAGCAGGTCAATGTTTGGGGAGAAACAGGATATTTGTGTGGTCTAAAAATAGTATCTCTGTCAAGATATATATAACTGATGAAGGGAAAAACAGTACCTTTACAGTGGGAAACCCACCTGAACCAAGTGATCAAGGTTAATATCATCAGTAATAAGACATATTGATGCCTTGCTGCCTCCTTTGAAGCACTGAGAAGGGAACATTGCTTTCATGATATTCTTGCCCCAAAATGCAAAACTTCAATCTAATCATGAGAAAACAAGAGACAAACCCCAAATTGAGGGACATCCTATATAAGTGGCTAGTGCTCTTCAAAAGTGTCAAGGTTGGCCAGGTACAGCAGTGGCTCATGCCTATAATCCCAGAACTCTGGGAGGCCGAGGTGAACAGATTGCTTGAGCCCAGGAGTTCAAGACTAGCCTGGGCAACATGTGGAGACTCCATCTCTACCAAAAAAAAAAAAAAAAAAAAAAATAGCTGGGTATGGTGGTGCACACCTATGGAGCCAGCTAATTAAGGAGGCTGAATTTGAGCCTGGGAGATCAAGACTGCAGTGAGCTATGACTACAATACTGTACTCCAACCTGGGCAACAGAGCTAGACCCTGTCTCTAAATAAATAAATAGTCAAAGTCATGAAAAACTGAGCTGTCACAGATTGCAGAAACTGAGGAGACAGGTTAATTAAATGCAATGTGGAATCTGGGATCAACTTCTAGAACAACAAAAAAAATTAGTGGAAAAAGTAGTGAAATCCAGATAAAATCTGTAGTTAATAGTATTGTACCAATGTTAATTTCTGGCTTTGATAATTTTACTACAGTTGTACAAGCTGTTGACATTAGGGGAAGTTGGCTGAAAGGTATATAGGAATTATCTCAACTATCTTTGCAACTCCTTCTATAAGTCTAAAATTATTTTTTAGTTGTAAAAAAACAACCCAAGGAGGCTCTCCTAAATTCTGTTACCAAAAAGTAGACACTGCATCACTTCCTGAATTTGCTGTAGTAAATGTCACTCAGGGATTACAAAGAAAATGACTGTATCAATCTAGAAGAATTCCCCATTTAGTAATTGCATTACAAAATGCAATTGTGTATGTTTAAGTTTTCCTATTTAATATAGTGTAGGGTATTGAAGGAATAAGTGGAAAAAAATTAAAGCTTTGAAATAAAACAGGCCTAGGTTAATATTCAAACCTACCAGTTATTTCCTGTGTGACTTTTAGACAGATTACTTACTCTGTTTGGGACTCAGTATGCAAAAGTATAAAATTAAAATAATAAAGCCTACATTGGTTGGAGATTCTGTTACTTATAGCTGAAAGTACCCAAAATGACCCAAGTATCAGAGAAAACGCAGGTAAACAATTTTTCTCTCATAGTAACTACATTCCAGTTGGGGGAAGACAGATGATAAACTGATGAACTAATAAATACGAATTTCAGAGACTGAGAAATACTATCAAGATAAAAGAGGGTCCTGAGACAGAGAATGACTGTAGAGTGAAAGGGTAACTGTGGTTATGGTGGTCCAAGGAGGCCTTTCTAAGGGTCCATTTGAGATGAGAAAGAATTTGCTCTGTGACCATCCAGGGGAAGAGCATTCCTGGAAGAGGAAAACAGCCAAGGCCCTGTGTTCAAGACACTAAAAGGTGGGTTCTGTGCCCAAAGTGGAAGAAAAGTGACATAAGATGGTGCTATAATCTGAATGTTGGTGTTTCACTCAAATTCACATGTCAAATTGTGTTAAGAGGTGAGCCCCTTAGGTGTTAGGTCATGAGGGCAGAGCCCTCATGAGTGGGATAAGTGTCCTTGCAGGCAAGGTTCGAGGGAGCTTGTTTGCCCCTTCCACTATATGAGGACACAGCTGGAAGGTGCCATCTATGAGGAACAGGTCGTCCCCAGACACTGAATCTGCTGGTGGCTTGATCTTGGACTTCCCAGCCTCCAGAACCACGAGCAATACATTTTTATTGTTTATATATTACCCCATCTAAGGTGTTTTGTTATGGCGCCAGGAACAGACTAAAGATGGAATTGAAGAAGTAGACAAATTTAAGAGGCAGATACAGGAGTCCAGTCTAGGTAGGGATCATGTGACTTGGACTTGGTGTTATCAGTGGAGAGAAAGAGAAGTGAGGCAGATTGAGAACATAATTGTGGAAGTAGGACTGGACAGGGCTTGTGAATGGATTCGATGTAAGGAGGGAGTTGAGGGGAAAAGCAGAGTCAAGGATAGATCCTTAGTTTCTGGACTGAGCAGCCGGACTGGATGTTGATGTCACTTACCAACATAGGAAGGCTGGAGTCTGGGAAGAGAGCAGAGTCATGTTTTGGTGTGTATTTCCACACTGTTTTAATACCAACTTACCTCCACGTTTCTGTTCCTTCTGGAAGCTGGTCCCACCCAGCTAACATCAATTATTATTATTATTATTATTATTATTATTATTATTAATTTCTGGACAGGTGAACTAGAAGATAAACTCCACTTGAGAAAGGGATTTTCTTCCTCTCTGGTGTGCTGATGCCCAGGCTAGTGCTTGGCATAGCAGGTGATCCACAAATAATTGTTGAATGATTAAATTAATGCTCATTCTTATTTAAGACGACCTGAAAGCAGCAGAGTCTTAGAACAACCACAGCCCAACTTTGAGTCCACTCAGTCCCTAGCTGCTGACCAGGAAATAGGGTGAATTCTCTCTGGAGGCAAATATCATCAGCCAGAGCCTACACATTTTTTCCTACACACTGCCTAGCATTAATCAAAAAGCACACCAAGAAGTAGAACCGAAGGAAAATAAAGACAATAGAAAGAAGTTCACATGTGACTAGATACTAATGTTATCAGATCCAAGCTTTAAAGTAACTAAGTTTAAGAAAATAGACAATCAAATGAAGAATTTAACCAGAGACCTAGAGTCTCTGAAGAGCTAATGCAAATTCTAGAATTGAAAACACCATAACCAAAATTAAGAATACAATTAGGTGGATTTAATAGCAGATTAGACTTAGCTAAGATGGACAGAACTGGCAAATAAAAACAGATGTCCAGTTAAATTAGAATTTTAGGTTAACAACAAATAATTTTTCATATAAATATGCTCATTCAAAATTTTGGACATGCACTAAAAAATCATTCACAATTTATCTAAAATTCAACTTTCATGAGATGTCCTTTATTTAATCTGGCAAGACTAGACAGAGCTGAAAAGATTCATTCAGAAGAAACTATCCAGACTGAGGTATGGGGATCAAAAAGAACAGGAAATACAAAAAAGAGTGAAAGGAATATTTGAGACATGGTGGAAGTCTAAGATACATGAAATTGGAGTCTTAGGAGAGGCAAAAAAAAAAAAAAAAGGGTCAGAAGCAATATTTAAAGCAATATCACCTGAGAAGTTTCAAGTTTGATTTATGAAGTAAAGGATAAAAACAAAACAAAACACCATCCTAATAAAACTGATGGAAACCAATGAGAAGCATCTTGAAAGCAGTCAGAAAAAAAAAAAAACGTATCTTCAAAGTAACAGCAATAAGACTGATAGCTGACTTATGAACATAAACAGTGAAAGGCAGAAGGCCATGGAATGAAAATGAAAGAAAGTAATTTCCAACCTAGGATTCTATTCCCAGTGAAAATACCCTTCAAGAAGACCAAATAAAGGCATTTCCAATCAAATAAAACTGAGAGAATGCATCGCTGACATAGGCTTAAAAAAGAAATAGGGGAGTTCTTCAGGGTGAAGGAGAATGATCTCAGACAGAAACAATCAAACACTGGACTGAAGGAGTGATGAGCAATGGAAAGTAAATATGTCAGTAAATCTGAGTGAATATTGACTACTCAGCATTACTAATAGTTAGGGTAGATAAGCATAGAATTAGAATGCAAGATAAAAATAGCAAAAGGTGGAAATGGGTAAATGGAATTGTGTCCTAAATAAAGGCCTTCAAGGGGTAAACAAACACAAATTTTTCCTAGAATCTTTTTTTCGGGGGTGCTGGAGTGCAGTAGCGTGATCTCAGCTCACTGCAACCTCTGCCTCCTGGGTTCAAGCGATTCTCCTGCCTCAGCCTCCCAAGTATCTGGGATTACAGGTGCCTGCCACCACACCCGGCTAATTTTTGTATTTTTAATAGAGACAGGGTTTCACCATGTTGGTCAGGCTGGTCATGAACTCCTGACCTCAGGTGATCCACCTGCCTCAGCCTCCCAAAGTGCTGGGATTACAGCAGTGAGCCACCATGCCTGGCCTTTTTCTTAGAATCTTATAAATCAAAAATGCATGTTGAAATTACAAGTATACCCACAAAAGAAGAGTAAAAAAAACAAACTGAGGAGAAAAATTAGAATAAAAAAATGCTTTGTTCTGTGGATTAAGAAAAATTTTTTAAATTTAAATAAAAAATGCTTGATATCTCTCAAAGAAAAGCTAGTAAGAAGAATAAATATAAAATAAGCAGGACAAATATCCAAGAAACAGTTAACATAGGCACTCCAGTTAAGCCTCGTGATGATCATGTAGACACCGTTATCCACATTTTACAGGTGTGAAGAATTTGAGCTGTAGACTCGAGTAATCCGCCCAAGATTGTCCAGCTAGCAAGTCGTGGTACCAGGATTCGAACCCCACAGGCTGCTCCTGGACCCTGAGCACGGTGCCTTTCCAAGTGTCTCCCTGTTCTCCAGCCACCCAGCACTGCTTTCGGTCAGCCCTTCAGCACACTCAGACTCCTGCAACCAGCTCCGAACCAGCTCTCTCCTGACACATCTTGTCATGGTGACCACGCGAACGCACAAACTGGATCTCTTCTCCCCTAAATTAAAATCTCTTCCTGGATTTTCATTTACTACAGGAAAAACGGAGCAGTTCATAAGAGGTCCCTCTAGATGGGATCTCCTGCCCCCTTCATCCAGCGCTTCCTGCTTTCCTGCCCTACATTCCAGGAAGACTGGACTCAGGGTTTCCAGAGTGCAAGCAGCTTCCCCTGCCCACAAAGTGTGAGTTATGGCCCACTGCCCCCTCCTCCGACCCCAGGAGGGTCAGACCCTCCTCCTCATCACTATTGTTATCTTTATAAAGGGCTCTATTCAGCCAGTGCTTTCTCTGTGCCAGGCACCGTGCTGAGGGCTTTCTAGGCATCATTCCCATCTAACTCTCACCACTCTATGATGCAAGTACCAGTATCCTCCATCTTCTGGATAGAAAGACTCAGGCAGATTACTAATTCGGCTAGTATGTATTTACTAAGGAACTGCTATCAGCTTGGCACTCTTAGATGCTGAGAAAAAGAGCAGATACATAGAACAGGCAAGCCTCCCTGCTCTATGTAAGCTCACCAATCAGCTCACATATGCCCTATGGTAGTTGTGTAAGTGATATGCAGAAAATAAAATAGGGAGGGAGGACAGAGAGTGTGTGAAGCAGGTTGCAGTGTTCTAAAAGGGTAGTAAGGGAAGGCCTCAATAAGGTGATATTTGAGTAAAGATGTGGAGGAGATGAGGGAATGAGCCGGGCGGGCATCTCAGAGAAGAGCATTCTAGGGACAATGGCTTGCGGGAAGAGCAGGGAGTAAGTGGCAAACTTGCTGAAACGTTATCTATTGGCCAACCTGACCTTCTGACTGGCCAGTAAGCCCCTCCAAGTATGGTCACATCCCCGGCAGCTGGGCACACAGAAGGCATTGCTAAATGAAGGAACCTGGACTCCGATTCTGAGACAGTAAAGGGGCACCTTCCTCACCGCAACTTTTGTGGACTTGGAACCCTGAGACTGGCACCATTCATCCTCAGTCCCCACTGCACAATCCCCACACACTGTCCACTCCACACTCTCAGAGAGGAAAGACATATTACACCCTTCTGTGTCTCTGGAACTGGATCTGCACACTGTGGGCCTCTCTGGAGTCCTCCTAAACAAAGGGAAGGCGCGGGGGTGATGTGCTGGACGAAAGATCCCTGAGACCCTACCAGGGGCAGGGAGGCCTGATTCCAACAAGGCACTGCAGTCTCACTTGCACCATCTTCTCACATTTCACAAGAAAAATGGAGCTGTTCGACATCCAAAGAGCAAGCCAAACTGATGTCAAATCCCTGAAAGCTCTAAGAAATGGGTGCAAGGCCACTGGGTTACATGGCACAATGCAAAACTGTACCACCAAGGGAGAGGGGAGCCCTGTTCTCTGTGTATAGCAGGTGTTGGCAGGGGGTGAAAAACGTAGCTAAGACCAGACCAAATCAAGACCAAATTCCAGAGTGAATTCGGTAGACCCACAAGGTAGACCCAACCCACCCAGAAAGGTGAAATCTACCAGAAGACCCTCGTGGAGAGGCCTGAGAAGGGAACAGGGTCACAGAGAGGAAACCTGAAGCATCCACCTAGGAGAACCCAGGAAGGAGTGAAGAGCAATGGAAAGTAAATGTATTAGTAAATCGAAGTGAATATTAACCGTTCAACATGTTAGATGATGTATACAGAATTAGAATGTATGACACGGCACGCAGCTGGGAAAGAGAAAGGGGATACTGGGGTGGGGGAGGACCTCAAGCTACATCCCTAGAATCACCCATGGGGCAGTTTAACACACAGAAACATGCAGCCCCAGGCAAGCGGTGTTATCACACCTCTACTTTCTTCAGGAAGATTTACAGGGACCCAAAAGTATTCAGAGAGACACTGACCATTCAAGTATTGGAAGATAATCTTCCAAATCCTAAGGAGACACGCAAAATTATCCTTAAATATCTGCATAACTATTAAATCTACATATTTTATGACATGTGAACACTCTGTGGCATAATGAAGCCTCTTGAATAATCAGTGTACTACATGGTTAAACTCTTTAACAGAACCTAAGCGAAATCTTACCATTTCAAATTAGAGAGCTTTAGAAGTGCTGTACCTAGCACGGCATGTGGTTCACACTTGTCAGGAATATCAACCCCCCCAACCCCAACCCTAAACCATAATGCTGTGCTTCAGGAGAACAAGATCTGCCCTGATCTGTATTCAACACTTTCTGGGAACAAATGATGGGTGGTGGCACTCCCCTTAACAGAAACCCCTGCTCACTGACACCGTACTCCCCAACTCATACTGAATAAACATTTTCACGCTCAGAGGCTAATAACCTGCAGGCTGGACTTTCAAAATGCGTAACAGTGATCTTTAGTGCCCCCACGTGGCCATCGGTGATGTGACATCCTCAGTAGGGAGTTCGTCCTGAAGGGTGGGAAAGACAGCTGGAAAAATGTTATATCAAAGATACTAAATATCCACGGTACGAGACAGCCCAGGAAGAACGGTCCCTTTTATATTGCTATTTCTTCCCATCATATAAGTTTGGTAAAAGAGGGAAAATAATGCGAAATGCTGAAAATCTGTTGGATTGAACCGGAGAGTTTTTGTCCAGTTCCATGGCCCAGGACAAACTGTGTCTGATCCGTCATGGAGGAAATGGGAATAACCATCCTTGATTGTGAAAATTATACAAGCATGGATGTGATTTTTTGTTTTAAACTTTTACATAGAAAACATATGTATACATCTTTCTGTAACTTGTGTTTTAAACACTGCAATTTTAAGGCATTTGTAAAGACTGATGCAGTACAATTATTATTTTTAGTCAACATCAAAAAGATATCAGTTGGCATGGGGGAGAAAGGAGGAATGTGGCTTGAAGAGGACATCATGTAATAAATTTATTATATTTTGTTACATTTTCCATTTTTCTCTTAATTCCAACTGTATACTATATAATCAACCGCTGTTTCAGAAATAAAATGTTTCAAACATAAAAATATAAATTCTGCTTCTTAAAAGTGCACACACTTTGAATAATAAAACATACAAATAAATAACAGAAATCAGTGACACATCTCATGCACTTGTTCTAAAATAAATTTAAAATGTACGATACACTTTTCTTCCAGCCTCTAGGAAAGACATCCTGCCTTCCATGTTACTGTACAACTAAAAACAACACAGAAATCACTATCCACGGTGCATGAAAAATACCAAAGCACTTTGTGTACAGTGATATGACATGCAGCTTTTAAGACGATAGAAATTCCAGTGTAAAAACTGAAGAGTTCAATCAAGAAACAATTTGTGTCAATGGGGCTTGAATTCAATTTTAACCAGTGGTGAGAGGCACAGTTGGTGAGCAAACCTCTATGGAACACAAACACATATTTGAAAGGCCTACAAAAAGAACTTCAACTTCGGAAATACTGTAACTGCTTTTGCATTTGGTATGACACCACACCATTTATAATAGCACCTAGGAAATTTCATATTGCATTTGAACGATTGCAGCAGATATCGCTATTCTGGGTGGCCTTTCTAAAGAAGCGTTTCCAACTTGCATGTTTACTTGTATCTTTATTCTTTAAAATGTTGAAACCACCAGGTAAATTGTGGTGGTGTTTTGTAGGCAGCATGAGGCTCGACAGAATAAAACCATCTGAGATTACTTTGAAGGTGTTGTAGTGCATTCAGCTCACCACAGATTAAAACTAAATTTTATTTGCCTCCACAGTTAACATAGAGCGCCGAATTCCGGGATGTGTATTATTGATGGTAAAAAAATAAAAATAAAAATAAATGAAGAAATAGCAACAAGGGTTTAAAAAAAAAAGACTCCAAATAAAATGTTTCACATTAATTTTCAAACTGAAAAAAGAATTCCTGAAACTACATTTTGGATAAGAACTATCCTAGAGAACGAGCAAAAGTAGGAAATTCGATGGCAGCCTGGGGTTTGCTACTGTAATTCCTACAAAAAGGCAATCATTCTATCAAAAGCAGGGACAGGTTTTCCAAGGCTAGGCAAGTTGTTTCTTATTTTCTTCTTTGACAATTTCTAGCTTGGAGTTAACCCTATTCCTCCATGGGGACTAGGCCCTGGGGGACACTCAGCCTGCTCCGGCAACTAAGACCACCAATTCCCAGCAGACTGGCGAGTGCTAGGCCATTCACAACATGCTCCAAGCTCCCAAACTGGGCCTTGAATCAGAAAGGCCCTATTTCAAATGGGAGTTTGGTATCAGTATCTCTCAATTCTTTTTATTCTTATTTTTTTTGCCTCTCCTACGCAACTGAGGAATCGGAGTCACTCCTGAGTAATTCAAATGGCAGTGATTCTTGCCATAATTCTCAGGAAAGGGATAACATATCATAGTGGTTCTCAATCTGACTGCCAATTAGAAAAACCTAGAAGCTTTTAAAATACATGCTAATTCCTGGAGCCCACTCCTACATGAATTACATCAAAAGCTATGGAGTGGGACCCAGGCATTGTCTTTTTAATAGTTCCCCAGCTGATTCTAGTCAATGTGGGTCTTCACTATCTTAGACAAGTCATTCAGAAGAGGCTTAAAACAATCTTGAGGAGAATACATGTGTGAGATTCAAAAAAGCCTCTCAAGTCTGCTGTGCACTCCTTCTCCCCAAAACTGAGAAACACTAGATTTAAACAAATGTAAGATGGATCTAGAACCGAATCCACTGCACAACACTACCAGAAATTCCATGGGCTTAGTCTAATTGTGATCAGTGGCTGGGAAGCCCCAAAGCTTTTCAAAATAGCTCTAAGTCTCTACAAAAGCATCTTTAAATTCTTAACACTATTAGAAGCCACATTCTTTCCTTGTGACCACAATAGAATCCTTGAAGATATAAAAAATTAAAATCTATAGAAAATGGCAGGTTATTTTTAGAACAAAATACTTTAAGAAAGTCTTCAGGCTAAATACAGTATGTACACCAACGATGTGTGTTCAACATATCCAATTCCACTTCTGCTTGCAAAACACTTTACAATCTCACCAATGATCAGAAAAACAGTAAAGGGAAATATATGCAGAGCAAAACAAGAAGTCACATTCATGCTCTTCCACACAATGATGAGTAACCCATATTTTGAAAATCACAAATTTAAAAATAGAGCTCCATAATCTAAGTGTTGCCTTTTTTTTTTTTTTTTTAAGACTTAACATTTCATGTCTATGTTTTATTGGTTGCTTGCATAGGTAGTAACAGCATGCTTTCTGAGTTATATGGAGGCCATGCACAATTGTTTTTATTACTTGTGGAAAAAAATGGTCACGCTCAAAATGCGCCTGCAAAATACTTTGAAAGTTGATCAAAAGGCAGTGTGAGACAGTGTTCATTTAAAGCACTGGATTTCTCCCCAAAACATGTAGTAGAGTTTAACAATGATGTACCCTTTATGAAATGAAAGTTAAAAACAGCCTGCACAGTAACAACTACTTTTTGTGTTTATGATAGGCACTGGTTTGTCAGCAAAGTTTGCCTTTCTCAACTACAAATAATACAAAGTTCCACGCACCTCCAGAATACGTGTTTTATTGAAACTGTGCTTATGATTCGCATACTATTTCAAAAATCCAACCCAGAAACACTAGTTATCTTTGTATCCAATAATTATAATAACCTACATAGGAAACAATCACTTCAGCTGTTCAGTAATTTGTCGGAATGAAATGTAACATCTGATGCCCCTCTATGTGAAATAAAGCAAGTTTATTTCAAATAAAAGAACTTTGTTCGCAGCTCTTCTCTACTCCATTTTCCCTAAAGGCTGCCACTCTTGGTCCCTTTACATACTGTTGCTATTTTTCTCATGATAAGTTATTTTAGAGGAATGACAATGTTACCCTCAAATCCCACATCCATCTCATACAAACATAGATGACCCAATGTTAACGTAAAGTGACTGTGTAATGGATTTGCAACCCCTAAATAGTAGAGACAGCTCAGTCTGAAAAAGTGGATGGAAGAGTAAAATGTCTCCAAAGATGAAGGGCACTTTTGGTTTCCAGACGGAACAGACTTGCTCAAGAGAACCACAAGCCTTAGGTGATTTGACCAGAATCCACGTGATCTCTTTTTCCAGGAGAACTGTCACTCCATTTAGGATACCATCACATCCCCTGCTTGATGGGCTGTGCTCCCAGGGCTCCTCAGCTACAGCAAATCCCTGAAGCTTTCAGTTTTGCCTCTGTGCTCAAAGCAGGCCCTCCATAAATGTTTGCAGAATGAATGATGAAAACAAGATTGCAAAAGGGTGTCAGGCAGCCTCACAGATAATTACAATATTTTAGCACACCACAAATACTCCCACATCCGTTTCCACTGGTCCAGCATATTATTACTTACTTTCAGTTCAGCTGCTTTCAGGATGAGAAAATACAAAATGGATGGGAAATGGTCTAAGATGACTGGAGCCTAATGGTTTGAGTTTCCACATTTTCTAAGGGATTACCAAGACAAGGTGTAGGGCTGTCTTAAGGAATGATACGGCCTCAATGCCATGGATGTTTACAAGAAATCAAGAATAAAACTTTTTTTAAAAAGCAAACAAACATTACAGATACAACGTTACTGTTGGTGATTATTTTGTGCCTACCAGGAAATGACTGCTCTAATCAGGCCCATCTAGTTGTCAACCAGAAACCCAGGCCTATCATCCTTAGCGGATAATTTTAACCCCAAAGCAAATACATGTTCATTGTGCTAAATATCACTGGGAAAATTTAAAAAAAAAAACAAAAAAACACCAAGTCTCCAACCCTACCAATGATCTAAATTGAATCAAGTAACTATTTTCCCACAAGATACTTCTCACCTCAAGGAGCACCTCCAAACTTTTGGGTCAAATAACCTTTCCTGTGGCCTAAAGTTGTACCTAGCAGTTGCAGATAATGACATTTTCAGTTTACCAACCACGAAATAAAATAGTTTCAAGATGTCTAGACATTGCCATGATACTTCCTGATTTTTTCTATTAAACCTGAAACAAGGACTAAACTCCACAGACATACAGACACTGAAATTTTATTCTAGATCCCATGGAAAACCAAAGGGATTTGTAGAAACTTTTTCCTTTTTTTAAGTCACTAGACATTGTGGAAAATCCATTCCTAGGTAACTCAAGAATAAAAATATTTACCACTGTGAACATTAAACTAGTTTCTATTAATGTTTAATTGACTACAGCAAAAAAGAAGTGTTATTAAAAACCTTTGTCTAATCAAACTATAATTGTTTCAGAGATTCAGATAGGAGACTTCAAATGAAATCTACCTATTAAACAAATATAAGAGATTTGAGTTAGACATTCAATTCCTGATATGGATGATCTCATAGTTGGTGCATCTTTTTCAGGCGATAAAAGCGATACAGAAAAACGAGAGCGGTGGCTAAACACTGATGGGGCTGTGATGTGCTGGGCTGAAAGCAATGATAGCATCGGAGGCAGCCAGTTGCCACAGTTGTACTGAGCAGAAGCGAGTGGTGCTGCTTTGAGAACCCACCAAAATCTGAACAGTAAAACGAGGACAGCGAGTGAAGAGGCGAGTACAGGGCTGTGTGCAATGGACAACAGGCTCACGGTCAATGAATCATGTGGAGCACTGTGGTAACTTTCACAAGGCTGAATATCTAAATCTTAAATACTGCCAAGGGTCTAAAATTCCAGCTACCCTCAACATAAGTGGCCTCCAGACTTGCAAGTTACCAGCTAATGCTCAAATTAGCAGCAAAATAAAGTTAAGTAACCTACTAAAAACTTTTCCCAAGAGATATTCCTGGGGGAAAAAAAGAAAAAAAAAAAAAAAAGGCAGTGCAGAATTCATAGCTATGCATGCATATGTCTTGTAGTTACTTCACACACAGCAACACTGAAAAGGGAGGTTATACATGGATCTGTGCACCAAGGGTTCAAAAAGAACTTGAAGAGTCTGACAAAAAACGCTAATACAGGCCAGGCGCGGTGGCTCAAGCCTGTAATCCCAGCACTTTGGGAGGCCGAGACGGGCGGATCACGAGGTCAGGAGATCGAGACCATCCTGGCGAACATGGTGAAACCTTGTCTCTACTAAAAAAATACAAAAAACTAGCCGGGCGAGGTGGGGGGCGCCTGTAGTCCCAGCTACTCGGGAGGCTGAGGCGGGAGAATGGCACAAACCCGGGAGACGGAGCTTGCAGTGAGCTGAGATCCGGCCACTGCACTCCAGCCCGGGCGACAGAGCAAGACTCCGTCTCAAAAAAAAAAAAAAAAAAAAAAAAAAAAAAAAAAACGCTAATACTTAAAAGCACATAAAGTTAGCATGCTGTATTTAGTGGCAAAGTGACAAATGCTATTCAGAGAGAATCAAGACCCTCACACTCTTGACATTTTTTTAAAAAAAAGAAAAGCTAAAAATTAAGCAGGAAAGTATTGCCAGAAGACCTCGAAAAAGCTCGCAAAACTACATATTTTGTTTATCTGTGAGCTTTTTGTGAGGTTCTCCTTCTTCTTAGTAAGAAATGCAATTTGCACTGACACGGCCAGATGGAACACACTCCAAAGCCTGCTTGTGAGTTCTGGGCATGAGATGAAATCTTAAGAACAAAGAAGAAATAATAAATGACTTACTGAAAAGCAGCCCTAACAGAGATTGACAGACAGGATCCGAAGTGCATATGTAATACTTGATCACACATCGCTTCAACAAACCACCATTGGCTTTTGGCAGAAGGCAACTTCTTTCCTCTCCAAGCTACAAGATGGGGGAACATGAGCCCGCAGACACAGGGCATCGTGGAGCTTCCCACCTCTAACGGAAAAAAGCAACACCTGACAAGGAACATGATGTCCAGTCTTTCACCCAGTTTAGAATCCAGAAGTTTTTTCCAGGAATCTGTCAAAGGTGTTAACTGCTCTACTACAGTGCAAAATTCCAACGGCCTTAGCTAGTAATTTTAGAAGAAAAAAAATTAAACAAGTGACTAGCTTTCTGGCTATGTGATCTGCCACCTCTTAGGACCTATCCCAAGACAGGTTTTGGTGCACACGTCGCTGCAGATATGAAGGTGGTGAAAGGCTTCATTTCTACCTCGAAAATGTCTATCTGTGGCAGTAGGAGAAATGACACAGTCACCCACATGGCACCTTCCTCTTTAATCCATTTACTGGTGTGCATCCATCCTAGACTAGCTGAGTATATACCTGAGAAACATTAGTGTTAAAATATTGCCCTTTACAAAGACTGGTAGATGGGGCGAAAGTGCAGAAAGCAACAGTTTTTCCCTCGATTTGTTTTGTTGTTAGAGTCACAGTTTTTAGAGCTCCTGGTGCCACCCACAATCCACAGCAAGGACAAGTCCTGCTCAGAAGAAACACAAGTCAGCTCCTTCGTCCTTCCACGCACTAATGGTAGCTTTACTGGTTCCCAGGTTTCAAAACCCTCATATCCAAAGAAAGTCATTAGAGTTCTCTAGAAAGAAATATGTACAATTGCTAAAGGGACCGTCCTGGGTATCGTCTACAATTATTCCAGTTAGCTTGGTGTCAATGTTTTGCCTATGGCTGTTATTTGGTTCAATGGCAGAATAAGGCGACGCTTTGAACAATTTGCAATTGAATTACACACACACACACACACACACACACATACACTCACACACACACATAGAGTTGGGCATGTGACTCAAAAAAATACAAAATAAAAGCACACGGGGCTTTGGTGGTAGAGGAGGGGTTCTAAATAAATAAACATCTTTACAGATAAAACACTTCGATTGCAGAAATATCACTGAGGTTTTTGAGAAGACCGTGCAGAGGTTTGCATGCTAGAAGACAACTTTTTTGAGGATTTCTCCACAGACTGCCTGCTACCAGGAGACGAGGGAACTCCAGAGTCCAGTTGGGACGACTTGGATTTGCGAGCGGACAGCAGGGAATGTTTGGCAGAAGCAGGGTCCTTGGAGACAAGCTGCTCTTTTCCCGTTGCATTTGCATTTGGCTGCTGGGAAGCTGAAGGCTGGTGGCCTTTCTCCCCCTTGTCGTCCCCGGTGTTCTTACAGACAGACTTAACAGAACTCCCACTAGCCTTTTTAGAGAGCAAGGCTGTCTTGCCAAGATCCGTCGAGCGCCGGGTTTCCTTCTGTCTCAAGGCTGACTTGAAGAAGGACAGCCCCTTGTCCTCAGATTTGCTGTCCCTCTTCAAACCAGACTTGATGCTTGCACTGGGGGAGCGCAGGCTGGCCATGGAGGAGCTCCGCACGTGCTTCCCGGCCCCCCTGCCCTCCCCTGCTCGGGCCTGGCTCACCCGAGGGGAGTTGGGTTTGGAGGCAGAGGTGGCGCTGGGTCTGTCGGAACCCAAGCTTTGTCTGGAGCCCTCTCTACTCAAGCTCCGGTCTGAAGTCCTGCTCTTCCCAGGCGGGAAGGGGCTCCTTGTGGCAGGGCCCGGGGCCTTTTTGGCAGAGGTGGAGGAAGCAGCGTAGGTGAGGGCCGAGGCTGACTTCTGCTTCTGTGGCGAAGGAGATGACACGGAGTCCTGAGATTTCGGAGATGACTCCTTTCTGGGTTGGGCAGGGGCAGGGGCAGGGGATGAATGCCGTCCACTGCCCCTGGAAGAAGAATCTGCTTTGCTGCGGGAGCGGGAGGGCTTTAGAGAGACTTTTACAGGAAGAGGAGAAGAAGGGGATGTACTTGAAAGGGATGACTCCTGGCTTGCCAAGGCCGGTCTCCCCTTCCGCAAGCTTTTCTCTGGCTCAGAAGTGCCTTTGGAACTGGGGGATCTCTTGGTTGTGCTCTCTGGTTTCTTCGTGAGTGAGCCTGGGTGGCTGGGGGGTTTCACCTCTTTAACTGGAGAGCTGTCTACAGAGTCGCTCTGATCCACATAAGCAATCTGATTATTGTTATCAAATGGATCAGAGACCGGGGGCAGGCGGTCCCCTTGTACTGAATGTTTGCTCTGTGTATCTATGACACTGGAGTTCAATCTGCGGGTATCCGATTCGTCTTTGAACACACCTTCCATGACAGCCAGAGGGGCCCGGCCCACAGCCTTGTGCTCACGGCGACTATGACTGTCGCTTGGTTCCTGGTAACTGTTAGAAAGGTTCCGCAAGCTACCAAAGCAAGAGATGGAGACCTTGTCATCTGCTGCCTCCCCAATCTTCTCCAAGGTGGAGGCAGAACTGTGAATTGGCGAGTCCCCTGAAAATCGGGATGGAGAATTGGAGCGCATCTGCAGCTTAGCAGACAGGGACCATGAAGGTCTCATGCAATTTTCATTGACGGCCAAGGGGCTGGTGACAGAAGATCTAGATGACAAACTCTGACGCTGGACACTTCTCACAAATGGTCGAGTTGAAAAGCCTCCTGAACACAGCAAAGATAATACTGTTAAGCTAAGCCAATGAAGATGTTCTAGCAACACTGTAAGACACGGAAGGTAAGCCTCATGGGATAAAAGGAGCATGACCTTCAGAGCCAGCCCATCTGGGATCAGTGAGTCCCAGTGTGGCTTTGACTTCTCTGAGCCCAGTTTCCTTATGTATAAAATAGGGACATTCTAACTCAGGATCATTCTAACACAGCAAACTTCTATTCGCCTCCTTGCCCTACATCAGGGCTTGCCATATCTTTTCCTTTGAAGGCCTAGACAGCAGATGTTAGGCTTTACAGGCCAAACATTCAACTCTGCCACTGCCACATGAAAGCAGCGACAGGTAACACAAAAGCAAATGTGTCAGACTGTGTTCCAAAAATCTTTACAAAGAAAGGCAATGGGCTGTATTTGGCCTATGGGGCTAGAGTTTGCTGACCTCTGGTCTAACTCACAGGGCAACTATGAGAATTAAATACAATCTTAGAAGTCCTGTGCCCAACAGAGCACCTGGCACTCCATACATGCTGTGAGCTACTGACCCAACTTCATTACCTTCCTGAAGGTGATCTAGGGCTCACAGAAATGAAGTCCTTGACCAAGATTACACAACTCATTAAAGGAAGTGCTAATATCAGAACCCAGAACCCCTTGACTCCCCCACCTGCCGCCGGCACCACTCAGTTCCACATGTAAGCTGGCCTGTAACTGTTGACTACAGATGTGTATCGATGCAAAGAACTAAAAAGACTTGGATATCATATACTCCTATTTCCAGTGACTTAAAACTTCCAAAAAAATATTCATAATCAGAACCACATATTCCTATTTGGTGTGGCTCTAAACTTCCTAAGAAAATATTCTAAATTAAATTTTATACACAATGATACTACAGTTGTGATATTTACAAAATTCTGTCTTTATAGAGCCTAAGAAATACGCTCTATTCTGTGGGTACCACCCAGCACCATTACACAGTGATGATGCTTAAAAGGATATTGATTTCACCAACTGCACTGCTTAAAAATAGATCGAGGCAAACCTTATTGAGGCTTATTGTTAAAATGCTAGTGAATTCTAAGTTTAAAGGCAGTAATGAAAATAACCTCTGCCTAAACAAGCAAAGGTTCACTAGTCCATTTTCCATGATATGTGAGAAGCCGGAAGGAGTTTAGGAATTGCAGTCCAGTGTTTTTATTTTACAAATAAAGAGGAAGAGGCAACAAGCCAGAAGAGGTGGCAGAGCTAGAGCTATGGTGCAGCTCTCTTCGCCTGGCATTCTTCTTCCAGACTCCTGCAATTTTAACTCAATTTCATTTTCTTAGAATTATCCATCACCACTAGAAGCAGATTACAGTGATCGAAATGCTGGCTGCAGACTGAGACTTGTTGGCAGATTGAGTCACTGTGCTCATTATAGAAGCTGCACTCACTCCTCCTTCCAGTTCCCGGTACTGTGGCTGCCCGGTCCTTCCCACACCACCTGGGTCCCTGTCGGAATTAAGGTCTACCCTGCCGTTACCCAAGCAGAAAGTGAAAGTTTAAAAAGAAAAAAAAAAAAGAATTCAATTTTTATCAGACTTTTTACTATCTCTACGCAAAGGCAACAACAGTTTTTGTTTTAGATGCTTCTGTACTAAAAAGAACATTCCACAGCTTCCTCCCTGGGGAGCAGCATGGTGGAAAGGTGAGGCACTCCTGGGGCCAAGACAGCAAGGGGCCACCATGCCAAGCCTGGAGCCGACTCCCCACCAGGTGGCCTGGGCAAAGCAAAACGTCTGAGCCTCTTCCAGCTATTCTGCTTTTTAAAACACTTTGAAAAAAAAAAAAGTATACATTGGTATATAAAGCTCCAGCTTCCACAAGAGACCTTGAAAGTGGAAAATAATGAAGTGGAAGGAAAAAGTACTGGGACACAGGAAAAGCAAATGACTCTGTTAATACAAAATGCTTCTTAGGATCATAACCCATAGCTACACAGCTCCACTCCCTGTAGCTGCCTTTGGGTTCTCCTACCACCTCCTTGGGACTTAGCTCCTAGGAAAAACACGAGGGACTCTGCTGTGACTATGAGTTACCATTCTGGAAATCTGTCACCAAAACCCACACCCACCATCATCTTCACTCCTTTCTCCAGTCATCTCCACAGACTCAGAGAGCGAGGCCAGGGAGGTGCGTCTGGAGGAAGCTGCAGAGGTCACGCTGGCTGGCTTGCTGCCCGGGAGCCGGCTCACCCAGTGTTCGCACAGGGAAGAACTCGTGGAGCCTGCAGAGAAGAAAACAGGCATGGAGGTCAGGTTGGGGTCCCTCGGCCAGCCTGAGCCACACACACCCTCATGAAGGTGCTACGAGCTGAGCTGGGTGGTGCTGATGTCCTCACCCCGAGGTCAGCATCAATTACCAGACCCTGTGTCATGTCGTGCCTGCCCGAATATCCCCAGTTAAGATGAAAAGATGGAAGGCAGACTTCCGGACACATGAAATTTGTAGTAATAAAATGCAAGGATAGGGATGAATACTTTATAATGTAAGTCTGAGTCTTAAGAATTGGCAAGAGAATGGAAGAGACAAGCATTCATACATTCACTCTACAAATATTTATTAAGCATCCACATGCCAGGCACTGTTCTAAGCAATTGCAGTAATATTTTTTGCACAAAGAAAAGAGAGTAAGCAGCAGTGTACTCTTTTTCTCTCAGCCTCATTGTTTTATGGAAATTTGTAACCATTTCATAATATTAATAATATACACACACACAGCTATACGTCAATCTGCGCTGTCTGTTCCAGGGATGCCCTTAAATATTTATTAGGGCAAGAGAAATCGCTCTTGAAATGGAGTACATGAAGCAGCATGACTGTCTCAAGTAGACCTCAAGAAGGTGTCATTTCTGAGCACATCTGAGACTGGTGAAAGAGCACTGGAGATCCCGCTCTGTTAAGTGAGTGAGTGGCTGTACACTGGGTGGGCTTGGCCCCCAGCAGTGGGTCACTCTGCTTGGGAGATGCCTTGTTTTCGATGCTTTGAACTCACCCCCTGCAACCTTCAAGAGAAGCAAGGATTCATAGCCCCTAACCTGACTGCACATCACCACATTCCAATCCTCTGTCACGCTCTCTTGAAGTCAAACTCAGCATTCAGGAACGTGTGTCCACTTGCTTGGATTATGTGTGGCTGCATTCATATTGTGTGTGGGTACTGGTCCCTGTGTTTATTAAACACAACAGGCTGGACGTCATCCGGCTAAACCCAAACTATCTAATATTATCACAGCCATTAATCCTTCTCCTAACAGAATAGGCCAATCTTCTCACTGGAAAAGCAGACTATTTGTAATGGTCCTTTACCCTTTACAAAATGTTTTAACACACATTTACCTAACTGGATGCTACCATGAGGTAGGCATTATTATTACACCTGTATTACAGATGACTGCTATGTGGCCCAGATGTGGGACAGGCTCCAGGATAACCCCAGGACAGAGAGGGTAGTATGCCACGCTGCTTTTTAGCTCATCCATGCATTTATCCACAAGTACACATCATGAACTTTCTTTGCACCAGGTCCAACCCACTGCCCCTGGTGAACTCCGCTGGGCCACAGCTGCTGTTACATTCCTCCCCAACTTCCTTAACTGCAATCATTTTAGTTTCCAGATTAAATGGAAATGTAAGGATTCATCTGATCAAACTAACAGAGTCATTAGACCCTCCAGAGAGGTCCTCTAGACCATTCATTACAATCTTTTGCTCTGGAAAAAACTGCCCAAGAACAAGAGTGGACCTCACCTGCCACTGAGCTGTTGGCTGACCATGACGGGATGGCTGTCCGCCTCTGGTAGAAGAGGATGTATGCTGTCTGCGTGCAGACCTCATCTTCTGATAGCTGCTGCACATCGCTGTCGTCGAAGCAGTACCAGAGGCCATCCACAGAGTTCTTACAGTACGCTGCCAAAGAGAGCCCGCCATCAGCACCAGGGGAGGCTACACCAGCCACTTCATTCGACCCACAGACACCATCTCTTTGGCTCATCTAATTAACTCAAGAACGTTTTAAGGCTGCATGTAGCAACACAGAAAGAGGTTAAAAAAAATTCTAAATTCTGTATCACACTCGAGCAAACTGCCTTGAGAAATTCCAAACTATTCCAAGTAGATGCAGTTGTAGTTCATCTTAGAAAACACACACTTATTTAAACCAATGGGTCTGAACCAGGGACCTGTGTGTGTGGTGGGGGGAGTGGGATTTGGCAATGAATGGAGACATTTTTGATTGTCACAACTCAAGGGAGAGGTGCTACTGGCATCTAGTGGGTAGAGGCCATGAATGCTGCTAAACATTCTATAATGCACAGGACAGCCCCCCGCAACACAAAATTGTCTGGTCAAAATGTTAACGATGCCAGGGTGAAGAAACCCTGAGTTCAGTGTGTTGCAACATTTTAGTGTCTATTACAAATAGAAAATAATATGAATAGAAATAACAATATAATGATATGACAGCAGATAATAATTAACACTTATGTGCCAAGCATCTCATTTAATCCTAAGATTTGTTCTCTTATTACTCCCAATTTCCAGAGGTTGAAAAAGATTAACCTGCTTGCCCAAGGTCGTGTAGCTGGTGAAAGGCAGGAGCCCAGCTCATTTCAGGTTTATCAAGTCCTTGGCTCGCACTTAAAGCCCTACCCTGCCCTGCTTCCCTCAGGGAGGAGCCCAAACCATGCTCCATCGAAGTTCCTTGGCAGACTAAGAACACACGAGCTCGTGAATGCAGGAGGACTTCTTTCCAGTCCAAATTCTAAGCCTGAGCTGGAAATAAACAACATTCAAGTAACAGCAAGAACAGACAAAAACTTAAGAGTTCACAAAGCCACTCATCCTGCAAGGAGATATCAAAGGGTTGGATCAAGCTTATATTGATATATATTGATATATAAGCTTGATCTAGAAAAGTACATTATGATCACATTTTCCAAAAATATGCATTTATTTGGGGTGAGAATAAATGAGTGCTACAGTATTTAGCTAAATGCTGGAACAGACTCAGGATGGCCCCAGGGATGGGGCAGATAAGGTCCTGAGAGGTACCAGGAGTGACTCCCTCAATAGGCCATAACAATTTCCACAAATACGGAGCCTTAAGAGCTAAAAGGGACTCAGGTGAGAAAGGGCTACACCAAACAAGTCCCCCAAAAGGAGAGCAGAGTAAGAATCTATGAATGGAGGGAGGGAAGTTATTTGCAGCTGAGAACTTGCCAGAACCGGAAGGGAGAGAAATTAAAATGTAAGCAGCAAATGGAGCTCTAAGAAAACAGCAATTGTTTGGCCAACGGTGTCTGGTCAGGCTTGATGCACACATGACCCAACGGGGGAGCAGCTGCTCTTCTGGAGTGGTGAGTGGGAGCAGAGCTGTGAGGGACATGCCCAGGAAGAGGACATAGAACAGCCTTGTACTCCTTTCAGTCTGCTCCTCTTCAGGATGGTCTCTTCTCAGTAACAGTGTGGAAACTGAGGCAGCACAGCAAACTCATTAATTACAAAATAATTCTACTTGCTTTTCTTCCTAGAACTATTTTCTGAAATATTTTCTAGGCCAGTGCTACTAGAATTATGGCTCAGGGACTGACACAAGCCCACATGAGAGAAGCACCAAAAAGGAGAAAAGCATTTAAAAACTTTTATAGCAATCTGATACTGCTGTGATGATTTTATTGTATTTTTACAAATGCACTAGTTCATAAAGGATTGGAAATTTTAAAGTAGAAAAAGACCAAGTTCTTCATCACAGATGGTGTGAGAGGCACTGTTCTAGAATCCTTATACAATCGTTTATATCATTATACCATCGATTATAGCTAGAACCAGTGCAAAATAAAGATTACATCAAAATAAACATTCCAGGCTGGGCATGGTGGCTCATGCCTATAATCCCAACGCTTTGGGAGGCTGAGGCAGAGGACTGCTTGAGATCTGGAGTTCAAGACCTGCCTTGACAACATAGTATGCCATGACTCTACAAAAAAATTTAAAAATTAGGCAGGCGTGGTGGCACACACCTGTAGTCCCAGCTACTTGGGAAGCTGAGGTGGGAGGATCTTGAGCCCAGGAGGTCGGGGCTGCAGTGAGCCATGATCACACTACTGCACTCCAGCCTGGGTGACAAAGTGAGACCCTGTCTCAAAAAATAAAATAAAATAAACATTTCAAATGGAAACTTAAAAATGGGGGTGGGGGTGGGACAGCATCAGGAAGAATAGCTTAATGGATGCTGGGCTTAATACCTAGGTGATGGGATGATCTGTGAAGCAAACCACCATGGCACACGTTTACCTAAGTAACCAACCTGCACATCCTGCACACGTACACCTGAACTTAAAAGTTGATGTTAAAAAAAAAAAGAAAAAACTGAAAAACAGAGTATCTTTAACTCAACAAAACTAAGAATATTTAAAATGTTCTCTAAACTAAGACTCTAAACATCTCATATATTAGAAAAGTGGTGGTATGGCCTCAGCATGAGAAAGGGGAAAGAATACAGAAAACATCTGAGCACATCCTGGGTAATGGGTCCCCTGAGGTCAGCATGACCACTTACTGGCTCACTAACGTGGTACCCAAGTTAGTGGACAGTTACCTGCCTCAGGACACAGAGCTAGAAAGATGTGTCTGGCTTTTAACCCAAGTTCCTTCCACCAAATTGTACTGCCTCTAAGGTAGTTGGGGGTTTCCAGGCATCTTCCCAAGGTCTGTTCTATTATATAAAGAGCAACATGATGCTAAAGTCTAGCCTGTCTTATTCTTCCCAACAATTTCTTCCTAGAAACTATGTAACAAGTCAGTCCCTATTTTCTTGAGAAACAGTGTTATAAATGGAAAATGCATTCTTTACCAAAGCTGAGCTGGGTGAATGTCAATCCAGGATGCTGGCAAAGGTGTTAAAACACCCGGTGAGTTGTGAAGTTAAATGACCTCCATGTCCCTTTCCATTCTACGAGTCCACAGGTATAGAATTCCATCACTCAGTACCAAAGAACACAGACATGACTGGTAATGCCACAAAAGCAAAAATCCAACGAGACACAGTATTTGTACACATGGCCCCCATAAAATAGAAACCTAAAATATGTAAGATGCCAAATATACTATTATCATCATTGAAATATGGCTTAAACCAAAGTACAAGGCAAAATATATCTAAACATTTAATTCATATTAACTTGTGTCTTCTATGAAGTGAGAGCATCTTTTAAACTTCTCTAGCTTCTTTCTCCCCTTGAAAGTGCTTTCTAGAGCAGGCAGAGACAATCCAAGCCATTCCATTAGGAGATGCACTCAAAGTTGGGATCATTCCTCTCACCAACAATTGCTGCCTGCAACATTTAAATATTTAAAGAACTTCTGGCAGTAAAATGAGTTTGAAAAAAAGAAAAATACCTATTTAAAGAACTTGAACTAAAAGGGTTTCAAAAATAAAAGATAATGTGTCCAGTAATCTTCCCAACCCCTGCCCTCTTGGAAGGGAACAGAGCAGACTGAAAGAGTGAGTGTGAAAGATAGCAAGGCCAATGGACTCCTCTGCCTTGGCTGATGGGGAGGGAGGTTCACGGCTAAATACTAGAGAAAAGAGTCCCAGAGATTTAATAGTACCCAGGACTGGGCAGACCCCACCCCTCCTCCACCTCTCCCTAGCTTTATAAATCAATGGTCAGCACTAGCACTCGGGGTCTTGTTGCAGAAACCACTGAATTAATAAAGAAAGTCCTTGAGCAGTATGTGTGTATAACACATTGAGTGTGAAGGATGCAGAAATCCAAATCCTAGCCACTCACATGGAAAATCAAATTAATCACATCAACCCTCACATCAACAAATAAAGCCCTGAAATCTGCCTGGCTCCCAAAAGGCTCATGCAGGCCCGTAGCCCAATGATTCCATTTCTGAGACTCAATCTCAAGGAAATCCAGAATTAAAATTCAGAAAAAGTGAAAGAGCATAAAGATATTCATCAGTGTTACATGAAAAGTTAAAAACCAGAAACAATATAGATGTTCAGCAATGGGTAAGGGTTACATAACATTAGAGGTCTATCAACAGAACATTCTGTGGTCATTAAAAAGTATTTAAGGCGGCCGGGCGCGGTGGCTCAAGCCTGTAATCCCAGCACTTTGGGAGGCCGAGACGGGCGGATCACGAGGTCAGGAGATCGAGACCATCCTGGCTAACACGGTGAAACCCCGTCTCTACTAAAAATACAAAAACTAGCCGGGCGAGGTGGCGGGCGCCTGTAGTCCCAGCTACTCGGGAGGCTGAGGCAGGAGAATGGCGTAAACCCGGGAGGCGGAGCTTGCAGTGAGCTGAGATCTGGCCACTGCACTCCAGCCCGGGCGACAGAGCGAGACTCCGCCTCAAAAAAAAAAAAAAAAAAAAAAAAAAAGTATTTAAGGCCAGGCGTGGTGGCTCACGCCTGTAATCCTAGCACTTTGGGAGGCTGAGGCGGGCGGATCACGAGGTCAGGAGATGGAGACCATACTGGCTAACATGGTGAAACCCCATCTCTGCTAAAAATACAAAAAATTAGCCGGGCGTGGTGGCAGGCGCCTGTAGTCCCAGCTACTTGGGAGGCTGAGGCAGGAGAATAGCATGAACCTGGGAGGCGGAGCTCGCAGTGAGCCGACATGGCGCCACTGCACTCCAGCCTGGGCGACAAAGCAAGACTCCGTCTTAAAAATAAAAAGTATTTATAGGCCGGGCACGGTGGCTCACGCCTGTAATCCCAGCATGTTAGGAGGCCAAGGCGGGCAGATCACCAGGTCAGGAGATCAAGACCATCCTGGCCAACATGGTGAAACTCTGTCTCTACTAAAAATACAAAAATTAGCTGGGTGTGGTGGTGGGTGCCTGTAGTCCCAGCTACTCTGGAGGCTGAGGCAGGAGAACTGCTTGAACCTGGGAGGCGGAGCTTGCAGTGAGCCGAGGTCGTGCCACTGCACTCCAGCCTGGTGAGAGAGCGACACTCTGTCGCAAAAAAAAAAAAAAAAGTATTTATAAAAAATTAAGTGTCCACATCAAGCTACTTCTGTTACAAAACTAGGCATGAAGATGAGGATGTAGAAGCACATGTGCCACTCACCCCTCACTGTGCTGCTGTGCTTCTGAATTTGTGACCTGTCTATCCACCCCGCTGGCCCATAAGGTAAGGCAGCAGGTTCCTTTCCCCAACAGCTGACCCTGCCCCTCCAGCACACTCTGACCAGTCTATCCCCTGGCTCCGACCTCTGCCCACTGCTCACACCTCCACCACAGAACCCATGATGTGGGACTCCTCTTTTTAAATCATATCTGTACCTACGTTTCCCCCTACATGATTACACTCTCGGAAAACAGAGGCTGGGGACCTACTGATTTCTGCTGTGATAGAGCCCAGGGCAAGCAGGATGTAAGGGGCTCAATAAATGTTCACTTGAACAACATTAAGAAAATGCCAGTATAATCCCAACAGTGGAAAATATGGCAAAAACGTAGAGAAAAACATGTCAAGTATATCTACATACCAAAATATTACCTACATACAGTGGAACATTATTCAGCCCTAAAAAGGCAGGAAATTCTGATACCTGCTACAACGTGGATGAACCTTACAGACATTATGCTACATGAAATAAGCCAGTCACAAAAGAACAAATATTGAATGATTCCATTTAAAAGGAGGTACCAAGAGTAGTCAAATTCATAGACACAGAAAGTATAGTGCTTGTCACGGCTGAGGGGAGAGAAAACAGGAATTAGTGTTTATTAGGTACAGAGTTTAAGTTTGGGAAGATTAAAAAACTTGTAGAGATGGATAGTGATAATGGTTACACAACAACGTGAGTGTACTTAATGTCACTGAACTGTACACTTAAAAATGTTTAAAATGGTACATTTTGTTATGTATATTTTATCTCAATTAAAAAAAAAACAGTGGTTATCTCAGTGATAAGCCCATGGATGATGGTATTCTTTCCACCTCTAGCCTCTAAATTTCATGATGAACATAGTTGCTTTTATAAATGACAAGGTCAATTTAACCTTAAAAAGAAAAACCCTTCTAAGTCACTTTAAAGACACTATAAAAGTGTCACACACTTGTATCCCAGCTACTCTGGAGAATGAGGCAGGAGAATTGCTTGAGCCCTGAAGTTCAAGGCTGTAGCGTATGATAATCACATCTGCGAATAGCTACTGTACTCCAGCCTGGGCAACACAGCAACAGCTCATCTTTAATTAAAAAAAAAAAAAAAAAGTAGTTCACAATCATTTAAAATAAGAGAGAAGCTAGAACCTCAAGGAACTCTTATCTGGCAAAACCTTAAATGGGGAGTGCAGGTTAGGTAAACAAAGAGCAAATCCTCAGTTCACCAGACTGCTATCTGCACATACCACTCCCCAGTCAGTCAGCTACCTACTGGATGACCCCACTCAGGAAGAGGAGGAAGAATGTTCATTTATTTGCTCTTGGGCAGAGAGCCGGAGGATGGAAACTGCCCTCACAGTTGGCACACTGCCTACCGGAGGGGAAATGAGGCTCTCAAGTCAAGTCACCCCGTCACAAGCAAACCCGTCTGAAGGACTCGCCAGCACAGACACGCGGCCTCTCACACTGCAGACCTGTGTAGTGCCCCCCTTGCATGGTGCCATGGTGATTGCACACAGCATACAGGTCATAGATGTAGTCCTCAGGGTCCCTCCCGAGTCCATAGGGCCGTCTCCACGGGGACCAATGGGATGGCAAACTCCAGCTGCTCTGGCTCCTCTTAACCACATGAGGTGTCATGTCCAGGCCAGTCAAAGGGAACTTGACCATGTTCTGAAGTTTCATGCGCCTGTCTCCTTCCTGTTGTAAGAAGAAAAACAAGTTCTGGTGATATTTTAATGCAAGCAGATGGCAGATCACTTTAGGGGAGCAATGTGGATCCTATCAGATAAAGCAGTGTGAGTTACCTATCTGACGTTTCCCAAGACATACAAAACAGGGAAACAGATGATAGTTTTAGCTGTCTAGAGGAACAGGTTTTAGTATCAGCTAAGGTGGAACCAGTGAGGATCCATATGGGGGGGTAAATGAGTCTTCTTCTATGAGTCTTCCTTTCCTTATCTGTTAAAGGGCTTTAAAGCGTTTGACTTAGAAAAAAATGACAATATCAGGTGGCTCTTCCTGATACCTCTGTCAAAGAGGTATGAAAACTAATGATGTGATGGCTCCGTGAAGGGCAAACCACAGTGCCTGGCGTAGAAGAGCCTCTCGATAAGCAGCACCTATTCCCCTCCACCTCCTCCAACAGGCACATCACAAGGCAACACTGACTCAGCTTAACATATTCACTCAGTGGCAATCTTTGGTAATCTGTATTTTCCATTAAACCTATAAGGAAATGCTTTGAAATCCATCCATGAGTTGAATAGATATTCACTGCGTGTTTCCTGTGTCTATGGGAACTTTAAAAAATTAATCAATAATAGATATGCCCACCCTAAGGAGCTACGTAAGGGTCTGTGAAGGGAAGAAAAATGTTCATGACAGGAAGGGATGACGGGTCCTGGGTGGTCAGGAAGGCCAGCCTGAAGAATCTGGATCGTATCCTCTCAGGCTTTTATGGAAAAGGTGATGTCACCAGAGTTGTGGGTGAAGAACTGTATGAGCAGTGCACAGAACATGTTAGAAATAGGAGTAGTGGAGGTGAAGAAATCACTTAAAAGTCATTGCAACAGTGACCAGCTGAAAAGCAACAAAATGTCTGAATCAGCACAGTGACAGCAAGAATGGGGAGGGGACACACAGGAGTCAATGAAGAGGCATGGCCATGCCTAGATGAGAGGGACAAGAAAGAAGAGTCAAAGAGGACACTGCAGGTTTACGCCTGGGTTGCTGGAAGGGTGGTGACATGCCTTCAAAAGAAAACAGAAAGCCCAGGAAATTACTCTATCTATGTCTGGGGAAGGAGACACAGCAGGCTGGGATCCAAACCCTCAGTCAGTTTTCCACCTGCAAATCCCAACAGAATACATACTGGGTGCCAAATGCCCACTCTTCACTCCCATAGGAGCTGAACCTCGAACCTCTGTGTGAAAGCCCCAGACCTGGGGACCATGTGTGTGTCGCCCGATACCTCCACCTCCTCAGACAGTCCTGAACATCTCTCCATCTGCCACAACCTATCCCAGCTACTAGCAGCCCACCCTGGATGACGGCAAGGGCCTCCTTCAGGTCTCCCCATCTTCATTCTTGTAGCCTCTAATCTGTTATCTACAAAATAGCCAGAATAATATTTTCAAAATACAGATTTGGTAAGGTTGCTTCTCTGCTTATAACCCTTCATCAGAATCCTACTCCGCCCACAAAGGGTTCCTTGGACAGCCAGCATCCACCCACGTCTTCCATAAACTCCCACCACTGCCCACCCCTCTAGAGTGCCTGCCCACCTGGCCTGCTGCAGGCTGTGCTTTCTCTACTGCTGGGCTTTGCACACACTGCTCCCTCTGCCCCCGTGTGGGAGATCCCTGCTTCCACCTCACCTAGTAAAAGCTTGCTCATCTTTCAGATACAAACTTAGAGCCAGGCCTCGTGGAGTCCGTTAATGTTCACTTCCCATTTACCTCTTATACTGAGACTGTCTAGACAATCCTAACCTCAGGGAATAGACAGCCTTTTTGGAAAAACTGACTCACAAAGCAATACAATTCAAAGCAGATTTTCTTTGTATTTATTTATGACTCATCTCCCCAGCCATACAACAGCTCCTCAGGAGCAGAACACCCATTATTATATTAGGTAGAAATAGAATTCTACCTCCCCCAGAAAGGATCTCTACTTAGTTCTTTTTAAATCCCAGAGTACACTTAACAAAATTTAAGCACAACATTTACAAGTCAAGAACAAAGTAAAATATCTGCAATATGAACTAAAATCAAATTTTGCCTTGGGAAAGAACAAAACATTACCCTAAATACAGGGGCAAAAAAAGTGTGTCTATAACATACACAGACAGGACTCACTGGATCAAACAGGTATACCAAAGAGCCCTCATAGAGCCCATCAGCAGGAGGCATAAGAAATTTGTCACAACTTGTTTGTTCCTGAGGACAGACGATTTCCGTACCTGTCGAAATCTCTTCAGATGTATAATAAGCACATCAGGCAGAGTCCAGAGGCTTAATGTAATGCTTCCCTGCTGCAGCTGCTTACAGTGTGGGCAACGCCAGGCATCATCAGGGGCAAGCTGAAAACAGAAGCATGACTCCCATTAAGCACCACTTAATGCAAGACTGTGTTACGGCTGGACTAAGGCCTTAGCCAGGGCATGGGGCAACTCAAAATCTCTCTGGAAACTGCAGATGCTGGGCATCAATGGAATAACATAATCAAAAGTGGCCAGAGCTGGCACCCAAACTCTAAACAGATTCTGGTTTGTTGAATAGATTATCCCTCAAAGAGGAACGACTAAATCAGTAAATACTGTATAAATGTTAAATATGTTACTTACTTACTTTCTTTCTGTTTTTGAAACAGAGTCTCACTCTATCACCCAGGTTGGAGTACACTGGCGTGATCTTGGCTCACTGTAACCTCCATCCCTCAGGCTCAAGTGATTCTTCCACCTCAGCCTCTTGAGTAGCTGAGACCACAGGCACGCACCACCACGTCCAGCTAATTTTTGTATTTTTGGTAGAGATCGGGTTTTGCCACGTTGCCCAGGTGCTATTGAACTCCTGGGCTCAGGCGATCCATCCACCTCAGCCTCCCAAAGTGCTGGGATTACAAGCGTGAGCCACTGCGCCCGGCCAGATGTCCCTTTCTATGTGCCATGTACTGCTCTGGATACTGGAATTATTTAGTGATCAAGACAGATGGAGTACCTGCTCTCATGGAACACATACTGTGTCAATTCTGTCCCTCACCTCCTGTCCTCCAGCCATACTGGCTTCATTTCTGTTTGACAGTCTTGCCCAAGGGCCTTTGCTTCCTATTCCAGGACCTTGGCTTCCTTTATTTACTTGTTCCAGTACACTATAAACAGCATGAAGGCACAAACGTTGTTTATGTTGGCCCCTGCTACTTCTCTAGTACCAGTATGATACCTAACATGGTATGTACTCAGCAAACACCTACTGAATGAATAAGCCCGTTAAAAGGTATCTTGCTAGCATTCTAGATCAGCGAGATGTTTCCTGGAATACCAGTGATGCCATCTAGTCGATCTGCTCATCCATTATCTTTGTGCCATTATCAAACATCTCCAAAGTCATTAAAAAAAAAAAAAAAAAGCTAAACAGGGCAAGGTGCCATAGAGAACCTATAGTCAACCAATTCCAAAGCCAACTATTTCATAATTGAGTGCAAAACTGGGAGAAACAAAAAAAAAAAAAAAAAAAGGGAAAAAAAACAAACATGTCTTATGAAAAACTACTATTAAAGGAACTAGCTAAAAACAGTGTGGGGGAGAGAAGACTCAGTGGAAATACAAAAGCTATTTTCAAATATTCAAGTAACAGACAAAAATAAAATTAGGACTTCTGAGTCATAACGAATTTAAGAGACAGAACAATTATTAGCTGTAGTAACCAGCAGACATATTTCAGGTTCATTTCAGTTACCATCAGAGCTATCCAGAGAATACACAGTTTATCTGTCTCAAGGAGGCAAACACCTCATAACAAAAGATATTTAAACTCAGGCTAAGCAATCACCTATTTGAAATTAAGTAGAAGAAGAACCCAATCACTAGAATAAAGGAGTTTTAAAGTTCCCTTCAATCCTGAAATTGCATGACTCCCTCTATTTAAGAGTGAAGAGTTACAACTAGTAGTCACAATTATGATCCTAAATATCAATGCAAGGTTAGATGAACTCCAAGTACTCTGATCAATGTTTATAAGGTGCATAAAAATCACACAGGCCTGGGCCCCACCCACAGAGGCTTATTTATCCATCTCTCTGTCCATCCATTCATTTAAATACTTACTGGGTCCCTACTACCTGCAAAGCCTTGCTGTCTACTTTCTGGTCTATATCGACACGGTTCAATATGGGAGCTACTAACCACCATGTGTCTGCTGAGCACTTGAAACATGACTAATGCAATGAAGGAACTGAATTATTTATTATTTACTTCACTTAATTTTAATTAATTTAAATTTAAATAGGTCCTGGCACCTATGTTCTTAGTATCAAAAAGTCAAGAATCACTGTTTAAGTTGCTAAGGAAAAGATCTTAAAACTTCTAAATTGAGAAAGAAAATCATCAAAACTTGATCATTAACCATGAAAAAGAACTAACTACGAAGGTTCATTTCCAGAGTATTTCAATTAATCAAGGTTTTCTAGAAACGTACGACTTTTTGTTAAAGTCCTAAAAGCAACAGCACTAAGATGCTCATTACATGTGCAGACTTACATATATGCAAAATCCTGCAGCGACTTCTGGGGCATGATTTGTTTCTCCACTGTCATCTTGCCATGCCCCACTCCCCACCGCCCTGAGCAACCAAGAAATGCTGCCCAGCCTCTTACCCGCTCCTCTTTGGTGTAGAGTTGGAAACACTGGGACAAAGTACAGGTTTGAGGCTGATGATGACGCTCCCTTTGCAGACGAACACTTTCTGCATCAGGGATATACTCATCTTCAGTATTTACAAACAAGCTGCAATTAGGGGGAGAAGCATCTATCAGATAATGTATTGCAAAACAGAAGGAAAAATACAATTATGGCTTTGTGAAGTGACTACAAACTCATAACCAAAGGGAAAAAAAAATCAATGTGTAAGAAAACAAAAGTAGTGACCGAATTTTTCTATATTCCAAAATGTTCTTGAAAAGTTCTCTGTATACAAAGTTATTTCCAGAACTAACTTGATTTTTCTGGGTCTGGCCATGAACTGTACTGGTTAAATCACATATTCCTGTCCTTTACATCTAAGAACATGCATCTAACATCGCTTCCTAGAATTAATGGGCCTGTAATAAAAAATCAAAGTAAACTGAACCTATATAGTAATGAGTATACAGTTTCTCTTTCAGCAGTGAACAAATGTTCTAAGGTTCTGGGATTGAGAAGAGAGAATGTACAGGAAAGAAATAATAAACTGCTTAAATAAAGGGTTAACAACACATCTGGATACTTAGCTAAAGAGAAGAGAGATTTAGGTTTTGGCTCACTTAACATATCAAAAGTGTGCTATAAAAATGATAATTAAAACAATGTTTCTATAAACACTAACTTTAAAAATACTCACAAATCTCTTGTCTCCTTGTCCCACTCGACTACTAATTTCACATGAGCAGTGCCACCTGGTCCACAAGATTTTAATGCCCTGTAGAACCGGGGAAGTGAAGAGGGAAGCCACATATTATTTTCTAAACAAATGATTTTACTTAATATGATTATGTTCTACCTGAAATCATAATGTGATTAATGAAAATCTTCATCATAGTTCCCCATCAGAAAAAAGTTTTTGGCAAGACCACTATAACCACTGATTTAGTAACTACATGACAACTAAACTGAAAAACGCTTAAATTAAAAAGCCCAATATAGTATTAATAATAAAGAGGTGGAAGAAATTTAGTGTCATTTATAAGGCTGCTGATGATCACACTCAGATAGTCATTATGACCTTCCCAACTTCTTGCCCAATTTTTCACCCACCCAAATAGACACTGGATGGTAGTCCCCTGGGAACAAAGTCACCCCTTGCACCTTTCCACATCTCCACCAACATGCCACGCCTGCTCTAGACTGCACCCTTCTTCCTCCTTCCTCCAAATCTACCCCCCTCCCAAGTTCACTGGCTCCTTGCCATCTCCTGGGAAACCCAGAACTCAGTTAATATTACCCATCTCATCTTGTTTATGTTGTGCAATATTTTGGATTGTTGTCTAATCTATTAACTCTCATCTCTAAACCCAAACAGTGAGCTTTCAAGCAGGACTATGTTGTATGCTTTTTTAGAATCCTGAAATACAGGCACTACAATATTTGTTGAAAAAATCATTTTATTATAATAATTTTTATTATAAAAAATGTGAGTTTTCATATGTATATTATATATTCATAGACACACAGTGTGTATAGATGTATATTATTTTATTAATACAATAGAGTATTATAAATATAACAGATTTAGCCAGCACAGAGGTAGCAGAGTAGAGTGACTAATTCTGCGGGGCAGGTTGTGGGGGGTGAGAGGAGGAAGAGTATAAAAAAGGGCTCAAAGGAAAGGGATTACAGAGAGAAGAAACCACACATGCAAAGCAGGCGTATAAAATAGTATCGCCTGTTCAAACAATCATCAGTACTTTAATGCTGCTGAAAGTTTGGGATAGTGGAGAGAGGAAGAGCAAGGCCTGACAAAAGTGAAGTAAGCAGAATTCAAACTGTGAAGAACTTCTTACATTGTGGAACATGGGGTTTATCTTTTATGCCACAAGTTGCCATATAAGGGTTTTAAGGAAGAATGTAGCCTGATTAGAACGTTACTTTACAAAACTTCATTCCTGGTGAATATGAAAGTGTCATTTATCTGCAGTCCTAGGACATACGTTAATTTGCTTTCCTAACGCAAGTCCTCCAGGGCTTTTCTTATTTCAAGAAAGATCATTAAACATATACCCAAGCACGAATCAAAAGTAAAATAAGTACTTAATTTTGAAATGAGCCTAAAGAACCTTCCACACTTATGTGGAAATTATATCAGACATCACTTGAAATCACACATGAACATGTGTGAGATTCTAAAAGGTAATTAAAAAAATTTTTTTTTTTACCTTTCTACTGTCGGGTGGCACAAGGGTTGCTCCTCCTGGGGCAGCAAGTATGTTATTCCAACAACACTGACCACACGCAAGCTGAATGGACACACCTGCATCAGATGTTAGATGAGAATTAAGCCAAATTTTTCTTCAAGGGCATCTGTTTCACAGTGGCATTTCCAAAACAGATTAGAGTTTCAGTAAACTGTTTATTCTGCAAAATGCTTCTCTATAAGATTCTATAAGGTTGTTGAGCCACTCTAATACACTTTAAATATGATTTACCCAAATGCGATTTACATATCAAATAAGTCACGCACGACAAGTAACACATCGCTTTTACTAAACATCAGCTTAATGGTCTTCCATGGATACCTTAACATAGTAATAATTTTAAAATATACAGATAGACATTCTACTAAACCCTTCCAAGCTGATCATGTATCAACGTTTTTAGATAAATATTATAAAGGAATACGCGGCAGTTCAAGGAAAACCTTGCAGTGGCTAGCTCTTTCATAAAATAAGGGATAAATTCTCAGTCCTGGAAATCCAAACACAAGAAACTCAAATTTCATTGTAATGCTTGTTTCTTCACCGAGTATACACCCATGCTATGCTGGAATATCAAAATGCTTACAAACCTGAATGCAAACCGTGGGCCTCAAGAAATACTTCATCTTCTCCAAGATTTCCTTCTGCAGAAGGTCCCAAGCTATTGTCTTCTCTAAGTGCAGCACAAAAGGCAGTCCAAATCTAACATACATCAACAATGTAATCACCTTAAAAGTACAGTAATTCCTTTAACACTGTTATCTTTTGTTCTTGATCTCTTAAAATGGAATCACAATATAATTGGCTTTAGGACAGTTCTCAAAATAAAACAAACAGGAAATTTAATGGTAACTCTTCATAAGGAGATGAACAGCTTAGATTTCTAAATTAAATTTAATAGCCAATACACCAAAATGGCTTCTAGGGGTGTATGGTACTAGGACAGCAGGTGGCAATGGGGCAGGATCAGTGAAGATGGGGAGCAGAGGGAATGGGAGTGGACATGAGCCTGGCAAACAGCACACGTCAAACCCATAAGGGGTTGGGTGCCAGAGGACTAGATAGGGCTGGAAGGTCTCACAGACAGGCAGCCACATTCTTGAGTCTCTGACAACAAGGGAGGCACTGGCAAGCAAGTGACAGTGAAAGTCAGTTCCAGAGCTGTCTATGTCCCACAGAGTCCAAGCAGTACTGTGGTTCTTGGCCTCAGCTGCATAGACCGAAGACCAAAATCACCAGAGGAGCTTTAGAAAATAATGATGCCCAAGTCCAGCCCCCAGAGATTCTGAGGAAATCAGTTCGGAATGTGATCTGAACACTGAGATGTTTTTAGGGACTCCCTGGGTGGTTCCAATATGCACCCCATGTTGAGGACCACTAGCCTACCCTCAACTCTCATCCATGCCCAGTCATTCAAACCCGAATTCCCTGAATGTGTCCTACTCTCACACATGCATGTCTTTTTGTCAGGGAACTACCTCTGCTTGGAATACCCTCCCCATCCGTCTGAGTCTAGGCTGTCGCCTGCTCACTCGTGTGAAGACCCAGTGGAGGTATTCTTTTCCAGGAGGCACCCTGTTGGCTTGTTTCCTGTGTATACTGTGCTATAAACAATGCCTGCTTATTGTTCTGCCTCCACCAATAGGCTGTGAGTTATTTGATAGCAAGCACTGTGATGTATTTATCTTAGTAGCACAGACAGACAATGTCTACAAAATAGAAGATGAATGAATGAATGAACAAATGATCTAACAGATTAACTCCGACTCAGGCCCAGAGGGAAGTAGAGGTGCTAAGATCATCAAGAAACCAGTTTCCAAGAACTATCAAACTGTTCGCTTGTTGTGGTGCTTAACAGTGAACCAATCTGCCTAAAAACTACTGTGATGTGAAATGAGTTACAAGCACATGTAAATCACCCAACCATATTTTTTTAAAATAATGACTTCACTCTTTGAGAGACTAGCATCATGAAGGGAATTTCACAGGTTCTTTACTTCATTCCTTCTGTGCCTGACACACACCAACCTACTCCTAGTCTTGTGTGCATGTACTGGGTGTTCCCTCTGCATGGGATCCTTTCTCCTCATGTTCACACAGCTCACTGGGGCTCAGCTTGGCTGCAGTCTCTACAGGGACGCCTTCCCTGACCTCCCTTCCTAATGTAGTCTTGCCAGCCTCCCATCACACTCTATCATTCTAGTCTGTTTTAATGCCTTCAGCGTGGTACAGACTGTCTGAAGTTAAAGACATCTGCTTGTTTATAGCCGGTCTGTCCTAGCTAGGATGGAAGCTCCATGAGGACACAGACCCTGCCTGTCTTGTTCCCTGCTGAATCCCCAGTGTTTAGAACCATGCCCAACACACTGTAAACACTAAAATATCTGTCAATGAATAGCATAAATATGCATATCAACACATTTTACATTTATGTTATTTACTATGCAAGGAACTTATTTCAAAGCAAAAATGTCAAAGGCTAACATAAAGGTTACCCTAACAAATGTTAAGAAACACTGAGTCATTTCTCCTTGAAACATATCTGTCTTGTTAATACTCAGGTTACATTCCTACTGTGACACAGTTACTTTAAAAGATAGTCTAAAACACCCATACACTCTTACAGAGGGCATTAGACAAATTTGAGAGAGATTTCTGACTCCCAAATTTCTGACTTACAAAGCTGAATGAATGTGTGGGTGCCATTTCCCAAGATGGGAAATACTGGAGAGCCAGTTTTAAAAGGAAAGAAAATGAGTTCAATTTGGGACATAAGACTGAGGGACATGCACCATCCAAGGAGACATGTTAAGAATTAAAAAATAAAAATGAAAAAGCTGTCAGGAAAGCACCTGGAAATGGGTCTAGAGTCCCAAGAGGAGCCTGAACTGAAAATACACATATGAAATGGACCTTTAAAAACTAGATTCCTGGCCAGATGCAGTGGCTCACGCCCATAATCCTAGCACTTTGGGAGGCCAAGGCAGGTGGATCGTCTGAGGTCAGGAGTTTGAGATCAGCCTGACCAACACGGTGAAACCTCGTTTCCACTAAAAATATAAAAAATCTGCTGGGTGTCATGGCTGGCGCCTATAATCCCAGCTACTCAGGAGGCTGAGGCAAGAGAATCGCTTGAACCTAGGAGGCGGAGGTTGCAGTGAACCGAGATCATACAACTGCGCTCCAGCCTGGGTGACAGAGCGAAACTCTGTATCAAAAAAAAAAAAAAAAAAAAAAAACCCCAAAAAAAACACACACACAAACAACAACAAAAAGAAATCCAGATTCCTAATTTTACTCTCCCCCAATCAACACCCCAAATCAGGTCAACTTGTACATGTATTTTTTCTAAATATCAGAATAAAAAATTAAGTACTAAAAGTAAGAACTTTTTGCCCATGCTTTTTAAAATGTTTGAAAATACTGAACTTTTACAGTCTAGCTACTTACTGGGAAATAATCTGGTTCTCACCTTTTCCCTTGTTGCCCAGTGCAGGCTCGGTTACACACCAACAGGACAATCTTGTCGCTGCCTGCTCTTGAGGTGGACGAATCCATTTTCCCTTGCTTTGCTGCTGTTTGTGTAGGAGAAGACAGTCTATGATAATCCAAGCCAAATTTCAAGTGGTTTAGGTTGTTGTTTAAATGAATTCCTGAAATAGAATAAAAACAACCCATTTCATCTCTTCAAAATTATTTTTATTCACTCATTATGAAGAAATTTACCCAACAGAGAAAATTTTTTAAAAAATTGTCATTATGTAAATTAAACTGCAATCAAAAAAAGAAACATCCTACTTAGATTACTCATCTAGCTGTGAGAGAATTTCTTTAGCATCCATTATTATTTCCTTTAAACTAGTCTTACCTACCCTAAAAACTGAAAACTAAAACTGCACTTCATTGAATGTTAGATAGTTTTAGAAGCGCATGTGTGCTGAGATGACTCATCAAGAAAATTTAGTGAGGTCATGCAACCAGTAATCAAATAAATTTTTAAAAAATAAAGATGAGAATATGTGGAATGCTCTTCAATATTCAATAGCAGTTTCTTCTCCCTGATTAAAGAGCCAGACTTATAAGAAATGAAAGGTAAATTACACACTACACCTACTAGACTCAGAGCCATCAGGAGAATCTTCCAACTTGGAATACAATCTACTAGACTGGATCAATCCACATTAAAGTTACCAAAAATATATGTTTGACAGGCACAGTACTGATCCTCCCAAATGCCCCAAAGCAGGGCCCTGTCAATCAAAGTACCCAGCAATTCAGCACCCAGCACAACCTCAATAAATGCCTGACTAAATACCTGTTCCTTCCTTTAATCCTTTGGAAGTACAGCCTAGGGAAATGACGCCCCAGCTGGAGAATAAAAGAAACCCCTCCTACCACCACCATAAATAATAACACCACCAGAAAGAGAATAAAATACAAATGGCCTACACAAAAGTATTTATAGCAGAATGCTGGCAATAACCTCAATACTCAGCAATCTAAGACTCACTGAACCTATTACGATACCTCAACATTGTAACAATTTAAAATGACAAGTACACAGATAATACCAATATAAATTCCAGATAGAGTTTAAAAAAACAACACACACAAACTAGAAATGAGAAAAAAGCTGACTCTTTGTCAAGCCATTAGAGGGAAGAAAACTTTTTAAGCTTAAACACCATAAAGAAATCAAAAGGAACAGGAGTAGATCTCACTTCATAACCATTTTAAACTCTGGTATGAGAAAATAAAAATAATAGATATCTGAAGTTGAGATAATAAATAAACTCGTTTCCCAGGTTCTTGGCAGAGGTAAGGGTGGGAAGACCTGTTCTCCTAGAATTGATGAGGACTCCTGAGAAGATGAGGGGATGCCACATTGTCAACTGCACAGAAATCAAGCTCTGTGTTCAAATTGTGGACCTGTTTACTGCCAGCTGTGCGAGCTGGGAGTGGTTACTTCATCTCCAAGTCTCAGCTTCCTCGCTGGTAATGTGGGGAAAGCAGTAACCTCATTATGTATTGAACAAAACATCTGTTAAGGCCTTAGGACAGAGGCTAAGGCACACTCAATAAGGCAGTCTCTGGCTAGAATACAATAACCTTTGAATTCACCAAATTCACTTATAAATAGAAGCTCAGTGTTAACCCTAAGCAACTAGGGTGGGAACAGGATTTTGAGAAATTTTCAGTTGAACAAACACTACCTGCATAGTAAGAACTATACTGCACTGCTTGGTATAGTAAGATAAAGCAAAATGTGGTCCCAGCTCCAGAGAACTTCACAGTGTGGTGGGAAGGACAGAAAGGAAAACAGATCATTTCCACATTACATGCTGGTGTGAGAGGTTAACAGAAGTTACTATAATTGAAGCCCAGAAGAGCAGGAGTTCCCCAGCCAACCTGCAGGTAAAGGGAGTGAGGAAAGGCTCTCTGGACAAGATAATTTAGGTATTTTTTACTATAATGCAATAAAATTAGGAAACAATCCAAACAAAAACACATACAGGGAAATGCAACAACTGGAAAAGAAAGAAAAACAAGCACCTGGGTCAAAGAAGAATAAGTGAAATAATAGACTATCTAGAAAATATTGTAAATATCAGTAGACCAGAGAAAACTGAATTGTAAGCTGGCATTGTAGAAAGCCGGCCAACCCAATATACAGGATCACCAAAAGAATCAGAAACTGGAGGCGCTAGAGGCCTCTGGAAGTAAAGGGTGAAGTAAAAGAGGAATTAAAATAAGGATTTTCAACAAGAGCACCAACATCATTCAAGGAGGACAGTACAATCTCTTCATCAAATGGTGCTGGGACAAGTAAATATTTACTTGCCCCAGAATGGAGTTTGGTCCCTACCTCATACAATTTATAAAAATTAACTTAAAATGTATCAACAACCTAAATGTAAGAGCTAAAACTACAAAACTCAGAAGAAAACACAAGGGTAAATCTTTATGACCTTGGATGTGGTGACGGATTCTTAGATATGACAACAAAATTATGAGCAACAAAAGAAAAAATAGACTTCATCAAAATGAAGAACTTTTGAACATCAAAAAACACTATCAAGAAAGAGAAAAAAACCCAGAGAATGGAATAAAATACTTGCAAGTCATATATCCCATAAGGGTCTAGTATTATACAACCTTACAAAGAATTCTTAAACTCAACAGAAAGTGCAATTTAAAATGGGAAAAAGTCTTGAATAGACATTTCTCCAGAATATATAAATGGCCAACAAGCACAGGACAAGATGTTCATCATCATTTACTATTAGAGAAATGCAAGCCAAAACCTTAATGAAGTAACACTTCACATCCACCAGGATGACTAAAATCAAAAAGATGAAAAATAAATGTTGGCAAAGATGTGGAGAAATTAGAACTCTCATCTATTGCTGGTGGAAATGTAAAACAATCCAGCTCCTGTGGAAAACAGTTTGGTAATTCCCAAAAAAGATAACCATAGAATTATGATATGATCCATCAACTCCATATACCCAAAAGAACTGAAAACAGGTATTCAAACAAATACTTGTACATAAATGTTCATAGTAGGACTATTCACAATAGACAAAAGGTAGGAAAAAAACAAAAGCCCATCAATGGATTAATGGATAAAGAAAATGTGGTACATGCATATGTATGTATGGAATAATGTTCAGCCATTAAAAAGGAATGAAGTGGATCCATTCCAAGATGGTCGAACAGGAACAGCTCTGGTCTGCAGCTCCCGGCATGATGGATGCAGAAGATGGGTGATTTCTGCATTTCCAACCGAGGTACCTGGTTCATCTCACTGGGACAGCTGCACAGTGGGTACAACCCACGGAGGGTGAGCTGAAGCAGGGCAGGGCGTTGCCTCACCCGGGAAGCTCAAGGGGTTGGGGGATTTCCCTTTCCTAGCCAAGGGAAGCTGTGACAGACCCTACCTGGAAAAACAGGACACTTCCACCCAAATACTGCACTTTTCCCAAGGTCTCAGCAACCAGCAGACAAGGAGATTCGGGTCCCACGCCCATGGAGCCTTGCTCGCTGCTAGCGCAGCAGTCTGACAACGAACTGTGCAGCGGCAGCCTGGCTAGGGGAGGGGCATCCACCATTGCTGAGGCTTGAGTAGGTAAACAAAGCGGCCAGGAAGCTCGAACTGGGCAGAGCTCCCCGCAGCTCAGTAAGGTCTGCTGCCTCTATAGACTCCACTTCTGTGGGTAGGGCATAGCTGAACAAAAGGCAGCAGACAGTTTCTGCAGACTTAAATGTCCTTGTCTGACAGCTCTGAAGAGAGCAGTGGTTCTCCATCCACAGCATTTGAGCTCTGAGAACGGACAGATAGCCTCCTCAAGTGGGTCCCTGACTCCCATGTAGCCTAACTGGGAGACACCTCCCAGGAGGAGGCAACAGACACCTCATGCAGGTGGGTGCCCGTCTGGGACGAAGGTTCCAGAGGAAGGATCAGGCTGCAATATCTGCTGTTCTGCAGCCTCTGCTGGTGATACCAGGCAAACAGGGTCTGGAGTGGACCTCCAGCAAACTTCAACAAACCTGCAGCTGAGGGACCTGACTGTTAGAAGGAAAACTAACAAACAGAAAGGAATAGCACAAACATCAACAAAAAGGACATCTACACCAAAACCCCATCTGTAGGTCACCAACATCAAACACCAAAGGCAGACAAAACCACAAAGAGGGGGAGAAATCAGAGCAGAAAGACTGAAAATTCTAAAAACCACAGCGCCTCTTCTCCTCCAAAGGATCACAGCTCCTCACCAGCAATGGAACAAAGCTGGATGGAGAATGACTTTGATGAGTTGACAGAAGTAGGCTTCAGAAGGTTGGTAATAACAAACTTCTCTGAGCTAAAGGAGCATGTTCGAATGCATCGCAAGGAAGCTAAAACCCTTGAGAAAAAGGTTAGACAAATGGCTAACTAGAATAAACAGTGTAGAGAAGAGCTTAAATGACCTGATGGAGCTGAAAACCATGGCATGAAAACTTTGTGATGCATGCACAAACTTCAACAGCCAATTCGATCAAATAGAAGAAAGGGTATCAGTGATTGAAGTAAAGCAAGAAGACAAGGTTAGAGAGAAAAGAGTAAAAAGAAATGAACAAAGCCTCCAAGAAATATGGGGCTATGTGAAAAGACCAAATCTACATTTGATTGGTGTACCTGAAAGCGATGGGAAGAATGGAACCAAGCTGGAAAATACTCTTAAGGATATTATCCAGGAGAACTTCCCCAACCTAGCAAGGCAGGCCAACATTCAAATTCAGGAAATACAGAGAACACCACAAAGATATTCCTCAAGAAGAGCAACCCCAAGACACATAATTGTCAGATTCAGCAAGGTTGAAATGAAGGAAAAATGTTAAGGGCAGCCAGAGAGAAAGGTCAGGTTACCCACAAAGGGAAGTCCATCAGACTAACAGCGGATCTCTCGGCAGAAACCTTACAAGCCAGAAGAGAGTGGGGGCCAATATTCAGCATTCTTAAAGAAAAGAATTTTCAGCCCAGAATTTATATCCAGCCAAACTAAGCTTCATAAGTAAAGGAGAAATAAAATCCTTTACAAACAAGCAAATGCTTGTCACCACCAGGCTGCCTTATAAGAGGTCCTGAAGGAAGCACTAAACATGGAAAGAAACAACTGGTACCAGCCACTGCAAAAACATGCCAAATTATAAAGACCATCGATGCTAGGAAGAAACTGCATCAATTAACGGGCAGAATAACCAACTAACATCATAATGACAGGATCAAATTCACACATAACAATATTAACCTTAAATGTAAATGGGTTAAATGCCCCATTTAAAAGACACAGACTGGCAAATTGGATAAAGAGCCAAGACCCATCAGTGTGCTGTATTCAGGAGACCCATTTCACGTGCAGACACACACATAGGCTCAAAATAAAGGGATGGAAGATCTACCAAGCAAATGGAAAGCAAAAAAAAGCAGGGGCTGCAATCCTAGTCTCTGATAAAACAGACTTTAAACCAACAAAGATCAAAAGAGACAAAGAAGGCCATTACACAATGGTATAGGGACCAATTCAACACGAAGAGCTAACTATCCTAAATATATATGCACCCAATACAGGAGCACCCAGATTCATAAAGCAAGTCCTTAGAGACCTACAAAGACACTTAAACTCCCACACAATAATAATGGGAGACAGTAACACCCCACTGTCAATATTAGACAGATCAACGAGACAGAAGGTTAACAAGGATATCCAGGACTTGAACTCAGCTCTGCACCAAGCAGACGTAATAGACATCTACAGAACTCTCCACCCACAATCAACAGTATATACATTCTTTTCAGCACCACATTGCACTTATTCTAAAATTGACCACATAATTCGAAGCACTCTTCAGCAAATGTAAAAGAACAGAAATCACAACAAACTGTCTCTCAGACCACAGTGCAATCAAATTAGAACTCAGGATTAAGAAACTCACTCAAAATTGCACAACTACATGGAAACTGAAGAACCTGCTCCTGAATGACTACTGGGTAAATAACGAAATGAAGGCAGAAATAAAGATGTTCTTTGAAACCAATGAGAACAAAAACACAATGTACCAGAATCTCTGGGACACATTTAAAGCAGTGTGCAGAGGGAAATTTATAGCACTAAATGCCCACAAGAGAAAGCAGGAAAGATCTAAAATTGACACCCTAACATCACAATTAAAAGAACTAGAGAAGCAAGAGCAAACAAATTCAAAAGCTAGCAGAAGGCAAGAAATAACTAAAATCAGAGCAGAACTGAAAGAGATAGAGACACAAAAAAACCTTCAAAAAAATAAAAGAATCCAGGGGCTCGTTTTTTGAAAAGATCAACAAAATTGATAGACTGCTAGCAAGACTAATGAAGAAAAGAGAGAAGAATCAAATAGATGCAATAAAAAATGATAAAGGAGATATCACCACTGATGCCACAGAAATACAAACTACCATCAGAGAATACTATAAACGCCTCTACACAAATAAACGAGAAAATCTAGAAGAAATGGATAAATTCCTAGACACATACACCTTCCCAAGACTAAATCAGGAAGAAGTTGAATCTCTGAATAGACCAATAACAGGCTCTGAAATGGAGGCAATAATTAATAGCCTACTAACCAAAAAGAGTCCAGGACCAGATGGATTCACAGTCGAATTCTAGGAGCTGGTACCATTCCTCTGAAACCATCCCAATCAATAGAAAAAGAGGGAATCCTCCCTAAGTCATTTTATGAGGCCAGCATCACCCTGATACCAAAGCCTGGCAGAGACACAACAAATAAAAGAATTTTAGACCAATATCCCTGGTGAACATCGACGTGAAAATCCTCAATAAAATACTGGCAAACCGAATCCAGCAGCACATCAAAAAGCTTATCCACCATGATCAAGTGGGCTTCATCCCTAGGATGCAAGGCTGGTTCAACATACGCAAATCAATAAACGTAATCCATCACAAAAACAGAACCAACGACAAAAACCATATGATTATCTCAATAGATGCAGAAAAGGCCTTTGACAAAATTCAACAGCCCTTCATGCTAAAACCTCTCAATAAACTAGGTAATGAAGGGACATAACTCTAAATAATAAGAGCTATTTATGACAAACCCACAGCAATATCATACTGAATGGGCAAAACATGGAAGCATTCCCTTTGAAAACCAGCACAAGACAAGGATGCCCTCTCTCACCACTCCTATTAAATATAGTGTTGGAAGTTCTGGCTAGGGCAATCAGACAAGAGAAAGAAATAAAGGGTATTCAATTAGGAAAAGAGGAAATCAAATTGACTCTGTTTGCAGATGACATGATTGTATATTTAGAAAACTCCATCATCTCAGTCCAAAATCTCCTTAAGCTGATAAGTGACTTCAGCAAAGTCTCAGGATACAAAATCAATGTGCAAAAATCACAAGCATTCCTATACACCAATAACAGACAAACAGCCAAATCATGAGTGAACTCCCATTCACAACTGCTTCAAATAGAATAAAATACCTAGGAATTCAACTTACAAGGGATGTGAAGGACCTCTTCAAGGAGAACTACAAACCATTGCTCAATGAAATAAAAGAGGACACAAACAAATGGAACATTCCATGCTCATGGATAGGAAGAATCAGTATCGTGAAAATGGCCATACTGCCCAGGGTAATTTACAGATTCAATGTTATCCCCATCAAGCTACCAATGACTTTCTTCACAGAATTGGAAAAAATGACTTTAAAGTTCAGATGGAACCAAAAAAGAGCCCACACTGCCAAGACAATCCTAAGCAAAAAGAACAAAGCTGGAGGCATCACACTACCTAACTTCAAACTATACTACAAGGCTACAGTAACCAAAACAGCATGGTACTGGTACCAAAACAGATATATAGACCAATGGAACAGAATAGAGGCCTCAGAAATAACACTAGACATCTACAACCACTGATCTTTGACAAACCTGACAAAAGCAAGAAATGGGGAAAGGATTCCCTAATTTAATAAATGGTACTGGGAAAACTGGCTAGCTATATGTAGAAAGCTGAAAGTAGATACCTTCCTTACACCTTATTCAAAAATTAATTCAAGGTGGATTAAAGACTTATATCTTAGACCTACAAACATAAAAACCCTAGAAGAAAACCTAAGCAATACCCTTAGGGACATAGGCATGAGCAAGGACTTCACGACTAAAACACCAAAAGCAAAGGCAACAAAAGCCAAAATTGACAAATGGGATCTAATTAAACTAAAGAGCTTCTGCATGGCAAAAGAAATACCATCAGAGTGAACAGCAACCTACAGAATGGGAGAAAATTTTTGCAATCTACCCACCTGACAAAGGGCTAATACCCAGAATCTACAAAGAACTCAAACAAATTTACAAGAAAAAAACAAACAACCCCATCAAAAAGTGGGCAAAGGATATGAACAGACATTTCTCAAAAGAAGACATTTATGCAGCCAACAGACACATGAAAAAATGCTCATCATCGCTGGTCATCAGAGAAATGCAAATCAAAACCACAATGAGATACCATCTCACACCAATTAGAATGGCAATCATTAAAAAGTCAGGAAACAACAGATGCTGGAGAGGCTGTGGGGAAACAGGAACACTTTTACACTGTTGGTGGGAGTGTACATTAGTTTAACCATTGTGGAAGACAGTGTAGCAATTCCTCAAGGATCTAGAACTAGAATTACCATTTGACGCAGCAATCCCATTGCTGAGTATATACCCAAAGGATTATAAATCATGCTGCTATAAAGACACATGCACATGTATGTTTATTGCGGCACTATTCACAATAGCAAAGACTTGGAACCAACCTAAATGTCCATCAATGATAGACTGGATTAAGAAAATGTGGCACATATACACCATGGAATACTATGCAGCCATAAAAAAGGATGAGTTCATAACCTTTGCAGAGACAGGGATGAAGCTGGAAACCATCATTCTCAGCAAACTATCATAAAGGCAGAAAACCAAACACCGCATGTTCTCATTCATAGGTGGGAATCAAACAATAAGAACACTTGGACACAGGGCGGGGAACATCACACACCGGGGCCTATTGGGGGATAGGGGGATGGGGGAGGGATAGCATTAGGAGAAATACCTAATCTAAATGACAAGTTGATGGGTGCAGCAAACCAACATGGCATATGTATACCTATGTATCAAACCTGCACATTGCGTGCACATTTACCCTAGAACTTAAGAGTATAATAATAAATAAAGAAAAGGAATGAAGTACTGTCTCATGCTACAACATGGATGAACATTGAAACATTATGCTAAGTGAAAGAAGCCAGACATAAAAGATCCCATATTGTATTTTATTTATATGATTTTATTTATATGAAATAGCTAGAATAGGTCAATCCAGAGACAAGAATGCAGATTAGTGGCTGTCAGGGCCTGGGGGGAGGGGAGAATGAGAAGCAATTGCTTAATGGTCATGGCGTTTTCTTCTGGTGTGATGGAACTGTTTTGGAACTACATAGAGGTAGTATTTGCCTGACACTGTTAATGTACTAATACCATGGAAGTGACCACTTAAAAGTGGTTATTATGTTAAGTAAATTTCACCGAAATTTTTTAAAAACGAGAAAATGACTACCAACACGATACGCCAAAATACCCCTCCCACTCCAGCAAAGTCAGGGATGTGTGGACAGGGGGGCAATCCAGGAGAAGGTGAGGGCACTGTATTAAAACAAAGGGGTAAGTGAACATCTCAGCTCTTCCCCGTCACTCAGCACCTAGGGTGCTGGCAACCAGGCCCCACCTTCCAACAAGGAGTGTAGAAAGGTCTCCTTCAGGAATTTAACCTGCCCCAGAAGAATATATGAGACCAGGAGTTCAAGACCAGTCTAGGCAACATAGCTAGACCCTGTCTCCACAAAAAAATTAGCCAGGCAGATGGCACACACCTGTAGTCCCAGCTACTCGGGAAATTGAGGCAGGAGAATCACCTGAGCCCAGGAGATGGAGACTGAAGTAAGTTATGATTGTGCCATTGCACTCCAGCCTGGGTGACAGAGTGAGGCCGTCTCTAAAAATCAAAAACAAAATACATAATGGGAGTGGGAAGGGGGTCACTACTCACAACAGCAATAAAACACCTAGGAATAACTTTGAAATAGGTGCAGAAAATCACAACTTTCCCAGGAATAAAAAAGGCGAGTAAATGCAGATATCACGTTCCTGAGTAAGGAAGTGCAATCCTGTAAAAATGCCACCCTCTCCCAGTTAATTCTATACATTTACCCCAATCCTAAAATTATGATTATAGGAACTTGACAAAACTATTATCAAATGTATCTTAAAAGTGTAAGTAAACAAGGGGAGCCATAAAACATCAAAAACTGAATAATGAAGAAGAGGATGGCACTGAGAGTAATGTTTTTCTGCCCTCCCCTAAACCAGTGGTTAACAGTCCTGGTAGCACATTAAAATCACCCAGGAAGGCCAGGCACAGTGGCTCACGCCTGTAATCCCAGCACTTTGGGAGGCCAAGGTGTGCCGATCACCCGAGGTCAGAAGTTCAAGACAAGCCTGGCAAACATGGTGAAACCACATCTCTACTAAAAACACAAAAAATTAGCCAGACGTGGTGGCAGGCGCCTGTAATCCCAGCTACTCGGGAGGATGAGGCAGGAGAATCGCTTGAACCCGAGAGGTGAAGGTTGCAGTGAGCTGAGATCACGCCACTACACTCCAGCCTGCACAACAAGGCGAGACTCCATTTAAAAAAAAAAGAAGTTTCAGAAAAGACAGGATATTTACCTATTGTCAAAGTATCTCACCATAAGATGCTTATTAATTACAAGGGGAAAACAGTAGCTTAGTACTAGGGGAAACATGGCAGACATTGCCTTCAACCTGGCAGATATTGCCTTAGTTATCAAAGTTACTGACAGCAATAGGACACATAGGTGTCACGTACCTCCTGCTATGATGCCATGAGAAGGACAAAACAACATTTCATGGTATTTCTGCCAGAAATACATAACCGGAATCTACCGATGACGAAATGTCAGTCAAACCCGAAATCAGGATGTTCTACAAAACAAAGGGCCCATACTCTTCAAAAATGCCAAAGTCATGAAAGGCTAAAGAACTGTTCCTGACACATGAAATCAAAGAGAAATGACAACCAAGCAAACCATGATATTCGATCCTGCATAAGAATTTTTTTTTAATTTTGCTATGAAGTACAATAGTGAGACAAATGGCAAAATTTCAATAAAGTCTGTAGGTAAAATGATTGTATTTCAAATCTGGAATACTGGAGAGAAGTCCAAGATAATATAATCAATATGCATGGTATATTTCTGATGCTCACTCCATCTGGAAGTGGATCATGCAGTAACAACTTGACAACTAGTAAAAAATTATCAGGCTAAAAAAATTGTAGTATTGTACCAGCCTTAATTTCCTGATTTTCATAACTGTACTTAGATTATGTAAGATAATATCCTTGTTTTTAGGAAATACATGATGTATTTAGGCACAAAGAGTTAATATATCTGCAATTCACTCTCAAATGGTTCAGAAAAAGATTATAAACACATACATATTACAGAGAGAGAACAAATGTGATAAAACAGTAAAATGTTAACACATTGGGGCATCTGGGTGAAGGATACATGGAAATTCTTGGTACTATTTTTGCAACTTTTCTCTAAGTCTGAAATTATTTCAAAATGAAAAGTTAACAATAGGCATGCATTTTTTTCAAGAAGCACTGTTTTTCTTCTTTGCTTCTTTAATAGGAAGAACTGTGCTTGAATTCTGTCATTCACTGATCTCTTTGCCCCAAACCATCATTCACTTAATCCAATCAACATTCATTAAGTCCCTACCATATGACAGGTATTAAGGAGGCTAATGAAAGGCAGATGAAAAATAACCCATAGCCTTCTCAGTCTAGTAGGGGACACGCACATACAAATAAATATTAGGAACTATGTGATGTCATAATATTCGTATGCACAGAAGGTCTGTGTCAGCTAATGAAGCCAAGTCTGTTACTAGAGGTCACAGAAGATTCCGGGGCTCCAGATAAGACTGAAAGGAATTCCTCAGGCCAAAAGGGATGAGGAGTACATTTCAGAAAGAGTAACCAGTATGTACCCCAAAAGTCCCACAGGTGTGAAAACACATGCATTATTGCTTTAAATCCTCCTAACACCTATGGAACAGGTACGACTCCTCCCCAGACTGTACCTGTGCCCTTAATCATGAGGGTTTGATAGCAGACACATGATGGACTGGCAGAGGGACCGAGATAAGGGCAGACAGGAGACTCTGCTCTAAGAAAGAATGATGGCCTAAAATAAGAACAACAGGGCAAGTGGAGCAGAAGGAATGAGTATAAAATATTTAGGAGGCAAAATGAACAATAAGGGTTCACGTGTGAACAGGGTGAGGTGGAAAGAGAAGTTTGATTCTCAAGCATCTGTCTTGGGAGACTAGATGGATCATGGTGTCATTCACTACAATAAGGGATGTGAGAAAGGAGCCAGTCTGAAAAGAAAAAACAGAATACTATGTTTTAAAATTTGAGGAGTCTGTGGACAATCGAGGTGAAAATAGTAAGCATCTGGATGTGAAGTGAGATTTCGCATCACATCTGGATATGAAAGTAATAAGTAATCAGGCATAAAGATAGATGGTATACAAGAACGGCAGTTCAAACCGTGAGTGCTGAACAGACAGGCCAAAGAGAGGGTCAAGACCAAGACAAAGGATGAGAGCAGGACCCTTGCGAACTCCAAACTTTAAGGGTGGCCAGAAGAAAAGCCCCAGCAAAAACACCAAGGAGGGAGGGTCAGGTGGGTCCTTGAACACAGGTTGTGTTGTGTTCAAGGTCAAGCCCAGGCTCAGCGTAGCAGCTGCACTCCCTGATCCACACGCCTCCATTCTGTTCAAGTGCCCAAACTCATCTCCACCCACTCTGTTGACCTTGCCTCCTCCTTTGCTGGGATTAAGTCTTCCTGATCCAAATCACTTTGCCTTCCCTATGCTCCACCTTGAATGTCTCCATCTTCACCCACAGTCCCCCTTCTTCCTGTCTCAGAAGAAAATGCCCCCTTCACCTTTTAAAGGTTGAGCACAATCTACAACCTGTGTTTTACACTAAGGTCAAAAGGGGAAAACACACCCTGACTCCCTCTCTGGCTTTCTGCTTATTCCTTAGCCCATCTCACTCTGGCCTCTGCCCCTCCCTCCTACTGAAACTGCAAGCCCTTTCTTCCACACTTCTTTGCCTTGGATAGCCCACCCATCCTTTACATTCAAATCTGTCCCCTCCCCTGTGGCACCACCCTGATCCAGCCCAAGCAGTCTTAGTGGCTCCCTCTAACATTTTCTAATACTTCCATTTATACTTTACTTGGAACATGGATAATACTCCTACATAAACTGACCAAGGCTAAACTATTACTAAGAGGTCACTAAATGGTGAAATTTTTGAAGGCCAGAGTTTGGTCTTAGTCTTCCTTGTGGTCATCAGTACCTCCCACATTATCTTCACTAAATAACTTCAATAAATCTCTGTTTGGATAGTACCAAAAACCTAAAATACACTTATTTGATATTTACCACTCATGCCAATTACAGCAGAAGTTATCTACAGGTGCACAAAAATATTTGTAATTGACTGATTCATTTATTGCTGGAGCAAAGACGGTCACCTCAACGTTGGCTTACCAGTAATGAACACCGGAAGCAATAACAAGAAATACAAAAGTAGCTTTCATTTACTGAAGACTTAGTATAGTCAGTCCCTGTGGAATGTCTGACATGCCTGATCTCACACAGTCTTGACATCATCACTATAGTGATTATTCCTCTGCACTTCATGTAAAGAAACTAAAATTTTAAAAAACTGGGTAAGCTAGGAAGCAGCAGTCTCCCCAGGTCTGACAAAAAGCCCAGGTGCTAGTCTCCCTTATGCTAACACAACTACTAAGGTGACCATGGTTCTGGTTTGGACCCTTACAGAAAAATCCAATGAGGCTTCTATCATTTCAATTACTCTATTCATGGAAGTTTACCCATCTGCTCGAAAAGTCTGTTAACTGGAACAACTTGACAGCCACCATGAAAGAATAATGTTGGGCCCTTACCTTACACAACACAAAAAATTAACTCAAAATAGTTCAAAAAACTATAATATAAGAGCTAAAACTATAAAACTCTTAAAAGAAATTATGGGGTAAATCTTTATGACTTTGGATTTGATAAAGTGTTAGATATGACAACAAAAGCACAAGCAACAACAACAAAAAAAGATAAACTGGACTTCAACAAAACTAAGAACTTTTGTGTTTCAAAGGACATCAGGTAGTTAAAAGATCACCCACAGAATGGGGAAAATATTTGCAAATCATATATCTGATAAGGGTCTAGTATTCAGCACATGTGAAAATTCCTAAAACTCAACAACAAAATGCAAACAATGCAATTTTAAAATGGGCAAAATATTTGAATAGACATTTTCCCAAATATGATATGCAAATGGCCAACAAGCACAAGAAAAGATGCTCAACATCATGTCAGTCACAAACACAAATCAAAACCGTAATGAGATACCACTTCATACCCACTACGATGGCTAAAACTAAAGAGTCAGACAATAATCAAGTATTGGCGGGGATGTAGAGAAACTGGACCCTCAAACACTGCTGATAAAAATGTAACACGGTGTAGCATTTTGGAAAACAGTCTGTAAGTTCCCCCAAATGATTAAACATAGAGTTACCACACGACACAGCAGTTCTATTCCCAGGTATGAAGAGAAACGAAAACATAAGTCCACACAAAAACTTGTGTGGAATGGTTCACAGGAGCATTATTCATACTAGCCAGAAGGTGGAAACAACCCAAATGTTCATGAACAATGAATAAACAAAATGTGATCTATTCAAACAATAAAATATTACTTGGCCATACAAAGGAATTAAGTGTGATATATGCTACAACATGAATGAATCTTGAAAACATCACACTAAGTAAAGCCAGTCACAAAATACCATATTATTTTATGATTCCATTTATATAGAAGTCTAGACTTGGGAAATCTGTAGAAACAGAAAGCAGAATAGTGGGCCGGGTGTGGTGGCTCATGCCTGTAATCCCAGCACTTTGGGAGGCTGAGGCAGGTGGATCACTTGAGGTCATGAGTTCAACACCAGCCTGGCCAACATGTTGAAACCCCATCTCTACTAAAAATATAAAAATTAGCCAGGCTTTATGGCATGCGCCTGTGATCCCAGCTACTCAGGAGGCTAAGGCTGCAGTGAGCCGAGATCACACCACTGCACTCCAGCCTGAGCGACAGAGCAAGACTCTGTCTCAAAAACGAAAAACAAAAAACATACAACTATGGCACAGTATATCTTCCTGAATGCTATAAGATGCCAAAAAGGCTACTTAAAGGAGGTCACAGTCAGTCCTGAATCTCAATATGAGATTTTCCCAACTAAACTATGGACATATCTTTGCCTAAAACAGTAAGAGTTGCCTTCTTCTAGGAAAATATTACTATAAGAGTTTTACCATTATACCATCAAAAAAATATGTATGTGTATTTTACCACAATTTTTTTAAAATGTGTATCATTATATAATAGACATCTAAAAAGGTAGACTATAGTTAAACCTGCAAACCCAGGTGGCATTATGGAAACAGGAGCTCACTTACCTCTTTGACTGAGAATTCCTTCAGGCCTAAATATTTCAGGAGTCTCAAAGGCAAAAATGCAGTCGCTTTCATGGACTGTTTCCAGGTCGTCTGTATCACAAAAGGAACGATGGAACCCATCATAGTACATTTCTGTTAACACAATCTAAAAATAGGAAAAATGTAAACAGTTGGGTAACTGGAAATTCAATACTAATTGATCTCCCAATTCTATGAAATTCTCCAGACCATCAGGACTGGCAGTGGTCTGAGAGAGCTCCGAAACATCTCACAGAGCCCACTTTATTTGCCTTTAATGAGAGAATTTTGGAAGCACAATATCCTCTGAAACTATATTAACAATATACAGTCACCCCTGCATATCTGTGGGTGCTACATATGTAGATTCAACCAACTGCAGATCAAAAATATTCAGAAGAAAAAAAAAAGGATGATTGAATGTATACTGAACAGTCTTTTACTTGTCATTATTCCCTAAACAATATAGCATAACAACTATTTACATAACATTTACACTACATTAAATATTATAAATTATCTGGAGATGATTTAAAGTATATTGGAGGTACAACTATTATGTATCCATAAAATAAAAAGTAAAAATAAAGTATACAGGATGATATGCTTAGATTCTCTGCAAATATTGTGCCATGTTATAAAAGGGATTAAAGCACCGTGGATTTTGGTATCATAGTGCAAGGGTTCCTGCAACCAATCCCATGGACACTGAGGGACACCTGTACTCTGATGTCAGAACTCTACGACTCTAACTCCAGAGTTCCTCTAAGTTTTGGTATAGAAGAGAACCAGGAGATCATAACGTCTAACCCCCATTTTCACTGAAAGGAGAGAAGCCAAGAGACTTCCCTCAAGTTCTACAACGATTCAGCCTCATGTCGAGGATGGAGTCCACATCTGACTCTGAGGCTTTCTCCCATATCATTTTATTTTCTATTTTTCAAGCCTAAACCATAGATATTTGTATTGAAAAAAAAAATCAACTCAAATGTCAAAAATACTAACTAGTTAAATGTAGTATAGCCTTACTGGAATTATAAAGCTACTAAAAAGAATGAACTATATATATTTGCACTAACATGCAAAGATCTAAGTAAATACAAAGCAAGGTAAAAACAGTAAGTGTAAACGATTCTACTTATATAAAATCATTAATGTATATATGCACAGAAAAAATCTAAATGAATACTATATAACATAGTATTAAAGTTAGTAACCCTTAGCATTAAGATACCTAGTATGAGATACTTCCTCTTTCTGTTATATTTCTGAAATGGTTGAGTATTTTACAATAAAACAGAAAAACAGGACAGGCATGGTAGCTCAAGCCTGTAATCCCAGCACTTTGGGAGGCCAAGACAGAAGGACTGCTTGAGGCCAGGAGTTCAAAACCAGCCTGGGCAACATACCAAAACCTCGTCTCTATGAAAAATACAAAAATCAGCTGGGCGTGGTGGCATGCGCCTGTAGTCCCCACTATTTGGGAGGCTGAGGTGGGAGGATTGCTTGAGCCCACAAGGTTGAGGGTGCAGTGAGCCATGATTACGCCAATGCACTCCAGCCTGGGCAACCGAGTGAGACCCTGTCTCAATCAATCAATACATACATACGTACATATATACATACAAACAAACAAACAAACAAAAGAAACAAAAGATGGAGAGGAGAACACTGGAGATATTTAAAGACTTTATTACATGCTCAGCTGCGCTGTCTACTGAAAAAGCATTGGACTGGGCATACAGGTTCCAGTCCAGCCTATCACCAACCAGCCCCGCAAACCTGAACAAGTCACATGTCTTCTCTGAGCCTCTTCCAAATAAGAGTTGCACTGGACCCCTGAGGTCCCCTCTACCAGCACTAACATTCTGTAGATTTACCAGGTAAAAGGGGTTGGTGGCATACTCCACAAACAGTCCAGCAAAAATGTTCCTGGCACATTTTCCTTCTAATGAATTTAATGACCATGTTGTTTTTCTGCCGGTGAGCATGCAAGTAAAATTCATTCTCTTCAGCAAACTGAGGTCAACAGCAAACTTGTAATTATTTCACCAATTTAAACCACATGCAAAAGGAGCCAGACAGTGCTGGAAGCTGTAAAGATGCAACCAGATTTGCCCTGGACACCACCAAAGCCTCGCTCCCTCTCTTTCTGCCTTTCCCTAATCCTGAAAGGAAGAAAGAGCCAATGGGCTTTTCAGAGTAGGAAAGAATATGAACATTTTATCAACATGCCAGTACTTGGCCTACAAAAATATGAGATATTTGCCATATTAGGGTAACACTGCTGGCTGTATTTGTTTTACTGTGGTAACTTCCCAAACGAGGCCACATAAGGCCAAAGTATAAAACACCTTTATTATTCCAGGAATTACATAGTAGCTTCCAGAAGCTACTATCTAGGGAAAGCAATTTAGCTACTGAGTCATCTTTCCTTAATAAATCTTAAATAAGGAATGTTTTTCCAAATAAAATAATAATAGCAAATTGAGTAAAAGCTATATGCAGAAACATGTCAAGTCCAAACAGGTCAAAAGTATTTTTGGTCAATTTCAACATAACTGCTTATCAAACATGCATCCCAAAGGGAACTGGCATGGGCACAACTTTCCTTTCTCTTCTCTAAACAAGGTAAGAGACCCTGGTCCAGCCATAATGAGAAAACAAAATGTATTGAGCATCTATTACGTATAGAACACTGTACTAGCAAGATATCCACTCTTACCACCACAAGGGGTTTTCTAGTGTCACTGCTCAAGTTTTCAAAGCCTCTTTGACTATCAAACGCTGCGAGGACGCTCCACTGCCCACATACACATCCATAGGAATGATTTAAGAAGGGTTAAGTAATTATACCTTATGAACAAAGCTACAAGAAGGACTTGGTATAAAGTCACAGCTTCTCCTTTTCTTTTTTGAGACGGAGTCTCGCTCTGTTGCCCAGGCTGGAGTGCAGTGGCATGATCTCAGCTCACACCAAGCTCCGCCTCCGGGTTCACACTATTCTCCTGCCTCAGCCTCCTGAATAGCTGGGACCATAGGCACCCGCCACCACACCGGCTAATTTTTTGTATTTTTAGTAGAGATGGGGTTTCGCCGTGTTAGCCAGGATGGTCTTGATCTCCTGACCTCGTGATCCACCTGCCTCGGCCTCTCAAAGTGGTGGGATTACAGGCGTGAGCCACCGTGCCCAAACTCCTTTTAAAATTATATATACAATTACATGAAACATGAAGTTTCTCTATATATTTTACTCTTTGGGGTCTTGATTTTTTTTTCCCTCAACTCTAAATGCAACTGGTTTTAAATCTCTAATCATATTCGGCAAAGAACTATAAAAAATTCTAAGAGAACAGAAAGCAATACTTTTGTGGCTCATGTGTAACTGGCCTTAGCAGACTTATTACCTGATCAGTGGGGATCTTTGTTTCCATAGACACTGCTTCCCGAAGTCTGGCAACAGTCCCAGACAGAGGCACAGCCACACCAATCCTCATGCAGTGAGAACATTTCCCTTGATACACTACAGTGACATATAGAGGCCTGTACAGATCAAAGTCAGATCTTCTCATTAGTCACTTATTTCAACTAAAACATAGAAATGCAAAATAAACCTGAGCTGAAATCAACAAAAATCTAAAGCTAACCCACAGTGTTACTCTGAAGCCAAATGGAAAAATTTCACTTGGCTCTAAGCAGAACTATCAAACAATCATCAAGATCTTTGGAAAAGGCAATCGTCATAAAATGAACACTCTATGAAGCAAACAAAAATATATCTACACTTCATTCTGTGCTTTGTATTTTCTTTAGAACAGCGTTTAACTCCTGGAAATGTTGAGAAATTGTTCAAAATAAAGCAACTAAGAAACAAGAAATGTAAAGTAAGGTCTCTAGAGAATCTTGAAGCCACTCAACAGCCCTCCCCCTCCCCCGATACTACGTTAGGATGACAAACCGGGTCAGACTAAATAGCCTCTGCTTGCCTCATGTGCCTGCTTACCCTGCAAACTCAGGAGGGCATTTATTCTTGTAAGGTTGTAGCAATGACTGTATTCAATCCCATTATTAATCCCATTACCTGTCTAAATAAGTAAGAAGATCTAATAGGAGCCTACAGAGGAAAAGGAATACAATAAGAAAATACAGCCTTCATTTTACTAAATCCATTCTTACCTTGTGTGGGGTAGAGGAATTGGCAAAGAAATGCAAAGGAAAGGATCAAAAGTGTTGCTCTGTTTCTGACAATGAGGACACGTCAAAGAAGATCTTTAAAACAAAAAGGTAAGACACTCAACATTAAAATCACCCAGAACTATGTCAGGTAAACAAAATAAGTGGGAACATCTGATTTGCTCATACCTGTATTGGGCTTGAAAGAGTTCTTGTACAAAAGTGCTACAGACAGGAAAAGATGGTCCCTCAGGCATCATATCAGTCTCTGACGGCGGCTAAAAAAAAAAGAAAGTACAATTTCTTGTACTACAAGACTAGGAAGACCAATTCTTGGCTGAAGATGAAGTCAGAGAATCACAAATGTCCTTGACTTCCTTTACAAGCTATGCATCAAGTGCAGATACTTCAGTGACGGGCACCTGCTAAAGGAGCCAGAACACAGCAGGCAGGATGTGGGTCACGTGGACTCATCCCCTCACACAGACTCTGCCTGCGATTGTCTCTGCATGGCACTCAGCCAGGCAGCTCCCCTTCCCCAGGATGCTCCAGTTTCCCTCCAATTCTCCAATCTCCTCCAAGAAGTAATCCTCAACCACTTTAAAAGTACTAATGGTAGCCGGGCACGGTGGGTCATGCCTATAATCCCAGCACTTTGAAAGGCCGAGGTGGGGGGGGGGGGGGGGTGGATCACTTGAGGTCGGGAGTTCGAGACCAGCCTGACCAACATGGAGAAACCCCGTCTCTACTGAAAATACAAAATTAGCCGGCTGTGGTGGTGCATGCCTGTAATCCCAGTTACTCAGGAGGCTGAGGCAGGAGAATCACTTGAACCCAGGAGGCAGAAGTTGTGGTGAGCCAAGATTGCGCCATTGCACTCCAGCCTGGGCAACAAGAGTGAAAGTCCGTCTCAAAAAAAAAAAAAGTACTAATGCTTCCCATGCCTAAATTCTCTAGTACCTATTAGCTATGCTGTGTATGTTAGTGCCTAATCACACTCTACTTCATGTTGTATTTAACTTTTCGTGTCCCTCCGCCTAACAATTAGTTACTAAGCACCATATGCAGAGAGAACTGTATAGAACATTAGGATACAAAGATAGTAAGACCCAGTGCCTGACCTTGAGGATGTCTCAATTTGGTGGGAGAGTCAGCCACATGCATATAGTCATATGACAGAATAGAGTGTTCAGGCACAAAAGGACCTTGAATCAGAATAATTTAACAACTTACCAAACCTAGAAATTTAAAATTTGAAGTACAGAGCAGAATTATCAAAAACTTTAAAAACTGCCCAAGGGAAGCAACTCTTTAGTCTTAATTTTTTCCATTATATAAGTCATTTTATCCATATTTGTAAGACTACATGTATACAATTAAAAATTAATCACTATGTTTCTCAATGAGAACATTCTGGGGCTTCTATAGTCAAATCCAATCCTAACAGCAGAGAAAATCCATACGTTTCTTTTGTGATTGTGTATTCATTCGAGTGAACTACAGAGTATGTGTGAAAAGAATAGAAAGCAAACATATTCTGCTTTAAAAACAGTTTAGTGAAATGGAATCACTTTTTTTAATCTGAAGTTCATCATACATGCAAATGTTTCCCCTCTCATTAGACTGTAACAGTTCTTGTATCTCACACTGCCAGCACAGTAGCAAACAAAATGAAATGTCCTTTAAGTAACCATTGAATCTTCTACTCACTCAGAGCTTAGTCAATTTCATTGTATGAATGCAATGCAACAAGTCCTCAGTAGAAGAATCTACACGCTCTCATGACTAGTTGACTGCCCTAGGGGAGCATGCGTCCTTACCTTCAGAGGTGGCTGGCCACTCTGCTTCACTAAATGGTTGAGGTCTTCATGAACTCGGTCCAAAAGCCACAGTAGAAACTCCTGAGCATCATGCTGGGAATTTCCCCGGTACTGCAGTGCATTCTTTGACACAATAGTCTATGCAGGTAAATAAATCAGCATGAACAGTTGTGAGTTCCTGGCTTTAAAGAAAAACTATTTATTCATAATCCCAAAAGGGATGCAAGATCTCAAGCATGTTAGAGAGTACTTCCCAGAAGGAGTGCAAAGTAAAAACAGATGCCAGTGTAAAAACCTCACCCCTAGAAACATGTACCAGAACCCTTAAAATACACTTAATCCAGCAATTCTACTTTTAGGAGTGTATCTAAGGAAATCATCAGAACAGCCTGTCAAGACTTCTAAGAAAATATTAATCAGGGTTTATGAAAGCAAATAATTGGTAATAACTTGGACATCTTAAATAAGAGAATTGGTTAAGAATAGGAGGAGATTGGCCGGGCGCGGTGGCTCAAGCCTGTAATCCCAGCACTTTGGGAGGCCGAGACGGGTGGATCACGAGGTCAGGAGATCGAGACCAACCTAGCTAACATGGCGAAACCCCGTCTCTACTAAAAAATACAAAAAACTAGCCGGGTGAGTTGGCGGGCGCCTGTAGTCCCAGCTACTTGGGAGGCTGAGACAGGAGAATGGTGTAAACCCGGGAGGCGGAGCTTGCAGTGAACTGAGATCCAGCCACTGCACTCCAGCCTGGGCAACAGAGCGAGACTCCGTCTCAAAAAAAAAAAAAAAAAAAAAAAAAAAAGAATAGGAGGAGATGAAACAGTAAAGACAGTTAAATTATGATACAACTATATGACATCCTTAAGAAATACTATATTAAGTGAAAAAAGTTATAAATAACTAGTGTGAAATGTGAATGTATTCTTGTAAAAATTGTTTGGGGGGGTGTAGACATATACATACAAAGAAAAAGTTCTAAAATAACACATACCTACGTATTAAGTATTATCTCTGGGTGATAGAATTACAGGTGCTTTTTTTCCTTCTCACTTTTCATATTTTCTACAATGAACATGTTACATAACAAAGCAGGTAAAAGTTTTGTTTCAAACTGTACGAGATTGATTTACATTGCTTTTGCTAAAATGCTGGACTTTTATTATGTAAGATACATAACAGCTTCAAGATTCATCACTCATCAACAAAGATTTAATAAGTGTCTAAGATACTAACAGCCTAGTGAGGGGGACAGGGACAAAGTCCATGCTTACAGTGTAGCATGATGGGATAGTGGTAACGGATGCCAAGTTTCTCATAGAGAGGGAAGTTACAGATAAGCAAGGAGGGAAGGCAATGAATCAGCTGAAGTCAGTATAAACTCCTATTTAGCTTAATACAAAGTGAACAGATAAATAAATACAGATATTTATATAAACTTGGGTTCATATCCATATATGTACACTGAAAGGAAAAGAAGTAGTGACACCCCAGTAACAACGTGCACATCCAGTGTCCATATCTTGGTTTCTAATACCATTTTCCAGTATAAAACTAGGGCTCCTTGGAGAAACGCCGATTCTAGGGTTGGGACAGGGGACATATCAAAGAGACACAGGAACCAACCTAAAAGAACTCCCAACAGTCAAAGCTGGAACAATCTGATTAAAAGAATAAATAATATTGGGTTATAACCCAATGTATAAAAAAGTATAAATTGATATAACGACTGAATGAATAAATGAGGGAGAAGAGGTAAATCTTCCTTACAGAGGAATTCCAAATAAGTTATATCAATAATCCCCCCTCCAGGAGGTAGAGCTTACCACCCCTACACCCTGAGTGTGGGTTGTGATAATGACTTACTTCCAAAGACAGGAGATTGGAAAGAGGAGTGGAAAGTAACTTACAGTTACTAACACAGTAACTAACACTGCTTTAGAGAGCTGGGCAAGGTTGACACCATCAGTAGTAAGTCATGTTGCTAGCATGTGCACTTGACATGTGATGAAAAGAACATTTTACCTCTGGTCTTCCTCCCAAAAACCCATGGCCTCAGTCTAATCATAAGGAAAACATCAGACAAAACCCAAACTGAGGAACATTCTGCAAAAAAAAAAAAAAAATGTGACTGGTGCTTCTCAAAACTATCAAGGACATCAAGGATAAGGAAAGTCTGAGAAATAATCACAGACCAGAAGAGACTAAGAAGACGTGACGACTAAATGTAATGTGTTATTCCATGGGAGCCTGGAACAGAAAAAAGGCACAAGAGAATAACTGGGGAAATCTGAATAAAGTGTCAAATTTAGTCAACAGTAACATACCAATGTTAGCTTCTTAGTTATAACAAATGCACTATGGTGACATAGGATATTAACAAAAGGGAAACTGAGTATGGGCTTCGTGGAAACTCTATGCTACCTTTGCCACTTTTCTGTAAATCTAAAACTATCCTAAAATTAAAAGTTTATTTAAATGCGAATATATATATTTACAAACTTTCTATAAATATAAATATGGCAGTTGTGTATAGACATATCATAGGAAAAGAATAGAGGCTAATTAAGAAGTAGGAGGATGGCGGTGTTAACTAATAGACAAGAAACCCTTTCAGGAGATGTCATTTGAGCTGGACCTTGAAGATAAAGAGGCAGGGATTCAAGGCTGAGGAAGTAACATGCACACACACACAAAGGTACAGTATGACACCTTCAAGGAAGACCAACAAGGTCAACAGGCCTGAAATTCCAGGTCTATTAGACCAAATGGAAGGAGATGAAACAGTAGACAGATTAGGCAGAGTAGCAGGAGATGAAACAGTAAAGTCAGAGGCCAGTTCAGGAAAGATATTAAAGACCACTCAAACATGGCACAGGGAGCTGTAAGTGAACTGGTAAATTAACATCATGGGCTCTGGAGCATGCAGCTTGAGATCAGATCCCCATTCCCCCACCTCCTATTTGTGAGGCCTGGGACTACTCTCCTCCAAAGCAAAATGGATAATAATGACTCAGTGTGATGATTAGATTTTGAGAATGTATGCCAAACATTTCACATGTAAATGAGATATAATCAGCACTCAAATTTTAGCCGTATTATATATGGGAGTAAAGAGAAAGCAGGGGGCCGGGTGCAGTGGCTCACGCCTGTAATCCCAGCACTTTGGGAAGCCAAGGAGGGTGGATCACGAGGTCAGGAGATTGAGACCATCCTGGCTAACACAGTGAAACCCTGTCTCTACTGAAAATACAAAAAATTAGCCAGGCGTGGTGGTGAGGACAGAATGGGAAGGCAGATTTAGGAGAGATTTAGGAATTCGAGTGGTAGAATCAATAGGATTTGTGACCTAATGAATGTGGAGAGGGAGGAAGGAGGCATTAATGTCACTCAGGGGTCTTACCTAGATGATGAGCAACTGGTAGCATCAAGACAGAAAATAAAAAAGGAAGAAGTCTGGGAAAGAGTTCCCAGAATTGGTCCCCGCTTTCGAATCCATTGTAGCTAAAGTTCTATGGAACCTCTGAATGGAAGTTATCTGGTAAACAACTGAAAACTACAGATCCGTGCGCTCACTGCAGGAGTCTGTGCTAAGGACAAAGATTTGGAATTCAACAGATGGGTGGTGGTAGAAACCTCAACTAAGGCTGAGAGTGCCCAGACATCATCTATGAGAGATCGAGTCAGAGGACAGAATGCAGAGGTAACCTATATTTAGGTGGGGGGCTCAAAGAAGACCAAGAAAAAAACCATCAAAGACGTAGTGAGAAAATCAGGAGAATGGTGTCCAAGAGTCAAATGAAGAGAGCTTCATGAAAAAAAGCATGATTGACAGTGTGAAATGTTGAAGAATGATAAGGAGGCCAGAGAACTAAAAACTATCTGCTTTATACTGCAATTAAGACAACGATAACAGAGGTGAAAAGAAGGAACAGATTTGCAATTTGCATCACAATCTGATCATCAGTTTGATGCGAATCAACAAGAAAATGTTCATTTATAGATCTTGAGATTCAGATTTGGGAGGAAAATAACAGGGATATTACAGAGAATATGGAGGTGTCACTGACACAACTTACTGAATAAAATGAGCACAGGAGAAGGATCCTGATAACAACAAAGTTTCAAATACCTGGAAGGGACCACTGGATGCCATCTCAGAAACAGGTACACAAGGAGGAACAGGCATGATAGGAAGTCTTCACCACACTACAAAACCTCCCCACTAAATCATCAAATTCAGGGGCTTTTTTCTCAGTCTTCACATCTGTCTCCCTTTAGCATTTTGTATATATATAAATGTCCTGTGCATGGTGGCTCACGCCTGTAATCCCAGCACTTTAGGAGGCTGAGACAAGTGGATCACCTGAGGTCAAGAGTTCGAAACCAGCATGACCAACATGGTGAAACCCCGTCTCTACTAACACAAAATTAATCAGGCGTGGTGGCACATGCCCGTAATTCCAGCTACTTGAAAGACTGAAGCAGGAGAAATGCTTGAAGCTGGGAGGTGGAGGCTGCAGTGAACTGAGAATGCGCCATTGCACTCCAGCTTGGGCGAAAAGAGCAAAACTCTGTCTCAATAAAAAGAATAATAATAATTAAAAAAAAAAAAAAACCTTATTCCATCTTGAAATGGTTTGGCTTGTGGCCTTATGTTCCCCTCATTTAGAAGAATCAAAACCAAAGGCATTAGTATGTATAATGGAAAAATGTGAGCCACAGAAGAGAAGATTTCCTAATTTAAAAAAAAAAAAATGAATAGCCGGGCACAGTAGCTCACACCTGTAATCCCAGCACTTTGGGAGGTTGAGGCAGATGGATCACCCGAGGTCGGGAGTTCAAGACCAGTCTGACCAACATGGAGAACCCCATCTCTACTAAAAATACAAAATTAGCCGGGCGTGGTGGTGCATGCCTGTAATCCCAGTTACTCAGGAGGCTGAGGCAGGAGAATCACTTGAACCCAGGAGGAGGAGGTTGCAGTGAGCCGAGATCATGCCATTGCACTCCAGGCTGGGCAACAAGAGCGAAACTCCACCTCAAAAAAAAAAAAAAACACAAAAGAGAATTGATAAAAAACATCATTAGCACTAACGAAACCTTGGTTGACTCGGGATGGAAGACAAACATGTAGATGTCACTATACTGACAGATTGAAAGAGGAAAGCAGATGACACCAAGGTCTCCCACTTCTGACTTAGGTAGATAATGAAACCAAGAACAGAGGAAGAGATTAGGGGACCACAGTTTTGAACAAGCTGCATTTGAGGTATAAACATGATCCCAAGTGAGGTTAAATCTGGTGCTCAGGAAAGAGATCTAAGCTGGAAATCTGAATCAGAGCAGCACACGCCTATCATATGAGACAGAACCCAGAGAACATCCGGTGAGAAAAGGAAGCAGCCGGGACAGAATCTTGAACACTGGAAAAGGTCACAGAAAAGCTGCCCGTGAAGAAGCAAAGAAGTGGCAGCCAGGAGAGAGAGAGTGGCATCATACAAGTGAGAACAGACAAACCTCCACGGAGGCAGAAGCAACAATGAAAACTACCACAGAAAAGGCAAGTCAGACAGTCTCTGAGGCAGATCCTCTGGAATAGCAAATTAAGAGGTTGCACGCTCATGTAATCTCAATGAAGCAGAATACTTATCAGAGAGGGTTAAAAGAAATAAGGCAAGGGTTTGAATGACTGCCAGAGACCATTCTTCATCACCAAGGAACTCAGTTATAAAAGGATAGAGGAAAGATGCTGTGACCATCTGGAAGGGACCTTCAGGAGCAGAGGGACCCACATGCTAAGGGAAGGAGCTAACAGAAAGGAAATATCTGAATAAAGATGATTCTTCAGGCTGTGTGCAATGGCTCACACCTGCAATCCCAGCACTTTGGGAGGCTGAGGCGGGCAGATGACCTGAGGTCAGGAGTTCAAGATCAGCCTGGCCAACATGGCAAAACCCCATCTCTACTAAAAATACAGAAATTAGCCAGGCGTGGTGGTGGGCATCTCTAATCCCAGCTACTCGGGAAACTGAGGCAGGAGAGTTGCTTGAACCTGGGAAGTGGAGACTGCAGTGAGTCAAGATCGCATCACTGCACTCCAGTCTGGGCAACAGAGCAAGACTCTTACTCAAAAAAAAAAAAAAAAAAAAAAAAAAAAAAAAAAAAAAAGCGATTCTTTGGTAAGGGGAAAAGGAGAGATTGATTTAACAGAGGCTGTAGAGGCACTGGCCTTAAACAGAAGGTAGGTAGGAGAGATGGAAGAGAAGGGGGTAAAGGTAGTCCTGGATGCAGATAAGCTAAAGACAGGAAGTCAGGGAACCTGGTTTTTTGAGTTTGTTTTGTAAAAAAAGTAGAGGACAACTGCTAAGAGGAGCTCTTAGGTGTAACGGGGTAATGACAATCTCATGGCATATGGTTGGGCCACACAAACTGTCAGAAGTACAGCAAGCTTCTGTTCTGAATCCTCTCTCTTATGGACTCCCAATGGGGAAAAAAAAGGAAAAAAAAAAAGTTTTCAATATAGACATTCCAAACAAATTAACTGAAATCAAACTCTTCATTATGTTTAAAAACAGATAATTTATACACAGCATCCATTCAGATTTCAGGGTGGAGACCACATTCAATTATCAAGACTGCATTAAATTTATTTACGCTTCTGTCCACTATCACTTCAACTCATCCACACTTATCCACCAGTTGCTGTGTTCTAATGCAGACTGCCAAGGCTGCTCAACAACATGTTTGTTGGGCATGACCAAACAGGTAACAGGACGTCCACAACCCTCGTAACTACGGCAAAAACCATTCTGGGTCAACCCCACCCTAAATCACTACATCACACCCTAAAGGAAATTTAAGGAAAAGAAAATCTCAATACACAAACACAAAAGGTCCTCTTTCTGCCTTTTTACCCCTCACAATGGTAACTTATTCCCACTGTTCCCACTGCAGATACCCAGGGGACTACTTATCTTACCTCTTCCTCAGACAAAACAAAACATAGAAGAATCTAATGGCCAATCCTTTAGTATGTGTCACAGAAAAAAGAAAAATAGCAGGAGTCAAGAATCCTAAGTTCAAGCTTCGGCTCGGCCACAAACCACTGGTTATCAGAGGCAACTCACTGAACCTGTGATTCGAATCCTTATTTATCAAATAAGCAGATGAGACCCTGATTTCCCTTTTACGATTTTTTTTCATAATTAAACCTTAGTTGATTTGATGTCCTAAATCTTTCTGTATGTTTGCAGTTTTGAAAAAGTTGATTATCAATGTCCTCTGTAAACAGAAGCATTGCTACAATCTGAGAAATCATTTAAGTATGTCATTTCTATAGAAAATAGAACGTGGGTCGGGTGTGTTGGCTTATGCCTGTAATCGCAGCACTTCCAAAGGCCAAGGCAGAAGGATGGCTTGAGCCCAGTTCAAGACCAACCTGGGAAACATATCGAGACCCCATCTCTACTTAAAATAAATAAAAATAAAATAGAAAAGAAAAGAAAAAATAGAACATGGTCTTTCTTAAAACTAGTCTTACATATTTGTGTCTATTTTACAGAATTTGGGTACAGTGCTTCTGTTTGGAAAAAATATTAAACTGAGTCTCTTGATCTCCCGGCTTAAATCCTATACATCCTACTATAAACAAGTTTGACCACTGCTCCAATTTTCCCCTCAATTGGGATGATCCTTAGCATACAGTACTAAATAATAAAGTAAAAGGCAAAACACTTACCAGGTTTTCAAGTTTCACAAAATTTCTCCTTACCTTTCAAAGAGAGAATGTTTTTATTTTTTTCCCTTAAAGAAAAAAAAAAAAAAACGAGTTGGAAACATGGGTCAGAAAAGAAAAGAGCCATAAAATTAGACATGAGGGTCTTTCTTTCTGTAGAGCCCTAGTAAAGAGGCCGAAGCATCCCAGGCTCCAGGGAAAAAGTACTGACTGTTCCAAGACATCCTTCACCTAACACCAGGAAGAAGAAGAAAAAGCAATGGTCGGTCACTGGTGATTTCCACCCATGGGAAATGGATGTGGCAATACTGGTCTGACATGAATGATGGGGAGTTGGGCTCCTCTTTTGCGAAGAAGGGTAGCTTACAAGACTCATCAAACCCAATCATTGCCCACTTTCTTTGATTATATGCCAGAAGAAACACAAAATTTGTTTCCAGTGATCAGGGACAAAACACACACATACACACACACACACACACACACACACACACACACAGAAGAACTCAGGAGGACAACAGTATTTACTATTTTAGAAAAAGAAATAGACAAAATGCAAACAGCTGGGTTTATAGATGGTATTTAAAAGTGAAATCTGGTTTCTGGGCTGCTGCTAGAAATAAAATAATAAGCAGTTGTCTTAAGAAAAGTTTCATCTTTTGAATTTTACTTTCAAGACACCTACTAAGTTGATGAAGAATAATTAGCTAAAACATGAGGGATAAAATTTGTACAAATAAATGAACACTGTAAAAACAGATACAAGCCATGAAAAAATGGTAATATAGTGTCCATGCAATAGTATGACATACTAGGACACAGAATAAATAGGGCCTTCTGTGCCCTTCATCCATTCTTCCTCCTTATCTTCTCCTCTGAGGGGAGGTCTTTTAACAGAAGGCACAAATAAGACTGAGAGACCCCTAATATTTGCTGGCTGGGGCAAAAGGCCCTTGAAAGGGACCCTAAGGCCTCTAGGTTTTCATATGTACTTCCCCTAGGGCTGGAATGCCCTCCACTACACTCCTCAAACCACTCTCCCTCCTCAGAAAGATAAGCAGGGGACCCTGGTGGGAGAGGAGAGAGAGATAAATGAGGCACAGGGAAAGGGGGGCTTCCATGCAGGATGGAAAGACAACCTGATGTGGACAGGAACAAATGCCACACACATTCTTTGGACTCTGTTCACATTTGGTCACAGAGCAAAGCATGTTATTCCTGGTACAGGTTGAGTATCCCTCATCCAAAATGCTCAGAACCAGAGGTATTTCCAAGTTCATATTTTTTTCAGATTTCTGATTATTTGCATTGTATTTACCAGCTGAGCATCCCAAATTTGAAAAGTCAAAATCCAAAATGCTCCAATGAGCATTTCTTCTGAGCATCATGTGAATGCTCAGAAAGTTTCAAATTTTGGAGCATTTCAGATTTCAGATTGTCAGATTTAGGATGCTCAACCTGTACAGAGCTCCTGATCCTTCCAGGCACAAGGGCCAAGCATAGGATAACTCAAGTATCGGTGTCCCTCATATCCAAGTTCTCAGGATCCAAACTCAGGAACCAAACAGATTTGGATAGCAAAGAATATCTGCACTGCTATAAGATTAGTGTCAGATTTTAAGCAAATTCATATGTACCAGAAAGACCCAGTGGCAAGGACTCACTGCTGAATAATGACTAGTAAAATATACATTCCTCACCTAAAAGAAAAGGCTATAATAAAGGGGTTGAGTAATGGTTACTGCATTTCAAGAAATTGTAACTGACTCGTGAAACCACAAAACTAAGGGTTGAAGTATGGTCAAGAGCCAGGATAAAAGGGAGAAAAAGTGAAGTGGATTCAGCCAGATGAACAAGAAGCAAAAGCTGTCCCAACAGATTATACAAGTAGCAAGAGAAGACCTCCAAGTAAGTATTTACACAATGGCTAAAACTTTCTGCTAGAAATGCAGCAGAAAAAGAAAGGCTGGATTATGAATACCAGGGTTCAAGTTCTCTTCCTACTAGTTCTGATTTTTCTTTCTTTTTTTTTTTTTTTTGTTATTGTTGTTGTTGAGATGGAGTCTCTCTCTGTTATTGTTGTTGTTGTTGAGATGGAGTCTCTCTCTGCCCAGGCTGGAGTACAGTAGTGCAATCTCAGCTCACTGTAACCTCCGCCTCCTGGATTCAAGCGATTCTCCTGCCTCAGCCTCCAAGCAGCTGGGACTACAGGTGCACGCCACCACGTCCTGCTAATTTTTGTATTTTTAGGAGAGATGGGGTTTCACCATGTTGTGCAGGCTGGTCTTGAACTCCTGACTTCAAGTGATCCTCCCATTTCAGCCTCCCAAAGTGTGGGATTACAGGTGTCTGTCACTGTGCCTGAACTTGCTACCATTTTTTACTTAACATGTGTTTTCTCTGAGCCTCAGTCATCTTTTCTGCAAAATGGGAATGGTGATAGTAATGCTTTTCTAAAAGGATTACTGTAAGGCTTTAATGAGATCATAAAAGCATTTTATAAAGTCTAAAACTCTGTACCGATGCTATTATGCAGTTTTGAAAAACAAAAAAAAAAGAAAAGAATCACCCTATAATACTACATGATCCTTAAAAAATGCCAAAGAGAAGGAGAAAATATCTAAAGCACTGGTTCTCAATCCTGGCTGCACATTAGAATTACCTGGGGAAAGTTAAAAATAAAAACCACATCCTGGAAGCAGCCCACTGCTAATTTTTTTCAAGTGTGACTTATTTTTAATGACTATTTCTAATGTGAAGCCAAGTCTGAGAATGAACACAGCCACACTGGAAAAGCTCTGGAGTTTCACTTCCAAAAGCACCAAAACTTACAGGAGGCTCCTTTGTCATAAGTGCATTATATGACCTCTTACATTATGTTTTATTCATATCTCCAGGACATACCATCTCACATGCATCACTAGACAGTGAACAGGAATAATGTCTTACTCAATATTACTTCCCCAATACCTGGCAAATACAATGCTTAGTGCAAAGGGTAACAATAACAGTTAATATTTACTGAGTGCTATACTGTATCAGGCATTACGCTTATTGCTTATAGATGTTGTTTTCTATAAAATTCACCCTTAAAGGCTGGGTACAGTGGCTCATGCCTGTAATCCCAGCTACTCTAGAGGCTGAGGCAGGAAGATCGCTTGAACCCAGGAGGCGGAGGTTGCAGTCAACTGAGATCGCACCACTGCACTCCAGTCTGGGTGACACTGTGAGGCTCTGTCTCAAAAAAATAATAAAATAAAATAAATAAATTCACTCTTAGGAAATTCCCTATGCTGTATTTTATTTATAGATGAAAAAACTTAGCCTCAGAGAAACAAAGTAACTGTTCTAAGTTATCACTCTTCTTTTCTTCTATTTTGAGACAGTCTCGCTTTGACCCCCAGGCTGGATCGCAGTGGCGGGATCTCGGCTCACTGCAACCTCTGCCTCCCGAGTTCAAGCGATTCTCCTGCATCAGCCACCCGAGTAGCTGGGATTACAGGCGCATATCACCATGCCCAGCTAATTTTTGTATTTTTTGTAGAGAAGGGGTTTCACCATGTTGGCCAGGCTGGTCTCAAACTCCTGACCTCAAGTGATCCATCTGCCTTGGCCTCCCAAAGTGCTGTGATTATAGGCATTAGCCCACCGTGCCCGGCCAGTTACCACTATTCTTCAACCTCATCTGATTAAAAAAGTCTTAAAATATTTTTGCCCATAATCCTTTTTCAACAAAGTCCCTTAAAATGCTTTGTCCCCATATAGGACTCAGCATCATACAGGGCTCAGGTTCTTCATTCTACATGTCAATTTTCAATTAGACATAAAGCATGACTGAACTACAGCTGTACCAACCTTGAGGCTTCAGGGAATTTATTTGCTTTTAAATAAATCCTTGTTAAGCAGTTTTTGTTTTGTTGCAATTTGTATTTCCTCCTATGACTGAAATAAGGCCCAGAAACAAAAATGCAGTTTAATTGGGATGTTATTATTTGAGGAGTAAGGAGGAATGCAGATGATGTAGAAAGATCAAGTTGCAGCATGTGAAGAACTATGTCCTGCCCAAGTGTCCCAGGATGCTAGAGAAAGCAAACACACCAGAGACAAAGATCTGGCTTTGGGGAACTCCAGCTGTCTCTCATCAGTAATGTAAAGGGGGTGTTCTTCACCTTACAATGCTCAAGCTGCTGTTCCGGTGGAGATTAATTCCACCAACAGTCCATCCTTCCCTGCACAACTTAAGTGGCCAAACATTGCTGACTCCAAGTTTAGAGTCAGCTCAGGTCACCAAAATGTATTTAACTACCCAATTAACTAACTCAAGTAACACAAGATACTTTGAAAGCATCTTCTTTTTGGACTCTTTTTGTCATTTTCCAACACAACCTACAATTCTTTTCAACTATAGTAAAACAAACCCTTTTTTTAAGGAGGAAGGGGGGAAATTTTGACTTACAATCAACACAAAAAAGCAAACGTGCAGTCCCAATGCAACTTGGTCATCATACAGAAAGAATGGTAATCTGAAAGAGTTAAAAGTTAAAACTGGGCCAGGCACGTTGGCTCACACCTGTAATCTCAGCACTTTGGGAAGCCAAAGCGGGCGGATCACGATGTCAGGAGATCGAGACCACAGTGAAACCCCGTCTCTACTAAAAATACAAAAAATTAGCCAGGCGCAGTGGCGGGCGCCTGTAGTCCCAGCTACTCAGGAGGCTGAGGCAGGAGAATGGCGTGAATCAGGAGGTGGTGTTTGCAGTGCGCCGAGATCGCGCCAGTGCACTCCAGCCTGGGCAACAGAGCGAGACTCCAGTCTCAAAAAAAAAAAAAAAGTTAAAACTGAAAAGTCATCTAAATATCTAATAATTATTATATGTTCCTATCATGAAACATTATAAATGGTTGAGGGTTTAAAAAGTACCAAGTTGTACACTTTAAATACACACAATTTTTATATGTCAATGATATCTCAGGCTGTTTAAAAACAAGAGATAGACCTATGGAGCTTTAAACGAAAGTTTTCCATTTATAGTAAGTCTCAACCCAAAGCCCAGACCAACCTCTGGATCTTAACCACTGGGGAAAGAGACAGCAGCCAGCATCAAAAAAAAAATGAGAGAAAGAGAGAAAAAGAATGTATCCCTACGGCTATATCCAGGGGCCTTTTCAGGCCATCCTGGCTTGCCAGGTGGTGGGAGATGAATGTTTAACCCTAGGAAGAGAAAAAAGGAATGGCAGTGGCAGCTTTCTGAGCAAGTAAAAGAAAGTACAGGAGGAACATACAGACATATGAACTCAGCACAATGGCCCTGCACACAGCACAAGAGCCAATCAATGTTCTTTGCTGAGTAGCGCTCCACTTCGAAGTGGAAGTAAAGTGACCTATACATCCCAGGAGGCAGAATAAGGTGGGAAAGGCAAGGAGTAGAGGAAAAATGAGATAAGGCCTTGAACTACCCCTAAGCCAAACATGCATATATTTCTTCTATAAACACAGACAGATTATATATACACACACAAGAGGCAAAATCCTCTTGATTTTGAATATATTGACATTTGATTATAACAGACCTAAAATGTTTTTGACTGAACAGCTGATTTTATAAGGGGATCCAAAATATTCTGGAAATAACCTTGCATTGACTCATTGTTCTGCTATTACATCTTTATAACTGCAACATCACTTAGTAGTAACTAAGGGAGATTATTCATAAGCAGATCCAGCAAGTTTCACTATAAATTATGCATTCACATCACCATAAACTCAGAGTACTCCCAGTAAATTTTAACTGCCTGAGATACTTGCAAGTCACAGACCTGCTGTGGTACTCTACACAGCCAACCCTATGGATACTTGACAGGCAAACCAGGCTGACTCTTAGGCCTCCAATCAATCACAGCCTCCACCCATTCTTTCAATCCTGGCCACAAGAATCAGATCTCCTAAAAACCAACAAAGACACCTCCAGCTCATCCTGGCTCCGGTCTTCTCTTAGCAAAGTAAAATTTAGAACCTTCCCAGGCTAGGCCTGGCCTGGCCCAATCTTGACCAATTCTAGTCAGTCCAGGCGTTGGTCATCTGCCTGTCTTATGTGGATGCTAAATGGATGTGTGTGTGAATATACAGACAGTAAAAAAAGACAACGGTGTGAAATCAAAATAGGGCAATTCCCTAGTATCAAAATGTTACTATCATATAGTAATTTCAAAGAATAGATCAAGCTGTTCTCCTTCACTACTAACCAAAGAAATGCAAATTAAAACAATGAAATGCTATTTTCTACTTAGCAACTTAAAGATTTCTTTTCTAATTGCAACAGTGGGGTACCATACATTCTTAGCAATGCTAGTGGTAAAATCCTTCTGTAAATAAGGTAATAATATGATTTAAGAGCCTTTGAAATAGATAACTACTGAAAGGAATTTCCTCATTTTATATAGCCTCAAGAAATAATCAAAAGTGAAAGGTTTATGTAGCAGATCCAAAAACTGAAAAGTTTTTATGACGAAAATTACTGATAAGACCATATGAAATAAAGATCACATGATGAAAATCTGGATATATGGTTTGGCATCAATTATGTTATACACACACAGGAGAGGGGAAGGCAAGTAAGTCAATTTTATTTTTTCAACTTGCATATATTTTCCATGTTTTCTACAATAATTTAGGCACTACTCTTACAGAAATAGATGTTATCTCATATCAAATTTTAGCAAAAGAACCCAGACACAAAAGAATATATACTTACTGCAAACCAAAACCACAATGAGATACCACTTCACGCCTACTCAAATGGCTATAACGAAAAAGACAGACGTTACCAAGTGTTGATGAGGATATGGAAAAACTGGAACCCTCACACAGTGCTCTTGGGAATAAAATGGTGTAGCAACATTGGAAAAGAGCCTGACAGCTCCTCAAACAATTAAACACAGTTACCATATAACCCAGCAATTACATCTCTAAAATATACCCAAGAGGAACAAAAACATATGTCCACATAAAAATCTGTATGTGAATGTTCACAGCAGCATTATTTATAATAGCCAAAGTAGAAACAACTCAAATGTCCATCAGCAGATGAATAAACAAACTGTGAAATATTCATATAACATTTTGCAGCTATAAAAAGGAATGTAGTATGATATATACTGCAACATGATTAATCTTGAAAATATGCTAAGTGAAAAAAGCCAGATGCAAAAGGCCACATATATGATTCCTTTTATCTGAAATGTCCAGACTAGATAGAGACACAATGTAGCTTAGTGTTCATGCAGAGCTGGAATGTACAATAGGGAGTGACTGCTAATGAGTATGGGTTTTTCTTTGGGGGATAATTAAAAATACTCTAAAATTGATTGTGATGATGTTTGCACAACTCCAAGAATATAACCTAACTGTACACTAAATGGGTGAATTAAATGGTAAGTGAACTGTATCTCAATAAAGCTGTTTTTAAAAAAACATATATTTATTTCATTCATAATAAAGTCCAACAACAGACAAAACTAATCGATGGTGTTAGAAGACAGTCTAACTGTATGTTTAATCAATAGCGTTAGAAGACGGTCTAATCGATGGTGTCTGGAGTGTTAGAGATGTCCTATTTCTTGATCTGGGTGACAAATTATCACTTTAAGATAATACATCAAGTTGTACACTAACGACATATATATTTTTCTGTATGTACGCCATACTTCATTTAAAAAGTTGACATCAGGCTGGGCACTGCCAGCTCACGCCTGTAATCCTAGCACTCTGGGAGGCCGAGGTGGGTGGATCACCTGAGGTCAGGAGTTTGAGACCAGCCTGGCCAACATGGTGAAACCCCGTCTCTACTAAAAATACAAAAATCAGCCAGGTGTGGTGGCACATGCCTGTAATTCCAGCTACTCATGAGGCTGAAGCAGGAGAATCACTTGAACTGTAGCAGGACGAGCCGCAGACAAAACTCCTCAGACACTGAGTTAAAGAAGGAAGGGGTTTATTTGGCCGGGGTCATCCGCAAGACTCCTGTCTCAAGAGCCGAGTTCCCCGAGTGGGCAATTCCTGTCCTTTTTAAGGGTTCACAACCCTAAGGCGGTGAGCGTGAGAGGGTCGTGATCTATTGAGCAAGCAGGGGGTACGTGACTGGGGGCTGCATGCACCAGTAATTAGATCGGAACAAAACAGGATAGGGATTTTCACAGTGCTTTTCTAATACAATGTCTGTAATTTATAGATAACATAACCGATTAGGTCAGGGGTTGATCTTTAACTACCAGGCCCAGGGTGTGGCACCGGGTTGTCTGCTTGTGGATTTCACTTCTGCCTTTTAGTTTATACTTTTTCTCTCTTTGGAGGCAGAAATGGGACATAAGACAGTATCAGGGAGGGTCTCCTCCCTTATTCCCCACCTTTGAGACTCTCACTCAATAGTGGGAGTTCTCACTTTCATTTTTACTACCCATGTCTTCTTGCAAGACAGATTGATAGTGATTCATACAGCACACTTGTGCTGAAGCATTCTGGTGAACTAAGGTAGTGATGAAGTTTTTTATCATTTGAAGAAATACAGGTAGCAAACAAGGGAGCAGTAAGTAGGTTCCTATTACTATTATAACTCTTATTATAAGAGTTTTAAATCCTCCTAGCACTGGGAACCATTTTCTAAACATGGCCCAGGATCAAATCCATGCCACACTTGCACAGGCACATGTGCCACTTCTGTCATATCTCTAACTGTCTTCAACTACTTGCCCTTGATACTCTGTGTGGAGGCAGCAATTAGTAAAGTTAAATTTCGTACAGCCCTCTCCTTCAGCTGACAGCAAGTAGTCAAGAGCTAATCTATTTTGATAGATAGCATTTCTCATCTGAGTTTCTTGCCGGGCCAGAATAGTCAAGGTTCTGCCAGTTTTATTAGTGATTATTTTTAAGACAACTTGTAACCGTATGATTCGGTTGATCATGTAAATGGGGGTCTGGTATGCCCACAAGTCGTCTTGTGCCTAAGTAGCAGGCCTATAATATTGTATGATTCTCTCAGGGGGCCATTTCTCATTTTTTAAATTTCCTATAGCTATGCTTCTCTTTTCATGGGAAGCATAGACAGGGAAGCCCAGGAGTTCGCCTGTTTTTATGGGCAGTCGGAAGAAAGACCGTTTAATAGTGTCAATAACACAACTACTTGTCTGCTGGTCAGGCAGCTTAGCATAGGCTCTATGTCCAGATATCCAGTATAGCCCAGTGGGGGGGCCATCCAGACCCGGTGGGACCCTGGGTGGGCCTGAAAGGTCTGCAACTTTGGAAATTTACTGAATGGATTTTTCTCTGTGTGGTTTGAACTCTACCATGTAGTCTTCCTACAGGAAGGGTGAAGTCCTTCTCCACTCTTGCTATACAGTATTGTCCAACGATTGAGGCTTTTAGGACCTAGAAGTGATCAGGGTGATTCTTTTGGGCCGGAAATTCATCAGGAACTGGGCCTGTAGGTACTAATTATCAGGCTTCCTATGGCCATTGATCTCCTATTACAGTTCCTCCACATATATAACACAAAGTGCCATTGAGAGACTGGACTACATGCTCGGTTAATTGCAAAAACAAATTTCTTGTTTTTCATGGAATTTCTGGTACTGGTACTTTCAGTTTATCACAGAAGGTTTGAAATACTGGCTCAGGAGAGCGTTTATAAACTTTTTCTCAAACTACGATATTTATTTGAAGATCCAGTCCAGCTCCATCAATTTTTAGGGTTACACATTCCCCTTTTTTCCAGCGAGGTTCAAGGGGATTGGTTATTACTAGCTCTAAGGGGTTACATTGTACCTTAGTACAGGAAGGGCCATTTTTTCCTTTCTGAAGGTGGACTGGATCCTTTTCATTTTTTTTTTTTAATCCAAGTGGCCTAAATGACACAAGACCAGTATTTACATTTATTTCCACACAGTCCTAATTTACGACAGATGTACTTATTTTCTGCCATATAGCCTCTTTTCTAATTAAGAGAACTACACCTTATTCCTAACTTAGTATTATTAATTTGATTACTATTAATTTGATGCGCAGGCATCAAATTTTAAGGTGACTTGTTTGGGCACCCCTTTTTTTTCTGTTTTGGCTAACACTTTACTCGTATCATTTATGAACCCCTACCAGTCTTCAGTTCTTAATCTTATTTTAAAAACTGTGGTTATGGGAGGCTCAGATGGGTCATAACACACATCAGGTTGGTCATTTCCTGGGCTACATATCTTGTATAGAAAAACATTATACAAACAAGTTCTTTTTAGAGTTCCAGTACACTTATAATAACCATAAAATAATAGAACCATAGCAACCTTTTGTCCTACCTCACTGACTTGATGTATACACTGGGAACAGCCCTCAGTTGAGGAAGGTCAGTTGAAGTCCTTACTGTACAAGTCCAAACTTTAAGGAAAATGAGTCCCACAATGAATTTCCTTATGCTTCTGCCATGCGTGGACCAGTCAGCTTCCGGGTGTGACTGGAGCAGGGCTTGTCGTCTTCTTTAGAGTCACTTTGCAGGGGTTGGTGAGGCTGCTCCCATCCACGTACTGCTGTCTACTGATGTTTAAGGATGGTCTCAGAGGTTGGGCCTGCTAGAATAAACTGAGTCCAACAGCACTACACAGTATGTTCAACCAGGCTCTCTGATACCAGGAGCAAGGTGGTGGGTTTTAGGGTGTTGCAAACTTCAGTGGTTATGTGGGGATTTTCACATAGCAAGCTTTGGTACTTGGTTAATCTAGCATTTGTTAACCAATGCTGTCTTTGGTGTTTATTAAAGTTACCACAGCATGGGTGGCCTTTATATTCCGTTTTTGCCTAAGGGTTAGTTTATCTGCTTCTTGTGCTACCAGTGCTGTTGCTGCTAGGGCCCTTAGACCTGGGGGCCAGCCTTTGGAAACCCTGTCTAGTTGTTTCAAGAGATAGGCCACCGGCCTTGGCCAGGTCCCCACAGTCTGGGTTAAAACTCCAACTGCCAATTTTTCTCTTTCTGACACATAGAGTGGAAGGAGTTTTGTCAGGTCAGGTAGCCTCAGCGCTGGGGCTGACATGAGTTTTTCTTTTAACTCATGAAAAGCTCGTTGCTGTTGGTTTAACAGATGTAGTTTATCTAATCTATATTTTTATTAACTGTCACCCACCGAAATATTGACTTAAATCCTGCAGCTATTTGATTTCAAGCTTTAAATTGATCTGGTATTCCTTGTGGGACTCCAATTACGTCTCAATAGACACGAGAGTCGAAGGACCCATAAGGGGCTTCTCTCGCTTTACGATGTCTTGTTTTTTTTCCTTCTTGTTGATGAAATGCCAAGGTGAAAGGCATAGCCAATTGGACTAAATAAAGCACAAGTGCCACTCCAGTTATTCAGCAGAGTGTCCAGTAAAGGTCCACCACGATACCACCACACATCCGCTCAGGGATGAACAAGGGCTGACTGACTGATAAGCTCTTGAACCCTTCAGGTCTCCAAGGAATGCTAAGTTTCCTCCCTGTCGTGAGAGACACAAAGTGAACTTAGTGTTGGGAGACGGAAGCTGGATGGCCCTCGGGGCCTGACCCGCACGCAGGGTGCCGGACTTCCGGATATAGGAGAGAGAGCTTGGCATGACTTATTACTCCAGGCTGTAGAATCCTGGGAAAGAGCTACCATGCAGCCTACGCCTGGTCGACGGGAGGACCACCTTAGTGGAAGGGGGACAATCAGGGCCTCTGGCCTGCCATGTGCACAAGCATAATAATCGCTTTTGTTTAACGTGCAGATGGAATATTGATCCATTTTAACCAGGCATTTGCATCTTGGTATCCTGTCTTAATTGCTAAAGTTTAAGTCTTTAACTTCTATAATCCTCTAGTAAAATGAATGTATGGTTTTAGGAAATTACAAAAACCGGTTGGAGCAGTCCATCCTTGCTCTTTAGTGGTCCACAGAACATTGGATCAACCATGGCATGAAAGCTCTACATCGGGGAGCAAGACTCCTCATTGGCACTGGGGTCTTTATCGAAATCTCCCCAGATTAAATGGTCCTAGTTTACTAATGCCCAGTCTGAGGAAGAGTCAGGAAGGACAGAGGTACTCTTCTGAAGTAGAGAGCTGTCTTTGACTTGGCAAGTCCCCACAGGGTATAAAAAGGCAAGCATTAAATGCAATAGTTTGAGGCGAAATTGACTTGGTTATGTTAATAACTAGATGGTCAGCAATAAAGCGTGGAACGAAGAAAGAGTAATAGAATAGATGAAAAGAGTTAGATTTTTCTTAGCTTTAGTTTGGTAGGATTTTCCTCTGGGACTATGGCCCACAGCTCTGGAGTGGGTGGCGCTTTCTTGACTCGGGTGTGATGAGTCCACCCTTTTTTGCTGTACGAACAGCAGTCTTGGTGGTTAGCAGCACAAGGTAGGGTCCTTCCCAGGCTGGTTCGAGTTTTTCTTCTTTCCACCTTCTGATGAGAACGTCATCTTCAGGCTGGTGCTGGTTTACCGCAAATTCTAGGGGTGGTACATATGCTAAAAGACTTTTAGTTCTGAGGGAAAGGAAAGTGGAAGATGAACCAAGTATATAATTTCTAAGAAACTGACCTTTTGTTTTAAATGTGGGAACCTTGGCAGTGGACTTTATAGTCCTTAGTGCCTTTTTACTAAGAAATTTCCTTTAGCATCTCTTTTTATTAGTTTTTAGACCAAAGAAAGCTAAACACCATTGTATATTTAATAATGCTTTTTGTATGATTTTTATACCAAAAATTCATCTTAGCTTTAGTTTCATCTAAATTTCATCTTTATGTTAGTGTGTTATTAATGTTAAACCTAATTTTAACAAAATCTTGTAGATATATTTATCTAATTTTTAATGTTTGACTATAAGGTAAGATTTTATGGACTCCTTTTAACCTTTTATAATTTTTGCTACAGAGCAGGTTGGTGCTTTAAGAAAAACCCGTTATGCTTTTACTTGAATGTCCAGTTCATAGAAAAACTGAACGATACTTCTTTAACTTTAGCTAATATGTTTACACATAGAATTTTCTTTACAATTAACATTTTAAAACTTGCTTAAACTTTCAAAACAATAATTTTTTTTAACTTTTTAATGCAGGTAAAATGTACATTCTTATGCCTCCTTATAATCCTTTTACTAAAGGTATATTTTACTTTTCTTATACGCCTTGCACATAAACTTTTTTTTTTTTCCAGTAATTTTACATTCAGGAGGCCTAGTTACTTTTAAATTATACAACATTTTTTGCATAAATGCTTTTTTTTTTTTTTTTTTTTTTGAGACTGGAGTCTCGCTCTGTCGCCCAAACTGGAGTGCAGTGGCCAGATCTCAGCTCACTGCAAGCTTCGCCTTTAGGGTTCACACCATTCTCCTGCCTCAGCCTCCCAAGTAGCTGGGACTATAGGCGCCCGCCACCTCGCCCGGCTAGTTTTTTGTATTTTTTAGTAGAGACGGGGTTTCACCGGGTTAGCCAGGATGGTCTTGATCTCCTGACCTTGTGATCCGCCCGTCTCCGCCTCCCAAAGTGCTGGGATTACAGGCTTGAGCCACCATGCCCAGCCAAATGCTTTTTTTAACACACTTTTTTTTTTTTTTTTTTTTTTTTTGAGGCGGAGTCTCGCTCTGTCGCCCGGACTGGAGTGCAGTGGCCCGATCTCAGCTCACTGCAAGCTCCGCCTCCCGGGTTTGCGCCATTCTCCCGCCTCAGCCTCCCGAGTAGCTGGGACTACAGGCGCCCGCCACCTCGCCCGGCTAGTTTTTTTTTTGTATTTTTAGTAGAGACGGGGTTTCACTGTGTTAGCCAGGATGGTCTCGATCTCCTGACCTCGTGATCCGCCCGTCTCGGCCTCCCAAAGTGCTGGGATTACAGGCTTGAGCCACCGCGCCCGGCCTTAACACACTTTTTTTTATAACCTTTTTTTTCTTTCACTACTTTTACAGGTAATTTTTCGACATGCCTTAACTTTCTGACTTATTACAAACATTTCTTTAAACAACCAGTTAATGTATTTCAGGACAAGAATTTACCGTATAACACCCTTTTTATATAAATTTCGCCCCCCCCCTTTTTTTCCTTTTTTTTTTTTCCAAAGATCATAACCATTCTTTTCCAAAGCAAACCCTTTTTTATGTCTGTGGACTAGACTGTCTAAGGCCACAAGAATAGAAGTTATTACAATACATGTTACACTGTTAAATTTTAGCCAACTTTAATTTTGTTGAAAATCTTGTTAAGTTTGGGATTTTAATTATCCTTTGCTATAAATAAGACCATGTTTTGTCCACATTAGAATTGGTATAGATGGCTTTTTTTTTTTTCAATTACCCGGGAGGAACCATTAATCTGTCCTGAAGGGAGTTCCTCCTAGGTTTGGTCAGATCTTCGTATGGTAATTAAGATTTAGATCCCCTGTTAGGAAACCTGCTGGGTTAAGGGAATTTTCAGTGGTTAATGTTAAATCAACTTTTTCTCTCTTTGACTTTGTCTCCCTCTCTGACTTTCCTTTTGTCTCTGTCTCTTTCTCCTTCTCTGCCTCTCTCCTTCTCTCTCTCTCTCTCTCTCTCCTTGACTCCCTCTTTGTCTGTCTCTTCCTCTCTCTTTTTGCCTCTTTTCCTCTCTGTCTCTTTCCTTTCTTTCTCTCTGCTGGTCTTTCCTTGCCTCTGCCAGCCGCTTATGGTGCTGTTCTCTCAACCACTGTGTGTTGGAGGCGGGGTGTCTAAAACCAGCTGTAACCAAGTGTCTATGTATGGGAGCTGGTCTGGGTGCCCTGGCTTTCAGGTTACCTTGTGCCATACCTTTGAAACAGGGGGCCTGTCTAGGCTTCCTTCTAATGGCCAACCTACCTCTGATGCTGGCCAGTCTATTTTACACAGAGTTTTAAGTTTTCCTGGTGTCATAGTACTCCATGGTCTCCCTTAAATCTTTTTCTTGAAAATTTTCAACATAGTTCCTAGTGGGGTGGGCTTACTTTGTGCCTCACCCATGTTTCCTCCAGACAAAACACCACACTCACACCACACGCACACCACAAAACAAAGAACTAGTAAAAAGGGTACATATACACTTTTGTAGTTTACATCAAACCAAAATCAAAACCAAAATCAGAGTATCCAGATATCCAAGTCAGGTCAAAATCAAAACCAAAGTATCAAGCAATCCAAGTCAAGTCAAAAACAAAAACCAAAGTGCCAGTACAGGCACACTGTGGGTGATCAGGCCACACTTCCACTCAAATGGAGTAGGCAAGTTCCCAAGACCAGTCCTGTCAAGTAATTTAAATCAAGTCAAAACCAAACCCAAAATCAAAGTGCTGATAAAGGCACGCCGTGGGTGATGAGGCCATGCTTCCACTCAAATGGAGTGGGCAAGTTCTCAAGACTAGTCTTACCAAGCTTCAGATGTCCAGACTCCAAGTACCAGTTCCTTCCCAGTGTTCATCCACTGCATTGATCCTCCACAGGGGCCTGCCACACACCGCTCTGGCAAGGCATCCCACCAGGGCAAATGCCTACCCAGGAGCGCTCTCAGGATCCGCGTTGCTCAGGCTGGTCAGAGTCCCCCGCAGGGATGTTCCACAGGGCAGGCTTAAGCCGCCTAAGGAGCTGCCTCAACAATCCACCAATCACCTCACTTTCCGGTTAGGGAACCAAGAAATGTAACAGGATATGCTGCAGACAAAACTCCTCAGACGCTGACTTAAAGAAGGAAGGGGTTTATTCGGCCGGGAGCATCAGCAAGACTCCTGTCTCAAGAGCCGAGTTCCCCGAGTGAGCAATTCCTGTCCCTTTTAAGGGCTCACAACTCTAAGAGGGTAAGCATGAGAGGGTCGTGATCCATTAAGGACGCAGTGGGTACGTGACTGGGGGCTATATGCACTGGTAATTAGATCGGAACGAAACAGGATAGGGATTTTCACAGTGTTTTTCTATACAATGTCTATAATCTATAGATAACATAACCGATTAGGTCAGGGGTCAATCTTTACCAGGCCCAGGGTGTGGCTCCGGGCTGTCTGCTTGTGGATTTCATTTCTGCCTTTTAGTTTTTCGTTTTTCTTTCTTTGGAGGCAGAAACTGGGCATAAGACAATATGAGAGGTGGTCTCCTCCCTAAGAACCTGGGAGGCAGAGGTTGCAGTGAGCCGAGATCATGCCACTGCACTCCAGCCTGGACAACAGAACAAGACTCCATCTCAAAAAAAAAAAAAAAAATGTTGATATTAAAAAGGAAAAACACTAAAGTTTCTTAATTTAGTCAGACTCTCAGGCCCTAACTCAGTTTAGTTAGTCTTATTTAGAGTCGATTCTATTTATCTAGTTACTTAACTAAAAAGCAGATTAGAAACTGCAAAAGAGTAGGGCATGGTGTCTCACGCCTATAATCCCAACACTTTGGGAGGCCAAGGCAGAAAGATCGCTTGTGGCCAAGAGTTTGAGACCAGCCCAGGCAACAAAGAGAGACCTGGTTTCTACCAAAAATTTAAAAATTAGCCAGGCATGGTGGTGCACACCTGTGGTCCCAGCTACTGGGGAGCTGAGGTGAGAAGATCACTTGAGCCTGGGAGATCAAGGCTACAGTGAGCCATGATCACACCACTGCACTCCAGCCTGGGAGACAGAGTGAGATTCTGTCTCAAAAAAAAAGAAGAAAAGTACAAGAGGAAGTAGGAGGTACAGGATCCCAGAAATAGGATAAAGCAAGAGAAAACTAGCATGAAGGAAGATGGTAGGGAGCAATGAAAGGAAATATCATAACAGAAATAAGAATTCGAACAATATAGCAATCCAGAATCACTCAATAGGGCCTACGTAGTCCCACTAGCCCCAAAAGAAACTTCCATATTACCTAAAAGGAGATCAATCAATGATGTTCACAACAACCCTTAATTGCCAAGGAACAACTGAGTATGTCTGGGATTCTCACCCTGGCAAAGAGTACAGAATAATATGATGAAGCCATTTAATCAAAAGAAAAGGTTAAAATTGTAAGGATCTGATGTTCAAATAAGTAATTACCTCAGAAGTCACTTACGTAAAAGACTCATTCTCCAAAATGCCAGGCACATGGGTTATGATTGTGTTATTCAACGCTGATACAATGGCACAGAATGTATCATACTGAGAAGTGAGTGCCCTCTCGGGGACAGACTCCTCAGTGAGTCATCTGGCACTACGACACTGGAGATACAAATAAATACCACCTCTTCAAAAACAGTCTGAAATTCAAGGGGTCATAACCTAGAGCATCATGGCCGGGCACAGTGGCTCACGCCTGTAATCCCAGCAGGAGGTTGAGGCAGGTGGATCACCTGAGGTCAGGAGTTCAAGACCAGCCTAGCCAACATGGTGAAACCCCGTCTCTGCTAAAAATACAAGTTACTTGGGAGGCTGAGGCAGGAGAATTGCTTGAACCCGGGAGGTGGAGGTTGCAGTGAGCCAAGATCATGCCACTGCACTCCAGCCTGGGTGACAGAGCAAGACTTTGTCTCACAAAAAAACAAAAAACAAAAAACAAAAAACCTACAGCATCTATGGATCAAAGGTAAGCTATAAAGTAACAATCAGACTTGCAAAGCTAGACCCAGAGAAAGTGTGGAGGTGGAACATACTTCTCTTCAGCACTTAACTACGGTGATATTTTGCAAGATCCTCTCTACACCTCTGTCCTACCAGCATCCCTTTCCTATGTCCCAGAACTGCTGTCATAGGCTGGGTTGGTGGGTGTGCTGGTTGGTTGTTCTTGCTAAAATGTTTTCACCACTCAAGTGTAAAGGAGCCAATAGTTGTTAAACACCATGATCTGTGAGGCTGGTATTACTATGTGGCAATGAAAAGGAAAATATGGAAACAGGCTCAGTGACCTGTCCAAGATCTCAGTTGCACTAGGAGTCTCACTACATTCAAAACTCACAGGCTCACAGATTTTCAACAGGAAAGGAGTAGCCTCTGACCCTGGCTGCCCTCCTCCTCCCCCAGCTCTACCCTCTGAAGCTTGAGAGAATCCGGGAAGGGGTGGGGACAGCTACAACAGCTTAACCAGCTGCCTGACATCACAATAGAGCCTGAAGGGTAACTAACCCCTTCCTCCAGCTGGATATAAAATAAAAAGCAGCCAAATACTCCTTTCTTTCCCATCTGTAGGGAAATGAAGCTACTCTCCTTTCTTCCTGTCACTATTAAAATTGTGAAATCATTAACTAGTAGATATTTTCCATGAGCTGTTGCTTTTAAAGGAGTCTGTCTTTTTCCTTAGCTACCCTAGTTTATTATAACTTCCATGACACAAAGACTCTAAAATGAGGAAGATTTACCAAGTTGTCACTGTACTGTTAAAAAGGAACTCTTATTTTAGAAGATTAAAGAACTTTCCAACTTAATGTATCTGTGTAATTACTGGGAGCAACTCTGGTCGAGGAATAAGTTCTTACTATTATTCTCTTCCAGCTACAGACAGCCATAACCTTCAAATAAAGAAAGCATTGAATTTCCTTCTCTAGAGTTTGGAAACAGCCTTTCTCTGCTCCCCATTCATTGCTCAAAGTAAAGTAAATAGAGAAGTTAATTCCCTGCTCATTCATTTGCTCATGAATATGCACACGAGGGACACCACTAGTTACTATGGGGGTTAAAGGGAATCATAACAACCACACACGGTGCCTCATGCCTATAATCTCAGCACTTTGGGAGGCCGAGACGAGAGGATCAGTTGAGGCCAGGAATTCAAGACCAGCCTAGGCAATACACCAAGAATCTGTCTCTACAAGAAAAAAAAAAAGTTTTAATTAGCTGAGAGTGGTGGCAAGCACCTGTCGTCCCAGCTACTCCAGAGGCTGAGGTGGGACGACTGCTTGAGCCCAAGTTTGAGGTGGCAGTAAGCTATGATTGCACCCCTGAACTGTAACCTGGGTGCAGAGTGACACTGTTTCTTAAAAAAAAAAAAAAAAAAGGCTGGGCATGGTGGCTCACGCCTATAATCCTAGCACTTTGGGAGGCTGAGGTGGGTGGATCACGAGGTCAGGAGATGGAGACCATCCTGGCTAACACAGTGAAACCTCGTCTCTACTTAAAAAAAAAATTAGCTGGGCATGGTGGTGGGCACCTGTAGTCCCAGCTACTTGGGAGGCTGAGGCAGGAGAATGGTGTGAACCCGGGAAATGGGGCTTGCAGTGAACCAAGATCACGCCCACTGCATTCCAGCCTGGGTAGTAGAGCGAGACTTCGTCTCAAAAAAAATAAATAAACAAATAAATAAATAAATAAGGTACTCGGAGAAGTAAACGTCTACACAGAAATACCTCTGTCTCCAACTATAAAACAGAAATTGTAACACATGCATCTACCTTACAACATTATAAGCAGCAAATAAAATAATCCACGGTGCAGGACATGTGATAAGCACTTGTACGTCAGCGATACGAAAAAAGCAAGAGGAGAAAATTATCCATAGTGTGCTACAACTTATCTAACTAAGAGAGAACATGAATACACACCCATATATGAATACACACATATATTAATATATACCTACACATACTGCCTTGTATTTAAATAATGAAAGAATAAATCATTAAATTTAGGCAGAAAGGCAACAGAGTGGAAGGATCAGAGACAGAGCTAGATTTCTGAATAGATCTTGTTTTGCAGATTTGACTTGAGGCCATATATTGCATTTTTTAAATGTAATTATGATGCAACAAAATCAAATTTTAAGAACCAATCTATCAAAAGCAAAAGCAAAAAAAGAAACAAATGGGCCAGTGTGGTGGCTCACTCCTGTAATCCCAGCATCTTGGGAGGCCAAGGCAGAAGGACTGCTTGAACCCAGGAGTTCGAGACCAGGCTGGGCAACATAGTGAAACAGTGTCTCCCCGGAAAATAAAAAATTAGCTGGGCATGGTGGTGAGCACCTGTGGTCCCAGCTACTCCAGGGACTGAGGATCACTTGAGCATGGGAGGTAGGTTGCAGTGAGCTATGATCGCATCACCGAACTCCAGCCTGGGTGACAGAGCAAAATTCTGTCTCAAAGAAAAAATAAAAAAGAAAACTTTATTTTAAAAAAAAAGATTAAAAAAGAAACAATTGAATTTTATTTTTAGATGGAGTCTCACTCTGTCGGCCAGGCTAGAGTGTAGTGGCGTGATCTCAGCTCACTGCAACCTCTACTGCCTGGGTTCAAGCGATTCTCCTGCCTCAGCCTCCCAAGTCGCTGGGATTACAGGCACTTATCACTGTGCCCAGCTAGTTTTTGTAGTTTTTTTTTTTTTCTTTTTTTTCAGTAGAGACGGGGTTTCACCATGTTGGCCAGGCTGGTCTCAAACTCCTGACCTCGTGATCCAGCCGCCTTGGCCTCCCAAAGTGCTGGGATTACAGGCGTGAGCCACCACACCTGGTCGAAACGACTGATATTAACTACATGTTCTGTTGATGACAAAACCACACAGAGAACTATTCCAAGTAACTTTAAAACACAGTAATTTGTACTATACAGTCCTAGTAGAATATATGCTATGGACAAAAAAACTACCAAATAAGTCTTAAGCCATTTTCAAATACTAACACTGCTGGTGGTAGTATTGGGATTATTATTCTGAGACTTAGGAGCATACTGTGGCATAAGGCAAACGAGAGTTTACGCTGGTGTTACAAATAGGATTTTCAGCATGTGAGGAAAGAGCCACAGATATAAGACCAATGAGGGTCAATAAAACCCCGAAACCCTGTATTGGAACAATTAGTGTGAATTCGTGATTTAGCTTTAAAAGAAATCACCCCTTTCTTAAAAACCATGTGCATCCCTCATGCCTCAACTGTGGTCTCTCAATATCACTGTACCAAATAAACCTGATTCCAGTATCTGGAAACGACTGATTCCCGATCTGGTACAAGAAATGATAAGCCTGGAACATCTTAACATCCTTGCATTCTCGTTTGACATCCCAGGCTACTAGTACAGTGTCAAAACGACTTGACGCTCGACTTGTCCCACTGGCCAAAAATGGGACAACTTTGAGCATCAATAAGGTTAAAAAGTATAACTGACTGAACACATCAAATATGCTTAAACCCATGAGTTCATAAGGTTACAAAAATTCACTAAACACAATTAGAAATCAAGTAATTATTTTGAAAACTGGAAAATAAAGGAGGGGGGAAGAAATCAAGCTTTTATCTAGCCTTTCTTCTGCAAAATTTACTTCAGGGAAACCAAATAACTGGACAAGAGTCTCTGCAGAAGTGTTCCAGCTAACAAGTAAAAAAGGAATGTTAGAATTATAATTTCACCATTTTAAACCCTTAACAAATTAATGGATCAGGGAACAATCATCAGTGACTCTTGGCACCACAAGAGATAGAACCAAACAGCGCAGGCTTTCTGATGGAAGTTTATAACACTACGCACAGAAAGTTTTGCCAAAAAGAGGAGAAAAAAACCTCAAACGTGAGTCTCTAAACCTCTGGCTCTAACCACCATTTTACAGGAAATACAGGGACAGAGGAACATCTTAATTGATGCTACTGGAATATAATACAAAAAATCAAGACTATGAAGTTTTTGTTGCCAGTCCATGATGACATTATAGAAGTTGAGAGTAAGCATTTAGAAGTATTTACAAATTAAACCATAACTTTATGTCTACTGAATTTAACAATTTTTTAATGGGGCTGGTCTTACATATGCCTTTTTTATGCCACTTTTCTATTAATTCATTTGTATTGTATCTTACAAACAGTCCACAATAGATTGGAAATTTTAAAAATTAGTCCTAAATCACAAATAATATGAAAAGTTTTCCTCTACCAGACAAACATGCATTCAACAAATAAACTGACAGAGGAAAAATAAACAAGAGACAGAACGTGAGAGACAACAGATGTATCAATCCATTGAAATTTTGGAAACTTATTTGGATTCTTATATAAAGTGTAGGAAATATATGTGCACAGTTGTACACATATATGTGTATGTACACATGTGTGTGAGAGACAGAGAAACAATATCAGAGAAATATGAACACGGGTGGATATCTGATGATATCAAGGAATATTAGTTTTCCTTAGGCAGATAATGGCATTATGATTTTTCTAAAGCATCCTTATCTTTTAGAAATATATACTTAAATATTTATGGATGAAATGCATTTGGAATTTGCTTCCAAAGTTTGGGGGGAGTACAGGCAAAGGTTATACAGATGAAATAAGATTGTCCACAAATTGGTAGTTGTTGAAGCTGGGTGACAGGGAAATGCAGGTTCATCGTACTGATCTCCCCTCTTAGTTACATATAGTTGAAATGTTCACAAAGAAAGGTTTTCTGAACATTTGGCTGTTACTACTATTAAACATAACTAAGAGGGAAGTGTACAAGTACTTTAACACGGTTCCATGTAAAATGTGATCTGCTTTCAAATGAGGGAACCATAACCTTCAACTACAGGGGTTAGGAGAACTTTAACGTAGTAAGAATAGTTTCTAAAATGAGTAAAATGGGGGTGTGCTCTGGACCCAGGAAGGAGAAAACAGAAAAAGCATGACAGGTGGGAGGGTATAGGGCACAAACAATAGCCAGCAAGGTGGTCAGGGGACTGTGAAATAATAATGCTAACAGATTTCTCTATACTAGGCACTGTATTAGGCACTTTACATACATTTCTCACCTATTCCTGGTTATCAATCCTATGAAGAATGCATCACTTGCCTCAGGTCTCAGAATCTGAACCAAAGTCTCTGATGCTACAGCTCTTTTCCTGTGTTCCTCTGCCTTTCCAGGATAGGGAGAAGATAAGGTTTCATCATGGGAAAGCTTAAATACCAAGCTAAGAAATTTACATGGTACTTTGTGTATTAAAAAGCAATGGTAATTTTTGAAAAGAAAAATACTGTAATTTCAAGTAAACTTTAATAAGATTCATCTGGCAGCAATCAAAACTAGCAATTAGGCCAGGCATGGTGGCTCAATCCCACAATCCCAGCATTTGGGGAGGCCAAGATGGGAGTATCACTTGAGGCCAGGAGTTCGAGTCTAGCCTGGTCAACAAAGTGACACCCCATCTCTAATAATTTTTAATGTAATAAATAAAATTTTAACAAAGAAAACCTACCAACCAGAGAGGACAGAATTTAGCAATAGCAGGGGGGCTAGAAGGCTACTGCAATTGTGTGACTGAGACATAATGAGGGCTGGAATTACAGGAGTTGAAATTATGTGCAAAGACAAATGCTTTCTCTCACAGTAATCCCCTCTCCCTGCTGATAGACTCCCCTAGGGAGTCTTCCACCACCAACTCTAGACACACTACAATTTGCCAGCCCAGAAATTACATGATATCCTAGGTTTCCAGAATGACACATAAACCTAAAATCCTAGGTGTGCTCTGACAGGAACAGCACTATCACCCACCACCCCAGATCAAGATACTTCTCTGAAGGCAGCATAAAAACCTTAAACATTTTTGGCAGACACATGAGCATAAGTCACATGCTAGTAACACACCCAGGTCCTTTCACATAGGTGCTATGGGGTAGTTACTTCATTTTGGGGTCCAAATGCAAGACGCAGGATTCTATTCCATGTTAGCTGTTAATTTTAATCAAAGATCTTAATGGACCTGCATTTTCTAACTTGGAGTATATGCTATACCCCTCAAGACATTTACAAAATCAGCTGGGCGCTGTGGCTCATGCGTGTAATCCCAGCACTTTAGAAGGCCAAGGTGGGATGATCACTCAAGGCCAGGAATTCGAGACCAGTCTGGGCAACATACCCCATCTCACAAAAAAATACAAAAATTATCCAGGCATGGTAGTGTGCACCTGCAGTCCTAGCTACTCAGGAGGGTGAGGCAAGAGGATCTCAAGCCCTGCAATTCAAGGCTGCAGTGAGCTGTGATCATACCACTGCACTCCAGCCTGGGCAACAGAGCAAGACTCTCTAAAAATAATAACAATTTAAAGTTGTATTTTATTTTAGTTTTGTAGACACAGGATCTTGTTATGGTGCTCTGGATGGTCTTGAACTCGTGGGCTCAAGCAATCCTCCACCCTCAGCCTCCCAAAGTGCTGGGATTACTATCATAAGCCACTATGCCCAGCCAAATTTTTTTAGAAGACATTTACAAATTCAATTAATATACCTAGGTTAGGTCCTCATCCAACTACTGGCAAAAATGTTGTTGGAGACAGGATCAAACACAGAAACCTGTTGTGTCACTAGAGTACTAAAGGACTGAAATGTGCAAGCAATAAAATGAGTGTAGCAATGAATGGGAGGGCATTTGACGCTGAAGAACTCTAATGAACCATAAAAGGCACATGGAAAGTGCCATCATCAGCTTGCTTTCCTCTCTGGGCTTGTGTACAAGAATTCACTTTGTAAATGATATGGGCCCTACACAAATAAGCGGCATTTTCATTACTGTAATTATTATTGTTTCTTAAATCTCCTGACAATCAGATGGCTCTCTGCCTTGCTCTTCAAGATTAGAAGAATACCAAGAATTAAAGCCAAAACATGTACTGAGCTAGTGATGGGTTTACAAAGAAGGGTTCTTTCCAGTAGAAGCAGATACCAACAAAGCCATTTCCTGACCAGTCCTACGAAATCTTCTAAAGCGTGAACTGTTTGTTTGTGGATACATTGTTTGCTACCATCCCAACCCAACAGCTGGAGGGAAGAAGCAACAGATGTTCAGTAACCGGCCAATTGCTCTAGGAACTGCCACAGTTCATGGTTTAAAACAATGATTTCTAAATAGAGAAAGATCACAATCAAATCAAAGACAAGAGATCCCCATGTGTTCCACTGCAAAAATGTTTGTTACACATAAAAGGTCATCTGAGGAACAGCCAATGAACAATTAATTAGCAGAGCAAACAAGAATATTTTTGAAGGAAGAAGCAACAGAGGACAGAATTTTAAATTACTGAATTTTGAATGATTTCTTTTCCCCTACTAAATATAAAAGGTTTTTTTTGTGGAAACTATGAGGTCATTGTTTTCCAGAGTCTTTACTATAGGAAACAGCTGTGGGGACTACACAAACAGAGAACACTGCCCTATTTAGTAGCCCCTCATTGTGACAAGTGTATAGATGGGGAGAGGAAAAATCCATCAAGCCACGCACAAATAAAACAAAAGTAGCAGAGTCAAACTAAAAACTTTAAGTCACACAAAGGAAGATGTAAAACAACTAACCTAGGAAAAGCATCTATATGATTACAATTGTATCTTGATTTAAGAGACAGTTCCATCTTTAGACTAGATCAGTTCCTTTCTACATGGATAACCAAAAACTTACATGATTCACATTGCACAGTACCTGAAAATGGTAATATTCAATAAACATAGCTTTGTTTTCTTGGGATTCTTATGTTCAAATACTATATGACCCAACCAAAATGAAACTTATCCACCCACATCCAGAATGGCTTTCCATTTTATTTTTCCAGTCGTCAAGAGTGCCATCCCCAAACACCCTGTTTCAAAACCTCTATGTTATTTTCATCTCCTCCTCCTTATCCACCCTTCACACACCCATAAAGCTGCCAAACACTGTCAACACTGCTTCTAACATACATTTTACATAAGCTCAAAAGTCAGAAAGGAGCAAGGGACAAAGAGAAGAAAGTAAGTGATCTCACAGAGCCAAACCATATCATTCCACCCCTGGCCCCTCCCAAATCTCATGTCCTTTTCACATTTCAAAATCAAAAAAAAAAAAGAAAATAAGTAAGGTGAATCCAGCCCAGTCCACTAGGAGGCATGTGACTGCCCTCCTACAGTATCACCCAAGACTCTGCTTAAGCTTGTGCAGTGATAGGAAAAATACTATTATGTGAGGCAGCTCATCCTATTTTCAGACAACCTGCTCATAAATCCTATATACGAGGCCCGCCATTCCCTTTTCTAATTTCTCCTCTCCCCTCTCAAAGCTTCAAGCCCAAGAGTAATCACAGTCCTCAAATGAGGTCTGACCCAAGCCCACAACAGAACTGGCTCACCACCAGCACATCTAGATTTATAACATCAGAGGCTGGGGCTGGCTGCTCTGCAAGCTGTCTTTGGTTGTGGCGTGTTCCTCTCAGATTAACCAACACGTTGTGCACCTCCTACAAACCAGGCACAGAGATTCGATGTTGAATAAGACAAAATCACTGCACATGAGGGAGTGGAGGGGAGATGGCAATGGATTTAGGAAACAGAATCCTTTTGCCTCTGAGAGTGATTTTTCTATGTTTTTAAACAGTTCATACAACATAGGGATTATCTGATCCTTGGAAGAATGTATGAATAAATCCATCCAATCCTGTTACCCTTTGAGGGAACAGGCAGTTCTTTAAGAGCCTTCCATTTCTTCCTCAGTTATCAGTCAATTCAGGCTCTCCTACTGTAACATTTTTAGTTGATATTTTGTGAAGAGTTACTGATTGTATCAGTGACAGGCAGGCATTCAGTAAACATGGTTACCTGCCCCAAATTAATGCACATATTTAACATTAAAATTCACACAGATTGGCCAGGCGCAGTGGCTCATGCCTATAATCTCAGCACTTTAGGAGGAACAGATGGGCAAATCACTCAAGCCCAGAAGTTCAAGGCCAGCCTGGGCAACATGGCAAAACTCATCTCTACAAAAAAATACAAAAGTTAGCCAGGCATGGTGGTATGCACCCACAGTCCAAGCTACTCAGGAGGCTGACGTGGGAGGACCACTTGAGCCCCGGAGGTCGAGGCTGCACTGAGCCAAGATCATGCCACTGCACTCCGGCCTGGCCAACACAGTGAAACCCTGTCTCACAAAAAAAAAAAAAAAAAAAAATCGAACAGATGACTGTTTTTGAAACTTGACAAAACGATCTAAAATTTGGAGAAACTTTAAATAGCATGAGAAAGAAGACTAAGCAACAATAACACTATACAGCACCAGTAAAAGAATTGATGAAACAGAATACAAAATTCAGAAATAAACTAAAACTCTAAATATACAGAGAAACCTTTGGTAAATAAGCAGGATGATCATAAGGTTGGAGTAACAATGGTAACAACATCAGTTAGCTCTCAGTGAGCCCTGGCGGAATGCCAGACCCCCTGCCAAGTTTTTCTCTCATTTGTTTTCAAAACAGCCTTATGAAATAGATATACTCTTATCTCAACTTTACAGATGAGGAAATCAAGCCCAAAGAGTTAAGTGCCAAACGTCCCGAAGCTAGCAAGTGGTGCAGCCAGGATTTGAACACAGGCAGTCTGGCCCCCCAGTCAAGCTCTTAACCACTCACTATACTACACAAGAACACAAGATGGAAAATACCAAACCTTAAAATAAATCCTCACTGTATGCATGCACCAAAGTAAACTCCATATTCTGAAGAGATAAATATTTTAGAATACAGTAGAAAAAAAGCTAAAAAAAAAAAAAAGAAAAGAAAAATTATCCTATATGCAAGAATACCATTTTCAGCTATATAATAACAAAAGCAATAAGGGAAAAGGTCAGGTTAAAAAAATATAAATTAAAACTTTCTGTAATATACAAAAGTACCAAACTAAAAGAGCAAGAAAATGAAGGAAATATTTTTATCAAATATACCAAATGTTTAAAGTTGTTACCTTATATAAACATATACACACACACACACACATATTCTATAGAAAGCTCTTACAAAGTTTAAAAATCAAAAACAGTCTTCAGAATCTAAATAGACACCATAACCAAATGGGATTTATTTCTGGAATGAAAGGAGGTTCAACATATGAAAATTGATCACAGCATTAACAAAATAATGAGAAAAAAGCAAACCATGATCATCTCAGTTGATGCAGAAGAAAGCATTTGACAAAATTCAACACTCTTTCATGATAAAAAACACTCAACAAATTGGGAATAGAAGGAAACTTCCTCAACATGATAGACGCACCATATTAAAAAGCCCCCAGCTAACATCATACTCAATGGTCAAAGACTAAAAGCTTTTCCTCTAAGTTCAAGAAACAAGACAAAGATGCCTACTTTTACGACTTCTATTCAACATAGTATGAGAAGTTCTAGGCAGAGCAATTAGGCAAGAAAAAGAAACAAAAGCCGTTGAAAATGAAAAGGAAGAAGAAAAATGATCTCTCTTCACAAATGACATGATCTTACATGTAGAAACACCTAAAGATTCCATAACAAAATCTGTTAGCACTAATAAATAAATTCAGCAAAGTTGCAGGATACAAAATCAACATGCAAAAATCAATTGCATTTTTATATACTAGTAATGAACAATACAAAAATAAAATAATTCCATTTACAATAGCATCAATAAGAAAAAAATACTTAGGAATAAATTTAACCAAGGAAGGAAAAAAACGGTACACTGAAAACCACAAAACATAGTTGAAAGGAATTAAAGACATAAATACATGGAAAGACATCCCATCTTCAAGGCTTAGAAGACTTAATATTGTTAAGATGACAATATTACCCAAATCGATCTACATATTCAAGGCAATCTCTGTCAAAATCCTAACAGTGTCTTTTTAAAGAAATAGAAAAGTCCGTCCTAAAATTAATATGGAATAATCTCAAGACACTGAAGCAAAACAATCCCGAAAAAGACAAAATTGATGGACTCACACTTCCTGATTTCAAAACTTACTACTGTACACAGCTACAGTAATGAGAACAGTGAGGTAAAGATACATAAAGATAAAGCCTAATAAAAACAGACATATAAATCAATAGAATAGAACAGAGAGTCAAGAAATAAACCCTCACATATATGATCAATTGATTTTCAACAAGGGTACCAAGATCATTCAATAGGGAAAGGATAATTTTGTTAACCATGGTATGGTTCTGGGAAAACTAGACAGCCACATGCAAAAGAATAAAGTTGGACCCTTACCTAAAAAATTATTTCAAAATGGATGAAAAACCTAAACATAAGAACTAAAACTATAAAACTTTCAGAAGAAAACAGAGACTTTATGACACTGGATTTGGAAATGATTTCTTGAATATGACCAAAAGCACAGGCAACAAAAGAAAAACTAGAAAAAGTGGACGTCATCAAAATTAAAAACTTGGCTGGGCACGGCGACTCACACCTGTAATCCCAGCACTCTGGGAGGCCGAGGTGGGCAGATCACTTGAGGTCAGGAGTTCAAGACCAGTCTGGCCAACACGGTGAAACCCCGTCTCTACTAAAAATACAAAACACTAGTCAGGCGTGGTGGCGGATGCCTGTAATCCCAGTTACCCAGGAGGCTGAAGCACGAAAATTGCTTGAGCCTGGGAGCTGGAAGCTGCAGTGAGCCAAGATCGTGCCACTGCAATCCAGCCTGGGCAACAACAAAGCAAAACTCCATCTCAAAAAAAAAAAAAAAAAAAACCACTTTTGTGCCTGTAAAGGCACTACCAAGGGATTGAATGACAGAATGGAAGGTAATAGCTGCTATTCATATATCTGATAAGAAACTAACATCTAAAATATATAAAGAACTCTCACAATTCATCACCACCACTAACAAAAAACTAATTCAAAAATTAGCAAAGACCTGAATAGACATTTCTCCAAAGATATACAAATGACCAATATGCACTTGAAAGGGTGCTCACCATTAGTCATTAGGAGAATGTAAAACAAAACCACAACGAGGCCTGGTGTGGTGGCTCATGCCTATAATCCCAGCACTTTTGGAGGCCAAGGCAGGTGGATCAGTTGAGCCTAGGAGTTCAAGACCAGCCTAGGAAACATGGTAAAACCCCATCTCTACAAAAACACAAAAATTAGCCAGGCATAGTGGCACGCACCTGTAGTCTGAGCTACTCAGGGGAACTGAGGCAGGAGGATCCCTTGATCCCAGGAGGTTGAGGCTGCAGTGAGCCATGACTGAACCACTGCACTCCAACCTGAGTGACAGAGCAAGACCCTGTCTCAAAAAGAAAAAAAACACACACACACACACACACACACAATGAGATACCACTTTACACCCACTAGGATGGCTATAATCAAAAGCAAATGGAAACTAACAAATGTTGGTGAAGATGCAGAAAAATCAGAACCCTCATCCAGTATCAGTGAGAATGTAAAATGGTGCAGTTAGTGGAAGACAGTTTGACAGTCCCTCAAAAAGTTAAACATAGAATTACATGATCTGAAAAAACTGAAAACAAGAACTCAAACAGATACTAGTACATCAATATTCACAGGATCATTATTCACAATAACCTAAAGGGGGAAACGATCCAAGTGTCTACTGACAGATAAAAGAATAAAAACCTGTTACATACAAATGATGGAACAGTATTCAGCCATAAAAAGAAATGAAATTCTGACACATGCTATAACATGCATGAACCTTGAAAACATTATGTTAAGTGAAATAAGCCAGACAAAAAATTTTTGCGTATTACATTATAGAATTTCCTTTTTATACAGTACCTAGAATAGGCAAATTCATAGAGACAGAAGAAAAATAGAGGTTACTGAGGACTAGAGAAGAGTTAATGTATACAAAGTTTAATGTATACAAAGTTTCTGTTTGGGATGATGAAAAAGTTTTTGAAACGGAAAGATGGTTGTACCACACTGTCTGCACCTAACACCACTGGATTGTGGTTTTTCTCGTTTTTTGTTTTTGTTTTTGTTTTGAGACAGTTTCATTCTTGCTGCCCAGGCTGGAGTGTAATGGCTCAATCTTAGCTCACCGCAACCTCCGCCCCCCACGTTCAAGAGATTCTCCTGCTTTAGCCTCCCTAGTAGCTGGGATTACAGGCATGTGCCACCACGCCTAGCTGATTTTGTATTTTTACTAGAGACGGGGTTTCTCCATGTTGGTCAGGAGGCTGGTCTCAAACTCCCAACCTCAGGTGATCCGCCCTCCTCAGTCTCCCAAAGTGCTGGGATTACAGGCATGAACCACTGCACCCAGTCCAATTATATACATAAAATGGTACATTTTATGTTGTGTATATTTTACTATAATAAAAAAAGTTTTCAAATGCTAAGAGATAAATGAGCAAAGAAAGGATATGACAAATTTAAATTACAAAACCAAACTCATTCTACAAACGGCTTCTGGGTACCCAACATGTACCATTTACTATGCTGGGTGAAGTTTATTATCAACTAGCAGCACTGTAATTTTTGTAGTTTCTTTTCTTTGCAATGTAATATAATACATGAGAAATCAAAAAGATGTCCATACGTTTTTGATGTTCTAAGGATATGTCTGGAAATGTATCCTAAAGAAATAACCCAACAAAGCAAAAAGCTATTAACACAATTCATGTTCATTATAGTTAAAAAAAAAAGAGTAGGGAAGAAAATGTACAAAGGAAGAGGACAGGATAAGTAAATTATCACTTAGCAATGTGATAATACCACATAAATCATTAAACACTAAACAGTATTACAAATGTTCTTTAGAAACATTAAAAAATGTTTTACAAGTTGCATTTAAAACTCATAATCCGAAGTGGTCTGACCAGAATAACAACTATATAAAATATTGTAAGTGGACAAGAAGTACAAAAATGTAAATCAATGGCACCTTAGGGCAGTGCGTTCCACAGAGTAAGAGCATGTATGTCACACTGCCCTAAGTTCAAGTTGAAGCTCTGCCCCTGCAAATGTGTAAAGAACCAAACTAGGTCAAATCAGAATGACAGATTCAGTGCTAGTTTACATCGTTGGTTGGGAAGACATTTTTCAAAAACCTCAGAATTGGAGTTTTATAACAAATAGAAATATCTAGCCAAAACTATCCTAAACTACCAAATATTTCCCCTCATGAATTACCATGGGACCACAAATATAACATGTCTAAAATAGAATTTATCATCTTTGAAAAGTTCTAAATTGCTTCAGTTTCCCAAATGTTACCAGTTTCAAAGAGGCTAAGGTGTATATATATATTATATATATCTATATAATATACATACACTATTTGTCCTGAATCAGTTTCTGTCCTTTCCCCTCTTTCATCATCACTCAACCCATCCTCAATGTACCTAGCCTCTGAGTGAACATTCTTTTAAAAATAAAAGAAAAAAGACAATCATACCACAAGCTTGTCTAAAATTATTTGGTTCCTGCCTTTGCAGAATGCCATTCTGCAACATGGCACCCAAGGACTTCCAGATCCAGCCCTGCTCCAATCATCACTCAGTGGGCCTCCTCCCATCCTACCTTGTCAACCACTACCCTTCTGCTACAACCACCCTAGACCTTGACATTTTCTGAAGAAGCCATGTTGTTTGAGGTTCCAAACCTTTGCACTTACAGGCTTTGCTACCCTGCAAAGGACTTTCCCACCTTTCCCCTATCTACCTAGAAAATTCCTACCAAATCCTTCAAGACACGGAGCAGGTATTGTTTCTTCAGTCACCCCGCAGGCCCCATTCCTCCCTCAGGTGACCTCACCCCTAGGTTTGCACAGCACTTTTGTATATAACTCTGTCCCAGCACTCGTCCTATCCTATTGCAATTATTTTTATACCCATTTGTCTTCCCTTCTAAACACTGAATTCCTTGAGGACATGGGCCACTTCACTCATTGCCATATCCCCAGTGCCTTCTAATGCAGGACCAGCACAGTATATGTGCTCAATAAATCTGTGGACTTAATAAATGTATACCCTGTCTGCAAAATACCAACCTGATTTGTTTCTTAATGGGCATAACTTGATATTTCAGGCTAGGCGCAGTGGCTCACGCCTGTTAATCCCAGCACTTCGGGAGGCTGAAGCGGGTGGACCACCTGAGGTCAGGAGTTCGAGACCAGCCTGGCCAACATGGTGAAACCCCATCTCTACTAAAATATAAAAATTAGCTGGGCACAGTGATGCGCACCTGTAATCCCAGTTACTTGGGAGGCTGAGGCAGGAGAATCGCTTGAACCCGGGAGGCAGAGGCTGCAGTGAGCTGAGATCACGCTGATCATGCCACTGCACTGCAGCCTGGGCGACAGAGCAAGACTCCGTCTCGAAATAAAAAATAAAATAAAATAAATTGATATTTCTGCAGCTCTACACTGTATTCAGCACTAAGAGCAGGTCGTCAAACTGTAAAGCAAATCAGGTGTCACGACTCTGCCTTCCTGGTTTTGCTGCTACCTCTCTGACTGCCCCTTAAGAGGTCCTCTTTCTCCTCCTGTCCTCTCAGTTTTAGTTTCCTTCAAAGGCTTTGTCATGGGCCTCAGACCTTCTAAATATGCTCCTGGCTTCAATTATCACCTCTATGCAGCTGAATCCAAGTCTATACAGCTAGTCCTAAATTGCACCTGATTTCCAACTGTCTATTAAGACTTCATCTCTTAAGTGGGAAGGTCATATCCTATGACTCCCAACCCCACATATTCAAATTAAATGTACAATCTTTCTGCTCCTCATGCTCCACAAACCACTTCCCTTTCTAAGTGCTCAATTTTTATCAGCTATTAAATTTGTATCAAATATCCCTATTATTTCTTTATCACCTTGGCCTGAAATCTCAGTATTCCCTTTACCACTCCACGTCTTGTAGTTTCCTTAATAGTGTCCAATGTCCTCCAAAATGTCTCTTGGATTCACCTTTCCTCCCCCTTTTCCTCACTTCATTCCTGTGATTGTTTTCTCCCTGTATTTATTTTCTCCTCCATTTGATTCATTTTCGCTCACCATCAGACCCATTTTTCTAAAATCGTTTTCATCAAATCAATCTCTCTGCACAACTCAAGAAGCCTCAATTGAATCACTACTGATTGCAGCCTCAAGGCTAAACTGTTGTGACAGACTCTCAAAGTCACCCATAACGTGCCCCCTCTCCTCTCCCCAGTCATCTAAATTTATCTCCCCTTCATTCCAAATTAGTGGTTCTCAATTTTGCTGCCCAGGGACACTTGGCAGGATCTGGAGACATTTTTAATTGCCATGCCTTGGAGTAGGGGGGAGTACAATCACATCTAGTGGGTGAAGGCCAGGGATTCTGCTAAACATCCTACAGTGCCAGGACAGCCCCCAACAACAAAGAATTGTCCAGCCCAAAATAGCAACAGTGCCAAGGCCGAGAATCTGCTCCAAATCAAGGCTCTCTGTCCCCAGACCATGCTATATCTATATCTCTGCTCAGAATATTTCCTTAGCAACCTAGAATGTCATCTCTCTTCCCCTTAACTATCAATGTTTTATTTATCTTCAAATCCCATTCTAAGTCTATAGCCCATGGCTTTAAATACGTCATCTACTGGGGACGACTCCAAAATGTTTATCTTATGAGTTCCTTACTGCCTACTAGACATCTCATGAGTGTACTATTTAACATATCTGAACCTGAATTCCTGACTCCCCCAAAACTGCTTCTCCTCAAATAGGTATACAGCCCCAGTTGCTCAGGAAAACAGGTGGGAGTTATTCTGGATGCTCTCCTCGATGTCCTCTGCTCCAGGGTCTGGCCACAAATCAATCCATTAGCAAGTTCTGTCAAAAGTCTACCTCCAGACACATCTTAAATCCATCCACTTCTCCACCTCCCTCCATCATCCCTTTTACCTAGTTCATCACAAAAGCCTCCTGACTGGTCTCTGCCTCCATTCTACTCACTATTCAGTGCCCGGAATGGCCACTTCACATTTTCCCAAAATCATACCAGGACTCTGTTTAAAGCCTACAACAGCCTCCATGTGTCTTGGAATAAAATCTAAAACCCCTTACCTTGGTCTATAAGGCACTATAGCTACACAAGGCAGACTCGGCCTCTGCCTACCTGGCCCCTGCCTCTCTTTCCACCTCCTCCACCCCACTCTCCTCCTGGCTCTCTAGCTGCAAATAAGATCTGTCAGACTTTTAAGTGTACCCTCAGCTCTTTCCAACTATAGCGCATTCTGCATTTTATTCCTCCTGCCTGGTCACACCCACTACTCCCTCTCATACATCTATTTCTCTTTAGCACTTATACAATATATATATATATATATATTATTTATTTATTTTTGGACACAGGGTCTCACTCTGTAGCCCAAGCCAGAGGGCAGTGGGGCAATCTCAGCTCACTACAGCCTTGACCTCCCAGGCTCAGGTGATCTTCCCACCTCAGCCTCCAAAGTAACTGGAACCACAGGTGTGTGCCACCACACCCAGCTAATTTTTGTACTTTTTGGAGAGACAGGGTTTCGCCTGTTGCCCAGGCTGGTCTCAAACTCCTGGGCTCAAGCTATCTGCCTGCCTCAGCCTCCCAAAGTGCTGGGATTACAGGCGCATGCTACCATGTCTGGCCTACTGTAATTCTTAATTTCATATTTACCAGTGTTTATTGAATAATATCTGCCTCCTCTGTAGCAATAAAAGTTCCATGAAGGAAGGGACCACATGGTCTTTTACAACTTTTTTACCATTATCATATCACCTTGTTTTCCACTATATAACAAATGACCTGTACAATATGTGGCATGGAGTTAGAAACTCAAATTTGTAGATGCTTAATGGCTGACAACAAATAAAAGGATGAATAAATCAATCGTTCTACTTACACTTTCGTACACAATGATCTCACCTCTCTCTGAGCTCCCAGTGAACTTTCTTCATCAGTACAACTTCAAACAGCTTCTCTATAAGCAGCTAAGTTCTCTGAGGGCATGAACCTAGTCCTATAACCTTTGTACTTAATCCTCTATTCCCAGCCCAACACCTAAACTAACAATAACTGTGCAGCAAATGTGATTCAGGTCCACAAATATGGAGTTCATAATTATCACATGTATTTTTATTCCTCAATTAGTCCTCTTGGAAAATTTATTGTAATTCTTAACACTTTACTTTTACCAAACTTGGTAAGATGTGGCAAACATCAGCTTAAAGCTTACTGGAGAGAGACCCACACGTATTGATACATGTGTTGAAACAGTCTGAAAGGAATGTGTTTTAAGAAAGACTTCCAAAAACACTTAAGCCTGAGGAGCAATGGCACAAATGTGAAGCCAGCTGCAGATGACCTTATTTTCACTCCAATTCAGCACCACAGTCGCAGAGGAAAAAATGTTACACATTTCAGCATGTCCCCTCTGCGCGTGTATGTGTTATGTTGAGACCTGTGGTTTCATTGCTTGTACTGATAAGGTCACCCCAGGCCCAGGACCATTTGTGCACCAGCAGCGCAGAGATACACAGAGTTGACAGTCAGTGGAAGTCAGAACTCTGCTTCTGCTCCCTCAACATCTAGCCAGCAGGTGAACTGAGTTCCCTCATCCTGAAAGGCTACGGACTACTCACACCACATCTGAGTCTCCTTCCAAGTCTAAAATGTCATGATTCTATCAACTTTCTCCCTCAGAGATTTGGAGCTTTGCTAAAACTCAAGTGATGGCATTTGATGGACCAGAGAACTGACCAGGAAGGGATGTACTTTCTATTTTATACTCTGTCACAAAACTAAATGTGACCTACACAATTTCATTTTTTCCCCCAAGTGACACCCTGAAGTCAGTGTGCTTTGTGGAAAACACTGAAATAACAGTATACTAAAGAGCTTGACACAAACCAGAAAAAAACTATGTACCATGGGTTTGTAGCATAGCACCAGAACCCCCAGCATGGGTGCATGGAAAAGCAGGCTGGGAAACTCAGCAAGTGTTAGCCTCCAATTGCCAGGTTGTTCCCCACTAGTCTCTTATGCATGTTTATTCCTTTAGTGACTTGAGAATTCTCACTAATAAATAAGCACTACAAGGCACCAAAGTTCAAGGAAAAAAAAATATGTGAGAGAGAATTCTATTCATCAATTACTATTTGTTTCACTGCAAATTTGGAAGGAGTCCCCACAATTCTTTTATCAATAGATCACTCTGTTCTAGCTGTTCTTCGCCAGCACAATTTAAAAACTGCTGCCATAAAATTTATCTCTCTTGCTTGAAAGATGATCATCCATCTTTTTACTTGTTGCAAAACGGCTCTGAGCACTAAAACTCAGAAAGCATTTGTAAGAATCTGGGGCACGCAGGCTCCTATGAAAGCAATAAGCTGATTTCCCTTTAAAACAGCATATTATGTATTCAAAGTGATTTATTTACTCTCACTATTTTACTAAGAAAGTGATGCAAGGGTCCTGCCAGTGAAGTCTAAGTTTTACCCTAGTGCTGCTGCAAACACATATACACACTCAGAGACAGGGGAGACAGAGAAGGAGAAAGAGAGAGGGAGAGGTTGAGGGGAAGACAGTGAGACAGAGCAAGAGACAGCGAGAGAGAAAGAGAACACAGAGCGAGAGCGAGAGCGAGAGAGAGAGAGAGAAGGTAACCATTTTAAAGGTTGGGGAAGTAAGGGGAAACTTGTGCTGAGTCTCCAAACATTCCTCCAAAGTTTCTCAGCTTCAGCAATATTGACACTTGGGGGCGAAAATCCTTTATTAAGGGGGGCTGTCCTGCACATTGTGTGACATTTAGCAGCATCCCTGGAATCTACCCACCACATGCCAGTAGCATCCTGATCCCAGCTGTGACAACCAAGTAGGGTTCCAGACATTGACAAATGTCCCAGGGGGTAGCAGCAGGGTGGGGTGAGGACAGACAAAAGTGCCTGTGTTGAAAACCAGTGGTCTAAGAGTAGTAAACAAACAAACAAACAAACAAAAGTGTAAAAAGAGAAAGGATAAAGGTAATGGCTAGAGACGTTTTTTAAAGCGTATCAAGATTGAGCTAGTCAACTCATTTCATCCTGGGAAACGAAAACCCAACTTTAACAACCATCTAGCCCATCCAAAACCAAAAACCATCTACTTGGCAAGCTCCTAAAACTCAACTCAATGTGGTTAGAAAGGAAGAAAGAATTCTAATTGAAAAACTTACAAAGAAAAACATTAGTAACTTAAAGTTTTAAGATAATAAAAGCACAAAGATGTAGTAAGTGCTTTTCTAACCTCAAGGCAAACTATCTCAAGATGGCAAATTGGTTTTATCTCCTCTGCCAACTTCAACCAACTGGTGGTAGCTGCCTAGAGCCCTTCTAGAACTGAGCAGGATTCTACGGCTGAATATGAGCGATCTGAGAGTGAACGATATCTGAATGAAATAACAATGTCCACCCCAAGCAGGCGAAGCAAGAGTGAGCCCTCAGGTCCATCTTCTGGTGTTTAACTTTGTTTTGTTTTGGCGGGGGCGGGGGGAACAGAGCCTTGCTCTGTCACCCAGACTGAAGCGCAGTGGCGTGGTCTCTGCTCACTGCAACCTCCACCTCCTGGGTTCAAGAGATTCTCGTGCCTCAAACTTCCAAGTAGCTAGGATTACAGGTGTGTGCCACCATGCTCGGCTACTTTTTGTATTTTTTTAGCAGGGATGAGATTTCACCATATTGTCCAGGCTGGTCTGGAACTCTTGGTCTCAAGTGATCCCCAAAGGGATTACACCTCCCACCTGGGATGACAGACATGAGCCACTATGTCCTGCCTTAGCATTCAACTTTCTTTATACTCAAAATAATATCCATCAAATTTAGCTAAAATAAAACATTTTTTAAAAAAGTAATCAATTTGCCAGAGTTACCTAACTGGGGGAATAAAAAGGGGGAAAGAATCTAATTATACCACTTCCTTGCTTAAAAATCAGCTCTGGATTCTCAACTTGCAGAGGATGAAATCCAAACCAGCATAGCTCACGAAGCCCTTCACAGTGCGTTTCCAACACGCTTCTCCCAGGCTTCCTGCACCCCCACTGCTCTCAATAGTGCAGCCAGCCACTAAATGTCTATTCCCCAAAACCACACGCCCTTTCATGCCACTTATGCCACTCCGCTACTTCCTCGCCCTGCAAATTTCTATTCATCTTTCAGAACACTGCTCAGGAGCCACCTTTTCGGTAATGCTTTCCTTGTTCCTTGGTGCCTGCTATACACAGGATGGTCCTTGAGCCAAAAGCACCAGCATCACCAGGGAGCTTGTCAGAAATGCAGAATCTGGGGCACCACTCCAGCTCTACCGTATCTCAATTTGCTTTGTAGCAAGATCCCCCAGGTGAATTATGTGCACACTGACCCGTGAGAAGCGCTGTCTCAGAGAACTTCCTAGATCCCACTAGACTCAGCACTTCTTGCTGCCTGGGAGGTAAACCCCTCCTTTACTCATCTCCTCTATGAAGACAAGAAAACCCAAATACCCACCCTCCAGCCTCCATGACAGCCAACTGACATGGTTATAGCCAATGAGATGTCAGCAGAAGCCTGCTGAGGGGGCTTCTGGAAGAATTTTTATTTCCCTAATGACTTCCTGCCCTCCTGCGTAGAATGCTAGGTGCTGTGGCTGCCATCATTGGACAACCATGAGGTGACAAACATAAGAACAAAAAGTCAATGATAGCTAAAAAGACAACAGGGTGGAAATACAGAAATGGTCTGGATTCTTGTTGGGCCCAACAAGCCACTGAACCATAGAACCATCCAACTCCGGAATCACTGTGTGTGCCAATTGCAACGTTTTTATTGCTTAAGGCACTATCATTAAGGCTTTTCCTTTCTTGGGCTGAAGGCATTCCTAACTGATTAAGTAAGCCTTCGATAAATGGGAGGTGAATGAATGAATGTAGAGTGAAACCTACTAAAGGTTCAGGAGATTACATTTTTTAAAAAGTCAGGCCTCTAAGAATCTTTCATGTCTGCCAAAGCATGCCTATAAATCAGTCTCTGTACTTCTAGAATTATTGACCCATTTCTGTTCACAGCTTGATGGATAAAAAAGTGAACACAAACTCATAAAAAGCAATGGAAATGTTCACATACAAAGATGCTGTAGAAATTGATTTTCACATTTTGGAAAAGAGGAGAAAACCAAACTTAAATACTAGGCTCTGACCTTGAAAAGTTTACAAATGCTGTGGCTACTTACAGGCAATTGTAAGCAGAGGGGCAGGATGGGGGGCGGGGGGTGGACCTACAGTAGCCAGTTCTCCTGATCATTCTCCCTTTCTAATTTTGAGATCTCAGCTGGGCACACTGGCTCACACCTGTAATCTCAGCACTTGGGGAGGCCGAGGCAAGTGGATCAAAAATTAACTGGGCATGTGGCGGGCCTGTAGTGCCAGCAACTCGGGAGGCTGAGACAGGAGAATTGCTTGACTGAACACAAGAAGCAGAGGCTGCAGTGGGCCGAGATTAGGCCACTGCCCTCCAGCCTGGGCGACAGAGCGAGACTCCATCTCAATAATAATAATAATTATTATTATTATTATTATTATTTTGAGATCTCTGACATAGATCTCATTTTTTTCCAGTCCCTATCTCAGTCAAGTACTTCCATTCAAGTCAAGATCAAACAGCAACGATTTTTTTCCAAGAAAAACAGCACTGAGCGGCATAAAATATAAGGAAAAGGTATTAAACGGGGAGAGATGCACACTGGCCATGTAGTTCGTCAGCAAGAAAGCAGGACCTTAACCAAGGGCAGATCCTCGGATAGTTCACCTTTTTATATTTTAACAAAATCATCTCCTTTTACTTAAATAAATGTATGTTATAAAGAAGTTTTATAGCACCAATGGGAAACCAGTACCTTTTGCCAAGAATTGAAGACAAATGGAAACCCAATAAAAGCATAACCTTATTAAATTCTAGCTACTGTTGCCTGCCAACGCTTCTAGACTTGAAGCTTGTTCTCTCTGTTTAAAAAAAAATGAGTGGGGGGTGAACAAAAGGTGTTAAAAACAGGCTAACATCAAGCTGAGACTTTGTCCTGGGCAAGATCAGGATAGGAAAAAAAAAAAGGAATTAACTTTCTCCCTGTGTGATTTCACGCTGTTTTTTGTTTTGTTTTGTTTTGTTTTATTTTGTTTTTAGAGACAGAGTTTCTTGTTGCCCAGGATGGAGAGCAATGGCACGATCTCAGCTCACCGCAACCTCCGCCTCCAGGGTTCAAGCGATTCTCCTGCCTCAGCCTCCCGAGTAGCCAGGATAACAGGCATGCACCACCACGCCCGTCTAATTTTGTATTTTTAGTAAAGATGGAGTTTCTCCATGTTGGTCAGGCTGGTCTCGAACCCCCGACCTCAGGTGATCCACCCGCCTTGGCCTCCCAAAGTGCTAGGATTACAGGCATGAGCCACTGCGCCCAGCCCGATTTCATGCTATTTAATACCATATTCACGTCCTACCTAAAAGTATCCCTTATACAATCTCACATCATGTTCCCCCTCTGCTGAGAGTAACAGCCCAATTTCTTAGTGCATCCTAAATGGTCCCATATCATCCGGCCCCAGCCCACCACTCGGCTCTCAAATCTCACCCTCTCATTACACTTGCAGCCCCACCAGCAAACAGCAAAGGAGGGCTTGGCCAAGGGCCATACATATGGATGTAGAGCTCACCCTTGTAATCTCAGCACTTTGGGAGGCCAAAGCTGGGAGAGTGGCTTGAGGACAAGAGTTCAAGACCAGCGTGGGCAACAGAGCAAAACCTTGGTCTCTACAAAAGTGTTTTAAAAATAAAAAATAGCCAGGTATGGTGGTGTGTGTCTGTAGTCCCAGCTATTAAATACTCAGGCGGCTGAGGCAGGAGGATCGCTTGAGCCCAGGAGTTTGAGGCTATGTGAGCACTGCACTCCAGCCTGGGCAACAAAGCAAGACCCTGTCTCTACAAATAAAATAAAAATAAAAAGTAGCCTGTCAGCACATCAATCACATCAGCAGGTTTTTCTTTCTTCAAACCACTATCTGATATTATCTTGTTAACTTCTTCAAGTGTTTAATAACAAAAATAATAACAACAAATATACATGATATTGAAGTATTTTACTTAGCAGGTCGAACCCTATAAAAGTGCCAATCTGTAAATAAAAAACAGTGAAATATGGGTAATTCCACAGTGTTCGACCTAATATATCAACTTGTTTGCAACTCACAACCACCTTATGAAGTAGGTCCCAGATGAAGAAATGGTAAGCACAGACAGGCTGCTTAACTTGCCCGCGGTCACACTGCTAGTAAGTGGCAGAACCAAGATTTGAACCCATGCTCAATACTCCCGTCCCACAAAAATGCAAGTTCCATGAAGGCAGTCTTGTTCATTGCAACGTCACTCCCATTGCCTATTAACACAGAGCACAGGCACGTATGCAGCAAGCTCTCAATAAATACATGTTGAGTGAGTGAGTGAGTGCATGCATGCATGCATGAATGAATGAATGAATGAATGAATGAATCTCCTTACAATCACTGGTAGATTGCACAGACCACTCAGAGCAACCCTGCCGGGCCAAGAGGAACCGAGGGAAGGAAGACCTGAGCAGGCAGGTGCCCCAGGGACTCGGGGTGCAGTCGGGGCGTGGCGGCGCGCGGGCTCACCTTAAAGTCGCGGCTATGCTGCGGGGTGTACTCCAGGGTCCAGAGGGCCCGCACCAGGTGCGCCAGCTGCTCGGTGACCTCGCCCTGGCCCTGCGCGCCGCGGCCCGCAGGCTGCTCGTGGTCAGGCGAGGGCTCGGGTCGCCCCGCCCGGTACTGGCCCAGCGCCAGGTACTCGGCGAAGAGCTCGGTGTTGCTGAGGCACTGCAGCGTGGCGTTCATGAAGCACGTGTTGCCGTGGTTGCGGAGTCCCGCCACGCCGGGCACTGGCTCGGCGGCGCAAGCTGGCGGCGCGGGAGAGGCGGGCGGCGGCGGGCACGGCGGCGGCGTGGGCGCGGCGGCCGGCCCGGGCGGGAAGCAGCTGCGGAGGCCGCCGCGGTCTGGGGCAGCGCCCTCAGAGCTAAGGTGCGAGAGCGTGGACAGCGTCTTGAGAACGCGGCTCATGAAGCTGCCCACCGAGCGTGCCGAGGAGGGCGAGGAGGGAGCGGCTGGCCCAGGCGCCCCGGGGCCCCCGGCGCCGCCGCCAGCGCGGCCGCTCCGGAATAGCCGCTTGCTGAAGGAGCGCTTCTCCTTCCCGCCCGCCGCCGCCGCCGGCGGCCCGGACCCGGGCGCCGTTACCTTGGACATGGCGGCGGCCGCAGACACTCATCACCGCGCCCGCCCGCCCGGCCCGCGGCCCCGCCACGGCCGCCGCCGCATCCCGCAGCGCCGCGCCTCACCGGGCCCGGGGGCTCGACGCCCCACACACCTCACAGCGCCGCCGAGCCAGCGAGCCAGCGGCGGCCGGCGGGGCGAGCGGGCGCGCGCGCGCGGTCCGCCCAGCTGGGCCGCTCACGTGACGCGCCTCCCGGCGCCGCCCGCCCCGCGCTGAAGCCGCCTCGGCCGCCATGTTCACTGTGGGAAGGTAGTTGCCTCCCCAGCTGGACGGGATGCCTGCCGGCTGCGGGCGCGGTCCTGCTGCGTGAAGCCCGAGGGAGGCCATGTCTAGTGTGGGCGCGGTCCAGGCTTGGAGGAAAAGGCTGGGCTCGCGCTGGAAGGTGGATCCCAGGGGTGGGTCTCTATCTTTGCTGATCAGATGGCAGAGACGGGAACGTGCAGGAATCAGGATGCTGTCAGTTACCAGACCGTGCAAGAGCTAGTGGACATGGCCCTGACAGGTCCCGGGCAAGTCAGCCCCGCCTGGCTCCCAAGGGACGTTGCAGATACCTACCGTCTGTGTGCCACCGGAGCGCAGTCACAGAGCCTGGCAGTTCCCAGCGGGCTTTTCTTCCTGGCTGCACCTTGGAGTCCCAGCGAAACGATGTTATCATAACTACTTTCCTTTTCATTCCAGCCTTTAAAACCCCGCCGGGCTCTCCCATCATTCATCCATCCATTCATTCATTCATTCACTCATTCATTCAACAATTACTGGGGATATTACAAAGAATTAAATCTATAGCAGATCAAACTAACACGGTTTCTACCTGCCCTCTTGCAGCTTACATTCCTAGTGGATATTTACAATAGCTGTTGTGTTCCACACATTATGCCAAGCATGCAATATTTTCTTTAATCTTTAACCATCTTTGAGAGTGGTACAGTTCTTATCTGATTCAAATCCAAGTTTTATTCACAACCCTGTACTTGACCTCTAAACCAAAGGTCACGAATCCACAAATATCACAGGTTACAAACCCACAAATGAGTGAAGAATTCTGGTGTTTGAATCATCATATTGACTTTCAAGTGATTTGGCTCTCAGGGTTGGGGGAAATATAGGGAATGATGGGGACTATAGCAAACTTCAAATTAACATCTTTCTAAAATGGTGGCTGCCACTCAGCTACAGCCGGTTGTTCCCATGTGAGAACAGGAGCTCAGCGTTACCAGATCATCTGATGTTTTAAGAGAAGGCAGAAATCCTATTTTTAAACGTTGGTTCCATTAAAAAAAAAATAGTGCAGGGAGCAAAAAATAGTACATCTTTGGGATGTCTTTAGTCCAAAATCAACTAGTATATGACCTCCTCTCTGTAGGCTCCCCTCTGCTAAAAGGGCTAGTCTGAGTCCTGAGGCAGAAGAGAGAAATCAGGGAAGGGAAAGCGCTTCCTCCTTTTTAAAACATGAAGGCCACCTTACACCACGTTTCAAAGTAAATGGTTTTTACCTCTGACCTCCCTCCCCATTGTAAGTCGGGCTCTACGATGACATCTCCAGGGTGCTCTGCACTGTCCCTAATCGCCTCCACTCTCCTCTTAGTCAAAATTCTTATCTGGACACCAGCAAGAAAGCCATCTGATTATTCACACTAAAATGTGAAGGCAATGGCTCTCAACTTTTTTGATCCAGACTCAAGTTTGATCCAGACTCAAGGGCCTTTGCCAGAGCTCTTCCCTCTCCTTTGAACCTTTCCTTAGCTAACTTAGAATCTTTCTACTTAGCTAACTTCCCTTCATCCTTAAAGTCTCACCTTAGATATCACCCCCTTCAGGAGATGTTCCTTCCACAGGCTCTCTTGGCACCTCTCATTCATGACACTGACTTGACGATACTGCAATTCAGTTTACAATCATCACTTTCACTAATATGTGGGCTTCAACCCAGCAGAGACCCATCTTACTCATTATTGGGTACGCAGTAAGGTAGCCATCATATAACAGGTTATTTGGCAACTTTATACCTAAACAATGTCATGTGTGTGCGTGTGCCTATGTGTGTGTATGTGTGATGGAGTCTCACTCTATCACCCAGGCTGGAGTGCAGTGACCGGATCTCGGCTCACTGCAACCTCCATCTCCTGGGTTCAAGCAATTCTCCTGCCTCAGACTCCTGAGTAGCTGGGATTACAGGCGTGAGGCACCACGCCTGGCTTCTAAACAATATCTGAACTTTCTGGTGAGATACCTAAGAACTGCCTTTCTAATCTGGGCCCCTCCCACTATTCTAAGCTTACAGGTCTCCACCGAGCCTCAAAGCTTGACGCAGACTTGAAAAAATTTCTCGTTGGAATGTTCAGATGATCATTCTTAAAGACTCACCTTGAACATTCTGTAGTGAATCTTTCATTGCCCCTCTCTGTACCACCCCTTACCCCCAAGCTCAGGAAACATAAATTAGAAACAACAGTGCAGTGAATATCATCATGACCTATACCTTGTCCATCCTGCAGCTATCTCCTTAGGCTGAAACCTTGGATCAAAGGGTATGCGTATTCCATATTTGACACCTATTGTCAAGCTGACGCCCAGAAAGGTTTTATCCTGCCAGCAATGAATGGGAAACACACATTTCCCAATCCCAAGATACTGTTGAGTTTTCCAGTCTTTTTCACATTGACAAGTTTGATGAACAAAATATGGCATATCAATGCACTTTTTGTTTGTATGAGTGAGCTTGAACATCATGTGCCAGTCTCTCTGCTATCCAACACCTAAACCCACTTCCTTTCTGCAGGGGATACCAAATTAGGCAGGACAACTCAAGTTCCCATTATGAAAACTGGGTAAGGTGGTGGGGAGCAGGTATTCCCCTTCCTACCCCTGGAAGCTAGAGCCCAGGAAAATGACCTAAAAAAGACCACCTCTGGGTGCAGTGGCTCACGTCTGTAATCTCAGCACAGGCAGACAGAGACAGGAAGAGTTTGAGACCAGGCTGGGCAACATCGCGAGATCCTGTCTCTAAAAAAAATAAATAAATAAGCCTGCTGTGGTGGTGCACTTCTGTAGTCCCAGCTACTCAGGAGGCTGAGGCGGGAGGATTACTTGAGCCTAGGAGGTGGAGGCTGCAATGAGCTATGATCGTGCCACTGCCCTCCAGCCTGGGTAACAGAGCAAGACCAACTATATGTTCCTACCTAGACTTTGGCTTTAGAAGTATTGATACAAGATTCGTTGGAGATAATGCAGTGAATTAATGAATCTAGCAGCTATATATTTAGCAGTGTGACAGTACGGTGGTGTACAGTGTGGGGGTGATATCAGCAAGTGTCCAGCTGCTACTCTAGTGGCAAGTTCTTACTGGTGTCTGCCTCCCTGGGTTTCTGCCCAAGCCTGTTTCTCTGGCTCTGTTCTTTCTGTGAGCTAACCTGATAGGTCTCCTGTAAATTCCTTTATTGGTGAAACAGCCAGTGTCAGTTTCTGCTGTTTGCAATCAAGAAAACAACTAGGAATACCTTTTAATTAACGATTTTATTTTTACTGGTGTGATTTACCTGCACACACCATTTGCCCATTATCCTTTTTGTTGTATTCCTTTATAGATGTTATCTCATAAAAGTTTTTTGTTTCTTTGTTTTGTTTTGTTTTGTTTTGTTTTTGAGACAGCGTCTCACTCCATTGCCCAGGCTAGAGTGCAGTGGTGCGATCTCAGTTTACTGTAACCTCTACCTCTCGGGTTCAGGCCATTCTCATGCCTCAGCCTCCCAAGTAGCTGGGATTACAGGCATGTACCACCACGCCAGGCTAATTTTGTATTATTATTATTATCATCATCATTATTATTATTTTGAGACAAAGTCTTGCTCTGTTGCCAGGCTAGAGTGCGGTGGTATGATCTCAGCTCACTGCAACCTCTGCCTCCCGTGTTCAAGCGATTCTCCTGCCTCAGCCTCCCGAGTAGCTGGGACTACAGGTACATGCCACCACGCCCAGCTAATTTTTGTATTTTTACTAGAGACAGAGCTTCACCATGTTGGCCAGGATGGTCTTGATCTCTTGACCTTGTGATCTGCCCACCTCGGCCTCCCAAAGTGCTGGGATTACAGTTGTGAGCCACTGCGCCTGGCCAAATTTTTGTATTTTTAATGGACACAGGGTTTCACCATTTTGACCAGGCTGGTCTCAAGCTCCTGCCTTGGCCTCCGAAAGTGCTGGGATTATAGGCATGAGCCACCACACCAGGTCCATAACGTTATTTTCTATACAAATTATTTATCAGTCTGTACCATTCCCTGCTTTCAACCATGTTTAGAGTGTTTTCATATCACATAGAGAACCTGAATTACTATTATTTTTATTTTATTATTATTTTTGAGACAGGGTCTCACTTCCTCATCCAGACTGGAGTGCAATGGTGCGATCATGGCTCACTGCAGCCTTGACTTCCCGGGCTCAAGCAATCCTCCCACCTCAACCTCCTCAGTAGCTGGGCTTACAGGTGCATGCCACCATGCCCAGCTAACTTTTTGTATTTTTAGCAGAGATGGGGTTTCACCACGTACCCTAGGCTGGTTGCAAACTCCTAGGCTCAAGCCATCCACCCGCCTCAGCCTCCCAAAGTGCTAGGATTACAGGTGTAAGCCACTAAGCCCAGCCTAAATTATTTTATATAGTGAAATAGATGAGTCTTTTTCATAAAGATTTACAATCTTTTTGACATACTTAGTCTTCTCCCACTCCGAGATCATAAGAATATTCATCTGTGTTTTAGTTCAGTGCAGTTCTTGTTTTTTTTTTTTTCTTATTAATATGCTCTCCATCTGGAATTTATTTTTGCTTGAGAAATGAGATAGGGATCTTGCCTTTTCCCCACCCTACATGGCTAGCCAATTGTCTCCGCATTATTTTTAAATATAATTTTCCCACTACTTTAAAATGTTGCTTTTATCACCTATTAAATGCCCCATCCGTTTAAGATTTTTAAAAATTCTGTTGTATTCCATTGATAAGTCTCTGTATTCCAGGATAACATAGGTTTAGAATATGCTGAAATGTTTGATAGAGCATTATCTCCTAGTATTTTATTATCTATCTGTTTGCTTATTCTCTCAAATGAATTTAATCTTTTAGGGGTGTTAATTTGTATAGCTTAAGTTAGGGAAAACTGGCATCACCACAATATTTATCTTCTTATCTGAGAAAAAAGTATGTCTTCAAAAAATTATACAAGGGCTTTTAGTGCCCCTCCGAGTACTACAGTTTCCTCCCGTAGGTCTTGCATAATACTAATAAGCTTATTCCTATTGGTTGCTATTATGAATGGGATATTTTATGTCATTATATTTTCTGTTGTTTGTTTGTCTACAGGAAAAAAAGTTATTTTTGTAACCAGTCACCTTGATGTACTTTAGTTCTTTCTCATAATTTTCAGTTGATTCTGTTGAGTTTTTCAGGAATTTATATCAACATATGAGATTAAAACCTTGTCACTTTGTTTATAATACTTGTACCTCACTCTTTTTTTCTCTTGTTTAATTGCCCTTCCAGAATTTTGTCTGTAATAATAAGGAGAGTAGGAAAGCCTGCATTGTTTCTGCCATTAATCACATTTCATTCAGTGCTTTACCATTAAGCATGCTTGCTTTTGGCTTGAGATATATATTATTTATTGCATCAAAGTGGTATCCATTTATTCCTACTTCAGGAAGGGTTATTATCAGGAATTGGTCTTGAATTTTATCAGGTGCCTTCTGGACATCAACAGAAATGAGCCTTTGCATTTTTCTCCTTTGACTTTTATACCCATCATAATTTCTTAGTTGCAAACAACACAAATGACTTTTGCTAACTTAAGCAGAAAAGGAGATCATTAGAAGGGTATCAACAGCTCACATAACTGTTAGAAAAGCTTCAGAATCAGACTTAGGAAACCAGGGAAGACAGTACATAGCCAGACCTCTGCTCCAGAAAATGCTGCTTAAGATGTCACCATTGGCGCCATCGGTGAAGCTGGCACCACCTTCAGACAGTGGTAGCCGCACCACTTGCCTCTTAGTTCTGCTGTAGCCACTCTGCAACCTTGAAGAACTTCCAAATGTCTCTGAACTTTTGCTTTCCTACCTAATATAGTTTAGATATTTTTCCCCTCCAAATCTTATGTCGAAATGTGATCCCTGGCCAGGTGCGGTGGCAGACACCTGTAATCCCAACACTTTAGAGGCCAAAGGTGGGAAGATTGCTTGAGCCCAGGAATTCAAGACCGGCCTGGGCAACATAGAGGGACCCTATCTGTACAAAAAAATTAAAAAACTAGCCAGGCATGGTGGTGCACACCTGTAGTTCCAGCTACTTGAGAGGCTGAGGTGGGAGAATCACCTGAGCTCAGGTAGTCAAGGCTGCAGTGAACCGTGATCATGCTGCTGTACTCCAGCCTGGGTGACAGAGCAAGACCCTGTCTCAAAAAAGAAGAGAATAGAAGAGATGAGAAGGGAAGGGAAGATGGGAAGGGAAAGGAAGGAAAAGGAAAGGGAGGGGAGAGGGGAGGGGAGGAGGAGGGGAGGGGAGTGGAGGGGGAGGGGGAGGGGAAGCCGGAGGGAAGGGGAGGAAAGGGAAAAGAGAAAAGAGAAGAGAAGAGAAGAGAAGAGAAGAGAAGAGATGAGATGAGATGAGATCCAGGAAAGGAAAGGAGAGGAGTGGGGAGGTGAGGGGAGGGGAGGGTCCCTGATGTTGAAGGTGGGTCCTAGTGGGAGGTGTTTGGATCATGGGAGCAGATCCCTCATGAATGGCTTGGTGCAGTCCTTGAAGTCATAAGTGAGTTCTCACTCTGTTGGTTCACAGGAGATCCAGTTGTAAAAAGAGGCTGGCACCTCCTCCCTTCCTTCTTGCTCCCTCTCTCGCCATGTGACACGGCTGAGTCCCTTTCACCTTCAGCCATAAGTGGAAGCACCAGACTGGCGTGGTGTTTCTTGTACAGCCTGCAGAACCATGAGCCAAAAGAAACTCTTTTCTTTGTAAATTACCCAGTTTTGGGTATTCCTTTATAACAATGTAAAATGGACCAATATAATACCTTCAGCATTCTAAGTTCAAAATGAAGCAACCATTTGGTTGGGCTAGGTCCTAGGTCTGTCACCGGCAGCTGGAAAGTAGGGAAGGAACTACCATCTTCCTCCAGCTTCCATAGTGGGAGACAAAGCTGCCTCTCATCTATCTTGAGGTTCCCCCAACACGGGAGATTACTCAATACAGGACAGTCAAAATGGACAAACGTCCACTACATCTCATTAATGTGGTATGTCATATTGATAACATTAAATTGTTGCTTTATCTATTTACTAAATTTATGTTTTGAAACAGGGTCTTGTTCTATTGCCCAAGCTGGAGTGCAGTGGCACAATCATAGCTCATAGTAACCTCAAACTCCCCCTGGGCTCAAGTGATCCTGCCATCTCAGCCTCTCAAATAGCTGGGACTACAGGTGTGTACCACCTGCCCCACTAATTTCATTATTTTTCTGTAGAGATGGGATCCTGCTGTGTTGTTCAGGCTGTTCTCAGACTCCTAGCCTCAAGTGATCCTCTCACCTCAGCCTCCCAGAACGCTGGGATTACAGGTGTAAGCTGCTGAGCCCAGCCCTACTTATATTTCATACAGAATTTCATATCTATGTAAGAAAACCAGCTTGCAGTGTGTGTGTGTGTGTGTGTGTGTGTGTGTGTGTACGCACGCTATCCTTATCAGATTTCGGTTTTACTAGCTTAAAAACAAAACCTGAAGTGTGCCCATTTTCTTTAGGCTCCAGAACAATTTAAATGATGTGTTTTCAGTAGTTACAAAAATTCACTGAATTTACTCTCTGGATCTGGGGGTAGGGAGGTCAATTCTATCTCAAAAGAAGAAAAAAAACCGCATTTAAGTTTTTAAAAAGGCATGAATAAATTCAAAAAACAACATTTAGAAAGCACAAAGTTTTGAAAGGATGACATCAGAATGGCTGAGGAAACATTGATTCCTTTGAGGGAGAGGTCACATCTGGGCACCCTGAGATGCAAGTGCTACATTTGTTTGGTACAAAGAGCACACAGTAAGGCTCTTAGCTTCCAGGTCTCTGCAATCAAGCAGGCCAGAAGAGAGGGACTCTGGTGACCCTTACTCATATGACAAAGGGCAGAGGGCAGATTGCTCCTGGGAATCCTACAATCATCTCAGAAGGAGTCACGAGCAATAGAACAGAGAGCCTGGTCCTGCCCAAGAAGTCTTCCAAAGACCTAGGGGAATTCCAGACATCTAAGTTACACCAGCACACAATGGAAAGAAGAAATAAAACCTTTACATTTTTTTTCCAAAAAATATGAGAATCATGAGATTCATTCCAGTGTACATATTTGACAAATATTTAGAGTGCTTACTATGTGATAGATACCTGTTCAAGATTCTGGGGACAGGCTGGATGCAATGGCTCAGGCCTGTAATCCCAGCACTTTGGGAGGCAGAGGCGGGAGGATCTGCTTGAGGCCAGGAGTTACAGGTTGCAGTGAGCTGTGATTGTGCGGCTGCACTCCAGCCTGGGCAACACAGCAAGATCCTGTCTCAAAAAAAAAAAAAAGATTTTGGGGGTGTCACGGTGAAAGCACAAAGTATTGTGCATGCTAGGGGAAGACAACAGAAAATAAGCAGACACGCAAATACTGTGTGTAATATAATTTCAGCTACTGTGAATTGCTTGGAAGAAAAACAAAACCAAGAAAAGAGACAGGAAGCGGTGGGCAGAGAATATGTTATGTAGAACGTTGAAGATAGCCTCAGCTGAGGAAGGATATTTGAGCAGGGAACTGAATGAGGTGTGGCAACAGGCACCTATGGAAATCTGGGGACCATCTAGACAGAGGCAAGAAAGAGGAAATGCAAAAGGCCCATGTTGGAAATAAGTCGGGCCTGTTCCAAGAAGAACCAGCACATCCGAGTGGCTGCCCTGAACTGAGCAAAGCAGGAAATGGCCAAAGATGAGGTGCAGGAGACAAGCAAGGGATCAGAAAATGTGAGACCTCATTCCAGGAGTTTGAGACCACACTGGGCAACATGGTAAAACCTCCATTTCTAATTTTTTTTTTTTTTTTTTTTTTTGAGACAGGGTCTCACTCTTTCACCCAGGCTGGAGTGCAGTGGCACAATCACAGCTCACTGCAGCCTCGACCTCCTAGTCTCAAGCAGTCCTCCCACCTTAGCTTCCTGAGTAGCTGGAACTATAGGTGCATGTCACTACATCCTGCTAATTTTTTGCATTCTTTTGTAGAGACAGGATTTTGCCATGGTGCCAGGCTGTTCTCGAACTCCTGAGCTCAAGTGATCCTCCCACCTTGGCCTCCCAAAGTGCTGGGATTACAGGCATGAGCCACTGTGTCTGACAAGGCAAAAAAAAAAAAAAAAAAAAAGAAGAGATTTGAAAAAATTAGTCAGGTGTTGTGGCTAATTTTAAAAATATAACTATAGTCCAAACTACTTGGGAGGCTGAGGCAGGAAGACTTCTTGAGCCCAGGAATCTGAGGCTTCAGTGAGCTATGATTGCACTGCACTCCAGCCTGCGGACAGAGAAGACTCTGTCTTTAAAAAAATTAAAAATAAATAGGCAAGTGCGGTGGCTCACGCCTGTAATCCCAGCACTTTGGGAGGCCAAGGCAGGCAGACCACGAGGTCAGGAGTTCGAGACCAGTCTGGCCAACATGGTGAAACCCCATCTCTACTGAAAATACAAAAATTAGCCCGGTGCAGTGGTGGGTACCTGTAATCCCAGCTACTCGCCAGGCTGTGCCTGGCTGTGGGCTATTATCTTTAACAGTGAAGTACTAAAAGGCTGTGCTTGTGAGGTGGGGCTTTTCAACTCAGAGGACCAAATGTAAGATATTCAGAAGGAAGCCAGCCGTTTGTGTCAGATCCTCAAATGTCACCACATGCAGACCTTTTCAGAGCCTTGTCTATTTCTCCTGAAAAGAATGCCCAATTTCCTGCTGACTGTCACCTACACCAGTCTGGGACCAAAAGGCAGAAGTAGATTAGGTCAGGGCTAATGTCTCTATCTTTAGGTTGCAATCTTCTACTTGGTTCCCCAGTTTTCAGAATTATTTTTCTTTCCAGCCCTTTATTAGGTAAAGGACTTGCTTGTTGAACTTGGAGCCTTGCTTCTTTGAACTTGGAGCCTCTCTAGTTTAATGTCTTTGTTGACCGCACTTCATGCTGGAGGGCAGGGGCTAGAAGTATAATTGCCTGGATATGTGTGATGAGTGAGGTTCCCTAAGGATCTAAACATATAGACTTTCAACTAGGATCCCTCTGTTAAGCCCATGCTTAAGCTTCCCCAGCTTTTGCTGCATCTGATGCCTCCAATTCCTGACTATGTTAGTTAAGCCTGTGTGATGGTTAATACTGAGTGTCAACTTGATTGGATTGAAGGATGCAAAGTATTGTTCCTGGGTGTGTCTGTGAGGGTGTTGCCAAAAGAGATTAATATTTGAGTCAGTGGACTGGGAGAGGCAGACCCACCCTCAACCTGGGTGGGCACCAGCTAATCAGCTGCCAGTGTGGCTAGAATAAAAGCAGGCCGCTTTTATAAAAATGGACTTGACTTGCTGAGTCTTCCGGCCTTCTTCTTTCTCCCATGCTGGATGCTTCCTGCTCTTGAACATCAGACTCCAAGTTTTTCGGCTTTTGGGCTCTTGGACTTATACCAGTGGTTTGCCAGGGGCTCTCGGGCCTTCGGCCACAGACTGAAAGCTGCACTATCAGCTTCCCTACTTTTGAGGTTTTGGAACTTGGACTGGCTTCCTGGCTCCTTGGCTTGCAGATGGCCTATTGTGGGACTTCACCTTGTGATCGTGTGAGTCAATTCTTAATAACTCCCTTTAATATATATACATCTCTCCTATTAGTTCTGTCCCTCTCAAGAACCCTGACTAATGCAGTCTCCCATAACCAAATATCATAGATTGGGTGGCTTAAACAACAGACATTTATTTTTTTCACAATTTAGGAGGTTGAAAGTCTGAGATTGAGGTGTTGGCAGGGTTGATTTCTTCTGAGGCCTCTCTCCCTAGCTTGTAGATGGCCACCTTCTCATCTCTTTGTCTTCACATGGTCTTCCCTCTGCGTGTCTGTGTCCCAGTCCCTCTTCTTATAAGGACACCAGTCATATTGTATTACAGCTCACCCAGATGACTTCATTTAACATTAATTTCCTCTTTAAAAACTATCTCCGGGGCCGGGCGCGGTGGCTCAAGCCTGTAATCCCAGCACTTTGGGAGGCCGAGACGGGCGGATCACGAGGTCAGGAGATCGAAACTATCTCCAAGTACAATCATATTCTGAGTTACTAGGGGTTAAGACTTCAACATAGAAATTTTGGAGGAGTCCAGGTGCGGCGGCTCATGCCTGCAATCCCAGCACTTTGGGAGGCCAAGGCAGGTGGATCACTTGAGGCCAGGAGTTTCAGACCAGCCTGGGCAACATGGCCAAACCCTGCCTCTATTAAAAATACAAAAAAAAAAAAAAAAAAAATTAGCTAGGTGTAGTGGCACATGCCCGTAATCCTAGGTACTCAGGAGGCTGAGGCATGAAAATTGCCTGAACCTGGGAGGTGAAGCTTACAGTGGGCCAAGATCGTGTCACCATACTCCAGCCTGGGCAGCAGAGTGAGATTCCGTCTCAAAATATATAAATAAATAAAAATAAATGAATAAATTTTGGAGGAACACAATTCAGTCTGTAACACTGACATGTTAGAGACTCTGTGAAAATGTGTGTAAGAGTTAAAGAAAGAGGAAAGAAACACGAAAACTGGCTCAACAAAGACAGGTTTATTTTGGAGAATAAATCTAAGAGGGGCTTCTAGTTGATTTCTGTCAGGAGCGCTCTCTCTTACAGACTAAGAGCATTTTTCGGTTTTAGAGTGAGAGAGCTTATTATAGGTTTGCAGGGCAGAAGTTTATGGTGGGGTTGGAATGTCTCTGGTCAGGGGGGAGGTTATCTTGGGGCTAACATCTCTCCGGTCAGAGGGGAGGTTATCTTGGGGCTGGCGTATCTCCAGTCGAGGAGGGGTTTGGAATGTTTCTGATCAGAGATGTCATTTGTGGTTTATGTTCATGCTGACCTTAGCCATTAGGTTGATGCCCTTTAGAATTAGGCAGTTTTTGATCAAGGGGAACTTTAGAATGGCAGTACTTATCCAAGATGGCGATGTTCCTCTTCTGTCAATGTGCATGCTGTTGGCTTCCTCTCTGCAAGTATTTGAGAGCTACAGTTCTCAATACTGCTAATATCTTCACCTGATTTCCAGCTTTTTGAAACCTCTTGACATCTCTCTGCTGGATTGTCTGTTATTAACCTGACAGCATTCCCTCCCTCTTCTACAGTGTTCTCTGCATCACAGAATTACATTTTCAAAAATCTCTTTCTTAGAGATTGCCAATGAGAGGTACTTGCAAAGATTTGGAAGACAAAACAAAAAGCTGTTCTTTGGCAGCAGCTGTGGGCAGACTGGATGAATAGAACTGCAGACCCGAGGTCTTATTGGCTTCCAGGTACGCTGTTGCAAATGACCCATCTCAGGGCTGTGGGTCGCTAAGAAGACAGTAACTTAGTCCTCACAGAGCTCTTGAGCAGAGATGAGATGAGGGAGACGTGAGTGAGAGAGGGTTGTGCAAGTGCAGGATTGGATGTTGTTTTTATTAAAAATTCGGACATTTTGTTGATCATGGGGTTTTTTTTCACATTGTTTGTTTTTAAAAAATATTGCATTGAAATGTTAATTAGCTGGATTGATTCTTTCTGCAATGCATGCATAGATCAAAACATCACATGGTACTCCATAAACACGTAATTATTCCTTGTCAATGAAAAAAATTTTGTTTGATGGGCATGGTGGCTTGAGCCTACAGTCCCAGCTACTTGGGAGGCTAAAGTGGGAGGATTGCTTAAGGCCAGGAGTTGGAGACCAGCCTGGGCAACATAGCAAGACCCCTCACCTCTATAAATAAATAAATAATGCTTAAAAATATACTCCATGGCTGGATGCAGTGGTTCACACCTGTAATCCTAGCACTTTGGGAGGTCGAGGTGGGTGGATCACTTGAGGTGAGGAGTTCGAGACCAGCCTGGCCAACATGGTGAAACCCTGACTCTACTAAAAATGCAAAAATTAGCTAGGTGTGGTGGTGGGTGCCTGTAATTCCAGCTACTTGGGAGACTTAGGCAGGAGAATCACTTGAATCCGAGAGGCGGAGGTTGCAGTGAGCCAAGATCATGCCACTGCACTCCAACCTGGGGGACAGAGTGAGACTCTGTCTCCAAAAAACATACACATATATATATTTTACATATATATGTATGTGTATATATATTGCACTAAAATATTCTTTTCTTTTTTTTTTTTTTTTGAGACTGGAGTCTCGCTCTGTCGCCCAGGCTGGAGTGCAGTGGCCGGATCTCAGCTCACTGCAAGCTCCGCCTCAACCTCCCGAGTAGCTGGGACTACAGGCGCCCGCCACCGCGCCCGGCTAGTTTTTTGTATTTTTTAGGTAGAGATGGGGTTTCAGCGTGTTAGCCAGGATGGTCTCAATCTCCTGACCTCGTGATCTGTCCGTCTCAGCTTCCCAAAGTGCTGGGATTACAGGATTGAGCCACCGCGCCCGGCTGCACTAAAATATTCTTTGATGCCCCCTTAAAACTTGTACCTGAGAAGACTGCCTCACTAGTCCTACTCCAGTCCCAGTCTAGCCCTTAAAAGATGCACAGAGTTTCCATGGGAGGTGGTGAGATTCACTCACTTCAGTGCTATCGTCTAAGACTGGTGGCAATGACTTGCCTGCCCTTCATTTCCCCAGCCTTCCAATGGTGGGGTAAGCCTGAAATTCCCCATATTCAAACCTTTCCTACTTGAAATATACAAGTTGTTTTCTGCTTTTCCAATGGAACCTTGACTTACACAATCCCTCCTTGACTGGGTTCTCCTCTTCTGAGCTCTCTGTTGTAGATCTACATCTTTTTTACTCTTTTACTCTGATTTTAGTAAACTTCTGGTGTGGGGCAGAAGAAAACTGATATGTTTAACTGACACCAGCTTTCTAAAAATCCCTCCTCTACCCTCAAATTTCATTTCTAAAGTTTTGAATTCAATTGCACATTATCCATTGCATTATAAACATGATCACTGACAGCATCTTCTAAATTTTTGTTTTTGTCCAGGTAATCTTCAGCACTCTATACCAAGTCCCCATGAGGTCCTTTTATTTATTTATTTATTTTTATTTTTATTTTTTTTAAAGACAGAGTCTCACCCTGTCGACCAGGCTGGAGTGCAATGGAACAATCTCGGCTCACTGAAACTTCTACCTCCCAGGTTCAAGCTATTCTTCTGTCTCAGTCTCCCAAGTAACTGGGATTACAGGCGTGTGCCACCATGCCTGGCTAATTTTTTGTATTGTTAGTAGAGACGGGGTTTTGCCATGTTGACCAGACTGGTCTTGAACTCCTGAGCTCAGGCTCAGGTTATCTGCCTGTCTTGGCCTCCCCAAGTGCTGGGATTACAGGCATGAGCCACCGTGCCCAGACTAAAGATTTGGTAGAAGAAGTTTAAATTGAAAAGAAGAGTTGGAAAATAAATTTGTAGAAATCTCCTAAAAAGTAGAATAAAAAAGCAAACAGATGCAAAGAAAAGAGAAAATCATAATAAAATCAGATAATTAATTCATTGAACATTAATAATCACCTGACAGGAGTTATACAAGAAGAGTGGTAATCTCTATCAGAAAATAATAGAAGAAAATGTTCAGAACTGAAGAACAGGAGTGTCCAGATTAAAAGCATCCAGCGCAATGTGTTTTTGAAAGACCCATGCTGAAGCATGTCATTATTAGGTTGGTGCTATAGTAATGGCAAAACCGCAATTCATTTTGCACCAACATAATAGGAAATTTTAGATCACCAAAAACAGATATATCTTTGAAATGTCTATAATGAAAAAGCACAGGCCACAGAGTTACATTAAAAAGTAACATTGGGAGGCTGAGGTAGGTGGATCACTTGAGGCCAGGAGTTTGAGACCAGCCTAGCCAACGTGGTGAAACCCTGTCTTTACAAAAATAAACAAAAAATCAGTCGGGCATGGTGGCGCGCCTGTAGTCCCAGCTGCTTAGGAAACTGAAGCATGAGAATGGCTTGAACCCAGAAAGCAGAGGTTGCTGTGAGCCGAGATGGCGCCACTGCACTGTAACCCAGAGTAAGACTGTCTCAAAATAAATAAATAAGTAAATAAATAAATAAATGTGACAATCAGAAAAAAGACAATCAGAATGTCCTCAGACTTTTAAAAGCAACGCAAGAAGCAAAACACAATGAAGTAATGCTTTCAAAATAAGAAGGAAATATTTCCAATACGGAATTCTATTCCCAAACTATCAATCAAGTGTGAGGGTGGAATAAAGGCATTTTCATGCATTGTCTCAAAAAAATGTACTTCTTATGACTTCTTTGTCAGGAAGCTATTGGAAAATATGGTCAACCAAAATGAAAGATTAAGCCATAAAGATTGGCAGGAGAGCCAGGATACAGAAAACATAACACAGAGAGAGGCCACAGAAAATTCCAGAATGCTTGGAGAACAAGCAGTTCAGACGGAGTAAACTTATAGGAGGCCCTAGGAAAGATACGTCTAGGGAGGGAATTAAAAGACAAATTTGATGTGCCTGACCACATGAAAAAAATATTTTTAGCAGAATTTTGCAATTCTGTTGGAGAGTTTAGAAAGAATTAGAGACAGCAGCCAGGCACGGTGGCTCACGCCTGTAATCCCAGTACTCTGGGAGGCTGAGATGGGCAGATCACCTGAGGTCAGGAGTTCGAGACCAGCCTGACCAACATGGAGAAACCCCATCTCCACTAAAAATACAAAATTAGTCGGGCTTGGTGGCACATGCCTGTAATCCCAGCTACTTGAGGTGGAGGCAGAATTGCTTGAACCTGGGAGGTGAAGGTTGCGGTGAGCCGAGATCGTGCCATTGCACTCCAGCCTGTACAACAAGAGCAAAATTTCATCTCAAAAAAAAAAAAGAAAGAAAGAAAGAAAAAGAAAAGAAAAGAAAGAATTAGAGATAGTGACAGAGAAAACTGAGCAAACAAAAACAAGAAGCCATAATTCCAAGGAAAATACAGAAGTTGACCAAAAGAGAAAATGTAATCATAGTACTTGGCACGGATCAGTAGGGAATAATATTTGCATAGTCATAATAACGTAGAACATTAAATAAAAACTGTGCCTTAACCATATCGAGAGAATGGTAGGAGTACATGGTGCCATGAAACTGCTAAATCCTTTTCTATGTTGTGACTGACATTGCTGGTTTCCCACCTAATATCTTTTCTCCTCTTATGATTTACCAATAGAACATTGATTCTATTTGGAGCAGCAATGTACCTAATTTTAAAATCTCATTTTCAGCCAGGCACAGTGGCTCACACCTGTAATTCCAGTACTCTGGGAACCCAGGGCAGGAAGATGACTGGAGGCCAGGAATTCAGGACCAGCCTAGGCAACATAGTGAGACCCTGTCTCTATTTAAAAAAAGAAAAAAAGAAAAAAAAAGCTGGGAAGCTGGGTGTGGTGGCACATGCCTGTAGTTCCAGCTACTTAGGAAGCTGAGGCAAGAGGATCACTTGAACCCCAGAGTTAGAGGCTGTAGTGAGCCAGTCACTCAAACCCAGTGATTGCACCATTGCACTCCAGCCTGAATGACAGAGTGAGACCCTGTCTAAAAATAAAATAAAATTAAATTAAAAATTTAAAAATCCCAGTTTGCCTTCTAAGGACTAAAATAGAACAGAAATCTGTAGTGACTTCTGAGAAAGTTTTTCTTTCTTGATCTCAGTGCTATCTTTTCCACCTTGTCACTTGCTGCTTCTTCCTCTTGGGAAAGGGTATTCCAGGCTTGAGGATGCAGTAGTCATTTTGTGACCCTGACGATGAAAACCACATGCTAAGGATGGAGAAGCCACGGAAAACAGGAGGCTGATTCTTGACGACATCCTTAAACAGTTGCACTAATTCCAATGTATTAGTAACACACAAGTAGAAAATAAAATTAAAGACTGGGTGTGATAAGTCACACCTGAAATTTCAATAATTTGGGAGTCCAGAGAGGGAGGACTGCTTGAGGCCAGGAGTTCGAGACCAACCTGGGCAACATAGCGAGACTCCTATCTCAACAACAACAACAACAAAAATTAAAAATCAGTGAGGCGTGGTGGCTGGTGCCTGTAATCCCAGCTACTTGAGAGGCTGAGATGGGAGGATCACCTGAGCCCAGGAATTCAAGGCTGCAATGAGCCATGATTGTGCCACCACACTCCAGCATGGGTGACAGGGCAAGATCCCATCTCTAAAAGAAAAAGGAAAAGAAAAAGAAAAGGAAATGGAAAACACAATCATTTGTAACAATAGCAAAACTCATCAAATACCTAGAAATAAATCTGACAGGAAACATGTAAGACTCCTGCACTGAAAACTACAAAACATTGCTGATAGAAATTAAGAAGCCCTAAATAAATGGAAAGATATACCATGTTCATGGTTAAATGACTCAATATTGTAAAAATGTCAGTTCTCACAAAATTGATCTGTAGATTCAGCACATTCTCTATCAAAATAGCAGCAAGCTCATTTTTTATGTATAGAATTTGACAAGCTAATTCTAAATTTTATGAAGACATGCAAGATACCTAGAATAGACAAAATAGTCTTGAAGAATGAGAACTTACACTACCAGAGATCAAAACTTTATATTGAAAAACTTATCTTCATTACTTTGTTGATCTCTACTCTTTATTATTTTCTTCATTCCAACTGATTTGGGTTTAATTTACTGTTCTTGTTCTAGCTTGAGATGGAAGCTTAGATCATTGGTTTTCAATTTTTTAAAATGTACCTTTTTATTTTGAAATAATTATAAGAAGTTATAAAATTAGTACATAGAGTTTCTTTTCTTGGTGTGTTTCTGTTTTGTTTTGTTTGTTTGTTTGTTTGTTTGTTTGTTTGAGACAGGGTCTCACTCTGTCACCCAGGCTGGAGTTCAGTGGCCCCAATCTTGGTTCACTGCAGCCTCAACCTCTCTAGATCAAACAACCCTCTTGCCTCAGACCACTGAGTTGATGGAACTACAGGTGCACATCACCATGCCTGGCTAGCTTTTCTACTGTTTTGTAGAGATGGATCTCCCTATGTTGCCCAGGCTGGTCTTGAACTGCTAGGTTCAAACTATTCACCCACCTTGGCCTCCCAAAGTGCTGGAATTACAGGTATGAGCCACTGTGCCTGGCCCTCGTAGAGTTCCTTGAGCCCTTCACTCAGCTTCTACTTATGGTGACATCTTACATAACTAAAGCAAAATGTCAAAACTAGGAAATTGACATTAGTACACAATTGTTGACTAGACTACAGATTTTATTTCACCAATTTTAACATGCATTCATTTATGTGTGGGGTGGGGAGGGGTGTCTGTGCAATCCAAACTCATGTATAGATTAATGTAGCCATGCCACAATCAAGATACAGAACTGGTCTATCATCATAAAGGAACTCCCTCCTGCTGCCCCTCTATATTTCCATCCATATGCTTTTATCCCAGTCCCTGTCCCTTAGCCACCACCAGTCTGTTCTCCATCTCTATAGTTTTGTCAGTTTGAGAATGTTATGTAAAGGGAGATGTGGTACATAACCTCTTAACATTGACGTTTTTTCACTAAGCACAATGAAAAAGTTCGTCCAAGCCATTGCATGTATCAATATTTCATTCTTTTTTATTGCTGAGTAGTATTCCATTGTATGAATGAACCAGAGTTTGTTTAATCATTCACCCACTGAAGGACATTCCTTTTATTCCCAGTTTGTGTCTATTAAAATAAAGCTGTTATGAACATTGATGTACAGGTATTTAACATGCACTTATTTGTGTATGTGTTAAATAGACAGGTATTTGTCTGAACATAAGTTTCTATTTTTCTGGGGAAAATGCCCAAGAATGCAATTGCTAGGTTTTGTGGTAAGTGTATGTTTAGTTTTACAAGAAACTCCCAAACTATTTTCCAGAGTGGCCATGCCATATGACGCTCCCACCAATCTCTCAATATATGAGAGATGTAGTTTCCCTACATCCTTGCCAGGAAATATTCTTTTAAAATATATCCATTAAGGCCGAGTGCGATGGCTCACGCTTGTAATCCCCCACTTTGGGAAGCCAAGGTGGGAGGATCACCTGAGGTCAGTAGTTCAAGACCAGCCTGGCCAACATGGCGAAACCCCATCTCTACTAAAAATACAAAATTAGCCAGGTGTGGTGGCACATGCCTGTAATCCCAGCTACTTGGGAGGCTGAGGCAGGAGAATCACTTGAACCTGGGAAATAGAGGTTCCAGGGAGCCAAGATTGCACCTTTTTATTATGAAGTTTTTTAAGTATACGAAAAAGCTGTCAGGGTGTGCTAGCTCACGTCTGAAATCCTAGCACTTTGGGAGGCCAAGGCAGGCAACTGCTTGATCCCAGGAGTTCTAGAGCAGCCTGGGCAACATGGAGAAAACTTCCCTCTACAAAATATACTTCAGATTGCCTGGGCAACAAAAGTGAAACTCCATCTAAAAAACAAACAAATAAACAAACAAAAAAATAAATATATGCATTAGAGTTATAAATTTCCACCTCAGCTTACTTAGTTGTTTAAGTCACGATTAATCTGGGCTCCTAATACTCAGAGCTGACTGTAATCTTAATTGATTGCACCCTGTCCAACCCCAGAGGGTCACCAATAACATCATGATCTAGTGCTTTAGAAAACAAAATTTGAAGGCTTCTATTAAATATCTTGAATTAAATTGCAGGGGTAAACCTGATTAGCATGGTCTGGAGAAAACCTGGAATCTCTTCAAAGATGCTCTTTTCACTTTAAACTTTAAACATTTGTTTTTGCAAAATTATATCATATTTTCATGAAAACTTGCCATCTAAATGGGATAAGGAAGAATATCTATAGGCCAAAAAGTATTGGAAATATTGTGAGACCATTAAAAAGTATAAGATACCTCTTTATGGATTTATAGGGAAAGATTGCCATAATTTATAGTTACATGAAAAAAATTACAGAAAAATATAAGCCCACTTAGGTCATATATGTAGTTTTCTATATTTATATAACAATTTTTAAACCTAAAAGAATACACAAAATTGTTAACAATGAGGTGAGATGTTTGTGTCTGAGGTGAGTGATTATTGAGCAAAATTTTAATATTTAAATATTGCTTACTATGTTATTAAACAAAATTTAAGTACATTTCAAAGTTTTGAAAAAGAGACAGTCCTTAAACCATTAACACCTTTTCAAATAGCAAAATTCCCTCCTGCTAGTTTAAGTTGATTGTTTACCAAAAGATGCTTAAAAACATTGAAAAAGGTCAATCAATCATTGGGTAAGCTATTGATCAGACCTTGGAGCAACAGATTATCTTCATCTGTAAATGAATAAAAAACCTAGAAATGTACATATTATGTCATTGATACTGCCACATGGCATATTTTACACAGTATAGATATTTATATTACACATATTACCATAGATGTTATTCTACTTCTTACTTTCTAAACTTTTTATTATGAAGTTTTTTAAGTATACGAAAAAGCTGTCAGGGTGTGCTAGCTCACGTCTGAAATCCTAGCACTTTGGGAGGCCAAGGCAGGCAACTGCTTGATCCCAGGAGTTCTAGAGCAGCCTGGGCAACATGGAGAAAACTTCCCTCTACAAAATATACAAAAATTAACTGGGCATGATGGCATGCACCTGTAGTCCCAGCTACTCAGGAGGCTGAGGCAGGAGGATCACTTGAGCTTGGGAGGCAGAGGTTGTAGTGAGCTGTGATCATGCCACTGCACTCCAGACTGGGCAACAGTGCACAACTCTGTCTCCAAAAAAAAAAAGGAAGGAAGGAAGGAAGAAAAGAAAGAAAAAGAAAGAGGGAGAGAAAGAAAGAGGGAAAGAGAGAGAGAGAGAGAGAGAGAGAGAGAGAAAGAAAGAAGAAAGAAAGAAAGAAAGAAAGAAAGAAAGAAAGAAAGAAAGAAAGAAAGAAAAAAACTGAAAGAATCGTATGTTGAACATCCATTCTTCTTTTTTTAATCCAATACAAACAGACAAAATCTCTGCTCTCGTAGAGCTTAAATTTAGTGAATGTTAGCTTACAGCTTACTTTTTTTTCCTCCAGAGCCTAAACTGACTAGCCCATGTTTTCAACCTGAGTACTGGCTCTCTTCCTGCTAGAAAAGCTCCAAGTTCAATTGGATTCTATTAAGGTTTGGTGTAGCAATTATCCACCTTTATCAATGTTTTTCAGTGTTTTTGTTTTTGTTTTGTTTTGTTTGTTTTTTGTTTTTGAGATGGGGTCGCACTCTGTTGCCCAGGCTGGAGTGCAGGAGTGCAACCTTTATCAATGTTTTTCAGTGTTTTTGTTTTTGTGTTGTTTTGTTTGTTTGCTGTTTTTGAGATAGGGTCGCACTCTGTTGCCCAGGCTGGAGTGCAGGGGTGCAATCACAGCTCATTGCAATCTCCACCTCTCAGCCTCCCAAAGTGCTAAGACAACAGTGCCTGGCCTGTCAGTGTTCTTAAATGCAAGGGATCTGCATACCCAGGACCCAGTAAAAATGAAATAAAATGAAGGAGCCGAGCCCCTTGTTCAAAAATTTCTAAAAATTTCAAGACAGTAAAGCATCAAACCAAGCCCAAGCTCCTTCTAAGCATGGGGCCTTGCACAACTGCGCAAGTTACATAGCCATGAAGCTGGTCCTGTGCCTATCATTCATAACCAAATTCTAGCCCACGTAGAATATACAAATTGTAATATAACTGTCTCTGACTGGCCCATTCAACCCTCCAGCCTGCATTTCCATTGTCTGAGACAACCTCTTTCTCAAGCATAGTCTTCTGGAGACAGAGGAGACAACCGTAACCCAAATCAGAACTGGTTCTGTTATTTTACTCACTTGTTCACTCACAAAATGTATGTTGAGGTCCCATTGTGTGCCAGGCACTGTTCTTCACATTGAGGATACAGCAGTGAACAAAAGACAGAAATGCCTGCTCTGGAGGAGCCTGCATTCTAATGCAAAAAGACAGACAACAAACAAGTAATAGACACAGTGTATCAGACAGAAATTGATGCTATGCGGAAAGACAAACATCACATGTTCTCGCTTACTTGTGGAATCTAAAAATTAGAACAATTGAACTCATGGACATAGAGAGTAGAAGGATGGTTACCAGAGACTGGGAAGTGTGGTGGGGTGGGACGGTTAATGGGTAAAAAAAAAAAAATAGAAAGAATGAATAAGACCTATTATTTGATTGCACAACAGGGTGGCTAAAGTCAAGAATAATTTTTTTTTGTTGGGACAGGGTCTCACTCTTGCCCAGGCCAGAGTGCAATGGCACAATCTCGACTCACTGCAACCTCTGCCTCCCAGGCTCAAGTGGTCCTCCTGCTTCAGCCTCCTAAGTAGGTGGGATGACAGGTGTGTGTCACCACACCTGGCTAATTTTTGTATTTTTAGTAGAGACAGGATTTTGCCATGTTGCCCAGGCTGGTCTTGTACTCCTGAGCTCAAGCGATCCACCTCCCTCTGCCTCCCAAAGTGCTGGGATTAGAGGCATGAGCCACTGCACCCGGCCTAAAGTCAATAATAATTTAACTGTACATTTAAAAATAAAGAGTGTCATTGGATTGTTTGTAACTCAAATGATAAATGCTTGAAGGGATGGATACTCCATTCTCCATGATGTATTTATCTCACATTTCATGCCTGTATCAAAACATCTCATGTACCCCATAAATATATGCACCTACTATGTACCAACAAAATTAAAAATTACATAAAAATAAAAAGAAGTGCTAGAAAATAAAGAAACCTATCCCATAGATTAGAAATATATATATATATATACTTAAAAGCAAAAAAAATTTTTAAAGAAAGAAAATTGGCATTATGGAGAAAATAAAGCTGAAAAGGGGAACAAAAGACAATGTACATGGGGTTGAAATTTTAAATAGCGTGGTCATGAATAAATAGCAATGGTCCCTTGCTGGGAGGGTGACTCTTGAGCAAAGATCTGAGGGAGGTGAAATAGGGAGCCAGGCAAAAATCAGGAGGGACAGCATTACAGTCAGAGCAGAGCCAACGCCAAAGGTTTTGAGAAAGGAACATACCTGGATGAGTGTGTAAGACACCAAGGAGACCAGAATGGCTAGAGGGGAATAAACATGGGGTGAATAGTGGGATGCAAGGTTTGAATGGCAACGGGTTTAGTGGTACCAAGATAGGAACAGCACTGGGTGGTCACAGGAGGATGGAAAAACCCAAACAACAGCTCAAACAAGAACTAGGCAAAGAAACCCCAGGATAAACGAAAACCCAAAAGAAGGGAGAGAAAATGGCCAAAACCCCGGTCAGGATGACGTGTCCATGACTCTTCCAGGCAAACACATAGGCAGTAATTGGGGTCCCTGAAATTCCCTCCTTTTGCAGAATACCTACTGATTATTCCAGCCCCTAATTGAAGAGATACGCATAGAATTAGAAACCCAAACTCCATCGTCTGAGATTCATTCTCCCAAGTACGCCCGCCTTTCTCTCTTAAGTGTGTGTTCCCACTTCGGAATAAAAGCTTCTTGCTTCATTCTGACTCGTCCCTGAATTTTTTCTCCTGACAGTGTAAAGAATCTGGCCAGTGGCTGGGACTGAGGCCTCACTGGCGTCAGGAGACCTTCCTGAGCCTTCTGGCAACATTGCTAAATCATGCAAGGCTCCAGGATAGACCATATGACAGGCCACAAAACAAGCCCAACCAAGTACATTTAAAAGATTGAAGTCATGCAATGCTGGAGGTCTGTAATGGGATGCTCATCTCCCATGAAATGCCATTCACAATTTTGGAATGAATACGGTGAGAAGGATGAAGGAGTGAAAGGGACACTCTCCAGCCAGCCTATTCAGTCTGTATGGATGAGAGATATCATGGTCACATTACCTTTAGAACTGGACATGTACAGTTTTTTTCTTTTTGTTTTGTTTTTTTTTTTTTTTTTTTTTTGAGATAGAGTCTAGCTCTGTCACCCAGGCTGGAGTTCAGTGGCACCATCTCGGCTCACAGCAACCTCTGCATCCTGGGTTCAAGTGATTCTCCTGCCTCAGCCTCGCAAGTAGCTGAGACTACAGGCACTCACCACCACGCCAGGTTAATTTTTGTAGTTTTGGTAGAGGTGGGGTTTCACCATATTGGTCAAACTGGTCTCGAACTCCTGACCTCAGGTGATCTGCCTGTCTCAGCTTCTCAAAGTGCTGGGATTACTGGCATGAGCCACCGGACCCAGCCAATTCTTGCTGTTATGGATAGCTATGTTCTATAAAGTTGCCACAAACACTGACTTAGTGAATACAGAACCATTCCTCCTCCTCCTCCTCCTCCTCCTCCTCCTCCTTCTTCTTCTTCTTCTTTTTTTTTTTTTTTTTTTTTTTTTGGCCAGGTTTCAAAAACTCGCTTTATTCCAATGTGAAATGAAGATGCAATGGTATAAAACCAAGAAAAGTTATTGATCAACTGTGAGGATGCTTTGCTTGCTAGCTCACGCCCAACGCTTTTGAAACAACATGTCTGGACAGACCACGTCCATAAGCTGCTCTCCGCAGAAACCCAGGCAGATGCCCCAGCCCCCCAAGCTCACAAGGCAGCCATCTACTCCCCCAATCAGAGCTCCAACAACAGGCTTGGAGAAGCAGCACGGGCAGTGGGGAGGGGAAGCAGTGGGGCATGTGGGGGTCCCCGCCACCCACAGAGCTAGTCTCTGTAGAAGGTGCTGTATGACAAGAACCAGGAAGGGAACTGCGCTACAGAAAGCTGACACCTTCTGCATCTTTAACTTTCCCCAGGATCCAAGATTCAGCCCTGCTCCCCAGCGCCCCCCCCAGCCCCACTGTGCATTAGGCAGCTCAGATTAAAATGGGGAGAAGGTCAACCATTGCTTCTAGACAAAATACAGAGTTAGGTTTCCGAGAGCCTCTGGTCACATTTTCATCAACTGATCAATATGTAACTTTGCTTTATGTGTGTTTCCATTTAAGGTCACCTTATTTAATATGTAGTTGATGCAATAATGTTGACATCATGGCCAACAGCACTATAATTCATGCCTTAATAAAGTCTATCTAACACATGCCTTTCTCAGTAAGGCACATACAGCCTTCCTGTGCTTAGGAATACTAGATAGCACTTCACACTTCACTTGGGAGCCATTGTACTCTGAGCACAATTGAGTGGAATTGTAAATCAGTGACAGAAAGAAATTTGGGAAATTCACAAATATGTGACAATTAAGACTCTCCCAAATAAATATTGGATCAAAAAAGAAACTACCGTCTGGGCACGGTGGCTCATGCCTGTAATCCCAGCACTTTGGGAAGCTGAAGAGGGTGGATTATGAGGTTAGGAGTTCAAGACCAGCGTGGTCAACATAGTGAAATCCCATCTCTACTAAAAATACAAAAAATAGTAGAACGTGGTGGCGGGAGCCTGTAATCCCAGCTACTTGGGAGGCTGAGGCAGAATTGCTTGAACTCGGGAGGTGGAGGTTGCAGTGAACAGAGATTACATCATGGCATTCCAGCCTGGTGACAGTGCAAGACTCCATCTCAAAAAAAATAAAGAAATAAAAAATAAAAACACCCAACAGGGAAATTAGAAAATATTTTGAGATGAGTAAAAATGACACAACATATGAAAATGATGGGATGTAGCTTAAGCAGTTATTAGGGGGAAATTTACACCTGTGGACACCTACATTAAAAAAGAAGAAAGATCTCAAATCAATAACCTAACTCTATGCTCTCAGACTCAAGAAAAGGGAGAATGAATGAAATCATGTAGGGCCTTATGGGCCATTGTAAGGACATCAGCTTCCATAACCTCTGAGTATCTTTTGTATTCTGAGACCTGGAGAAAAATCCAAAAGATGAAGAACCAACCCACAGGTTTAAAGAAAACTAAAAAACAACAACAACAAAAACAATCAATTCTCATTATTCATGAATTTCATATTTGCAAATTTGCCTACTTACTAGAATTTATTTGTAACCCTAAAATCAATACTTGCAATGCCTTTAGGGACATGTGCCAAGCAGCAGAAAATTTTAATCACCCACTGTGCTTGTTCTCAGTTGAGGTCAAATAAGGCAACACTCTACCCTCTTGTTTCAGCTCTTATACTGTAAACACATGTCCTTTTTTGCAGTCTATTTAGTGCCACAATTTTCACATTTTTGTTTTGTTGGTGAGTTTGCTCCCTAGTGCTGAAGTGCTATTTAATATTCATAAGCACAGGAAGGCTGTATGTGCCTTACTGAAAAAATTTATGTGTTAGATAAGCTTTATTCAGGCATGAGTTATATAGTGCTGTTGGCCATTATTTCAGTGTTATTGAATCAACTATATATTAAATAAGGTGACTTTAAACAGGAACACACATAAAACAAAGTTATGTATCGATCAGTTGATGAAAATGTTGTGACCAGAGGCTCTCAGGAACCGAACTCTATATTTCGTCTAGAAGCAATGGTTCAGTATTCACTAGTTCAGTGTTTGTGGCAGCTTTATAGAACATAGTTACCCCAAATAGCAAGAATTGATTGTACATGTCCAGTTCTAAAGGTAATCTGACCGTGATATCTCTTATCCACACAGACTGAATAGGCTGGTTGGAGAATGTCCCTTTTACTCCTTCATCTATTCATTCTAAAATTGTGAATTGCATGTCATGGGAGATGAGCCTTCTACTGGAGACTTCCTGCGTAAAAGGAGAAACTATGGCTGCTGTCCGCAGTACTGATATCTAAAGCCAGCTTCTCTCAAGAGAAGCAGCATCAAAAAAATCATTGAAATCCACACAACTGAATCTGAGAACCCTGGTTCCTACTCCCCAAAGGTCAAAGACAGTAGGTTGCTCCAAAAGACTAAGTCAGTAAGAATGCATGAAGAGACAGCATTGATCCCATCTTGGTGGAGCAAGATAACATCCACAAGAACTGAGGGACATCATTCTAGATTTGTAGGAATCCTGGAAACAGTCAAACTTGGGAGCAAGATTACTTATCTCCTCTGGGTCCCACATTTAGCCAACCCTGTGCCACAGATGCCTAAGCCTTAGTAGCAGCTTAATCAAGTTTTCTAAGCCACTTTATATGTCTTTATATCTCCTCTGACTCTATGGAAGATTTAAGATCTCCTGCTATCTCTTGTGACTAGCCTCCTGAGACCCTGGACCCCAGCACTGATCCTCTAAGGACCAGAAACTCGACAGAGGTATTGTAAAAACGTTCCAAGGCTGGGTGCGGTGGCTTACGCAGCTCTTTGGGAGCAGCACTTTGGGAGGCCAAAGCGGGTGGATCACGAGGCCAGGAGTTCGAGACCAGCCTGACCAACATGGTAAAACCCCGTCTCTACTAAAAACAAACAAACAAACAAACAAAAATTAGCCGGGCGTGGCGGCACATGCTTGTAATCCCAGCTACTCAGGAGGCTGAAGCAGGAGAATCACTTGAACCTGGGAAATGGAGGTTGCAGTGAGCCAAGATCACACCACTGCACTCCACCTTGGGTGACAGAGTGAGACTCTGTCTCAAAACAAAAACAAAAACAAGAAAACCCCAAACATTCCAAAGGAGTATAAATAGAATTTCAGAGAAAGCAATACATTGGAGAAGCCAAGAGAAGAGAGTGTTTCACTGAGACAATGATCATTTGCAAGTGCCAAAGAAGGCAACAGTAGAGAAACTATGCAATATGAGATGTTTTTGCCATCCAGAATTTATTCTGATTTTGCTTGGAAAGAACCACTTCTTCCCCATTCTCAGCCCTTGTGTTTTGCGTGAAGCTGAATCTACCCAGAGATGGAGCATATAATCCAAGCCTGAGCCAATCAATGCATCCCATTCTTCTAATCATGGTGTTCAACTAGAAGTTGAAACAGCCAGGCATGGTGGCTTGCACCTTTAATTCCAGCTACTCAGGAGGCTTAAGCCTAGAAATTCAAGGCTGCAGTGAACTATGATTACACCACTGCCCTCCAGCCTGGGCAACAGAATGAGACCCTGTCTCTAATAAGTAAAAAAAGGAGTTGAAACATGCCTCAAACAAGGCAATAAAGCCCAATCAAGATTGTCCTACAATATGTGCTTAAGCTATCAGTCCATCTGGACTCAGCATTGTGTATATGTAGGGGCTAGAGCTAGAGCAGCCATCTTGCAACAACACTGGACAGAGAATGGTGTGAACACTAATAAATTAGAACCAAGACTCAAAGGTAGAAAAACCAGGACCTGGTGACATCTTTTGAATTCAAGTGTAAGCTGAGCCTGAAGCCAGACTCCCTTATACATGAGTCAATTTGTTTCATTCTTTAGCCTCAGTTAGTTCATGGTTGTTTGATTCTGATATTTGCAATATACACAGTTTTACCTGAATTAGAAATAAGTACTGAATGCAGAATGTTTCAAGTGATGCATGATAAAATGTGGAACTGACACGGGTGAAATAGGTGGGGTATAGGGCAATAAAAGCCCCTTTGACACAGTTGGGAAGCTGTGCATTCAATGAACCCCCATCACCATAGGTAATCTGTGCGTTCTCTTGACCCATAAAAGAGTCTAATTAATAAAAGAATGTTTCTTCACTCTGAAAGGCCAAGGCAGGCGGATCACTTGCGCTCAGGAGTTCGAGACCAGTCTGGGCAACATGGCGAAATCCCATCTCTAAAAAAAAAAAAAAAAAAAAAAAAAGTGTCTTGCACTAGAAAAATGATGCTAACTTTTGCCAGAAACATATACATATGTGTACCCTTTGGGGAAAAAGGGTCCTAGAAAATTAACATAACCAACTTTATATTTCTTTATTTCAACAATTGATGCTATTGGCTTAAGCTAAGACTATACACAGAAATAGCATCCAGGTCATTGAATTAAGGTCCAATTAATAAATAAGAATGGTCTTCTAGCATGCCACTACCCTTCATCAGCCCAGCAAGAGAGACTTTCCTTGTCTTCAACAAGGAAGACTTTGTTGATTGCTTCTTAGCATCCTCCCATCCTACTACATAATATAAATGTGATCCTGGAAATGTGAGTCCCATTCACCCCACACCTGACTCATATCAGCCTTAGGTCCTATGAAGATAATTTGGTAAACTTTGGGTCTTATTGAGATAGCTGGCCGGGTGTGGTGATGTACACCTGTAATCCTAGCACTTTGGGAGGCTGAGGTAGGTGGATCATTTGAGGTCAGGAGTTCGAGACCAGCCTGGCCAACATGATAAAACCCCATCTCTACTAAAAATACAAAAAAATAGCCAGGCGTGTTGGAGCACACCTATAATCCCAGCTACTCAGGAGGCTGAAGCACGATAATTACTTGAACCCGGGAGACAGAGGTTGTAGTGAGCTGAAATCACGCCACTGCACTCCAGCCTGGGTGACAGAGCAAGATGTCATCTAAAAAAAAAAAAGAGAGAGAGAGAGAGATCTAGGATCAAGGGCAGTCTATTTCCCTGTCAGAGTTCTAATTACCTATTATCCCTTTAAGTAGCTCGGGGTCCTCCCTGTTGTTATTTGGCATAGAAAAATGTTCCTCAGACTTGTAGGTATTCATCTGGGACTAGATATGAAATACACTCACTTTAAGAAACAGAAGAAGGCATCACCACATCCAAGAGGGAAGATAGGATTTTTATTCTCTATATTAGTTGGGACTTTTTTGGTTTTGAGTGAGATAAACTGAACTCAAAATATCCTAAACACAATAGCAAGTTTATTGGCTCATATGACTAAGAATTCCAGGAGGTAGACCCAGCTTTAGGTAGTGCTGGGTCCAGAGACTTGCTGGAATCCTCTCCATCTCTGGACTCTACTTTTCTTTGTGTTGGTTTCACTCTAAGGCCCCATGTGATATTCTCCAAAGCCCTTGGATCACACAGTCTTTTCTGCTAGAAGTCCCTGTAAAAAGAGACATTCTTCTCTGCAATATTCCAGACAAAGTCTTGGGTGGGTGTGACTCTCACTGGATTGAATTTCGGTCTGTGCCCACTCCTGAGCAAAAGACTGTAACCTGAAGGCCAGGCACGGTGGCTCACGCCTGTAATTCCAGCACTTTGGGAGGGAAGCCAAAGTGGGCGGATTGCCTGAAGTTAGGAGTTTGAGACCAGCCTGGCCAGCATGTTGAAACCCCGTCTCTACTAAAAAAAAGAAAAAAAAAATTATCCAGGCATGGTGGTGTGCACATGTAGTCCCAGCTACTTGGGAGGCTGAGGCAGGAGAATCACTTGAACCCAGGGGGCAGAGGTTGCAGTAAGCCGAGATAGCACCACTGCATTCCAGCCTAGACGACAGAGTAAGACTCCGTTAAAAAAAAAAAAAAAAAAAAAAAAAAAAAAAAAAAGACTGTAACCTGAGTGGACAAGATAAGCTGATTTGCTAGAGCCAGAGATGGGGGTCAACCTAAGTTGAACCACATGAATGGGGTTGGGCGGGGTGTGGGTAGGATTGAACGGTTCTCCAAAGGAAATTCAGGGATGTCTCTAAAATAAAAAGAAATGGATATCGGCAGAAAAACAAGCAAATGGCTTCTACATCATTGCTCTTAAATACTAAGCTTCTACACCATTTAGACTTAAATACTAAGTCTAAAATCTTAGTATTTAGGGGACAATGTAAGTCTCATCTAATATTGCTTTTTCCTAAGTGGACCAGAAGTCTTTTTTGAAAACAAAGGGAAATGTTGGCTCACTTGTTTTAAGGTTTCTTCCTCACAGCCACATGATCTGAGAATTTCCCATTTACTGGTAGTGGTGAACCTCTTCAGTCATAATTGTTTTACCCATTCCTGCCCTCACGGTGTTAGCTGATTGGACCAGGAATGAATACACCCGACCCAAAGAATCTAGTTCATTGGCATAGGCCAGTGGCCAATCAAATTCATCTTCACAACCCACTGAGAATAAGACAGGCTTTGAAAACTCAAGAAAGCCCACAAAATCCTCTGTCAGGCACAGTGACTTACACCTGTAATCCCAGCACTTTGGGAGGCCAACGCGGGCAGATTGCTTGAGCCCAGGAGTTTGAGACCGGCCTGGGCAATACAGAAAGACCTTCATCTCTACAAAACCACAACATGTATCTGGGTGTGGCAGTGCATGCCTATGTTTCCAGTTACTCTGGAGGCTGAGGTGGGAGGATCACTTGGGCCCGGGAGGTGGAGGTTTCAGTGAACCAAGATTGCACCACTGAACTCCAACCTGGGTGACAAAGCCAGATGCTGTCTTCAGTAAAAATATAAATAAAGAAAGACCACAAAATCCTCCTCTTGAGAGATCCAGACCTTTCCTGGTTCCCATTCTCCTGAGACCCTCTGTGTTTCTTTGGATTCTGTAAAAGAGCTCTGCTTGCATCCATTTAATAATTTATTGGTTCTGCTTGAGCTAATTTGAGTCTGTTTCTGTTGCCTGAAACCAAATGACTTGGCCAAGGCTAGGTCCAGTCATAGTCACATCCAAGGATGGCACGGAGGCCAGCGAAGGTGAAGCAGAATATGCCAGAGTGTGAGTAGGAAGAGATGAGGGCAGAGGGACAACAGGGTCAGACGATGGAGGGCCTTGTAGATGATCATAAGGACTTTGGCTTTCATTATAAATGAAGCAAGAAGACATTGAATGGGTTTAAATGGAGAAATGGCATGTCTAACCTTAATTCAATAAGAATCTCTTTGGCTGGCTTATTGACAATAGGCTGTGGAGGGCAGAATTAGCAAGACTAGTGAGGAGCCTATGGCAATGATTCGGGTGAGAGACAATGATCAATTGGAGCATGGTGGTGGGCCCGGGAGGTGGGGAGATGTAGATTCTAGGTATGTTTTATAAATCTGAACACTGATGCTTCAAGAGGGAGAGGACGTTGCCTATGGTTTTATGATGACGGAGTGGTTTAGAGGCAATAGCACTCTGTTCTGAAGAATCAGATGGTGATGGTCATAGGAGTGTACACATTTACCAAAACTCCTTGATTTGTTCATTTTGGGCCAGGTGCGGTGGCTCACACCTACAATCCCAACACTTTGAAAGGCCAAGGCAGGCAAATTTCTTGAGGCCAGGAGTTCAAGACCAGCCTGGGCAACATAGTGAAACCCCATCTCCACAAAAATAAGAAATTAGCCAGGTGTGGTGGCACAAACCTCTAGTCCTGGCTACTATTTTGTAATCTGAGATCTGAGGCAGGAGGATTTCTTGAGCCCAGGAGTTGGAGGCCACAGTAAGCTATGATCACACTACTGCATTCCAGCCTGGGTGACAGAACAAGACCTTGCCTCAAAAACAAACAAAAAAAAATTGCACATTTCACTGTATATAAATTTTAACTTGATTTTTTAAAAAGCCAGTCTAGCCTAATTCCACGCCTATAATTCCAGCACTTTGGGAGGCTGAGATGGGTGGATCCCTTGAACTCAGGAGTTCAAGACTAGCCTTGGAAACATGATAAAACCCCTTTTCTACCAAAAAAAACCCCACAAAAATTGGCTGGGTGTGGTGGCATGCACCTGTGGTCCCAGCTACTTGGGAGGCTGAGGTGGGAGAATCCTTGGAGCCACAGGAAGTTGAGGCTGCAGTGAGTCGTGATCATGCCACTACGTTCCTGCCTGGCTGACAGAGCAAGACCCTGTCTCTAAATAAATAAATAAATAAATTTAAAAGACAAAAAGAAGAAAAAGCTGGCTTTATTTTACAGTGAGAAATAACTGTGTATTGTCATTCAAAACAAATATAGAATTTGAACAGTGTGTTTCAAAATCCCATTGTATATGTATGTGTGCATATATATATATGTGTGTGTGTGTATATACATATATATAAAACTAATATGTGTATGTGGACACACACACATACACACACCAAATAATCACCAAACTGTTAGCTATGCTTATTTGGGAAGGGGTGGGGGCACAGATTATTGTTTTAATTCTTTACAATGAGCATATATTGTTAGAAGAAGCAGCTGAGATTTTTTAGAGGATTTTCTTTAAATTTCTCTCCAATAATGCTGGACCTGTTTCCACCCACCTGGGCAAGCAGCCCTTGGACCAGCAACCAAGGCATCTCCTAGGAATTTGGAAATTCAGACTCTTAAGACCCACTCCACCCTGATCTAGTCAGAATCTGCATTTTAACAACATCCATAGGTGATTGTAAGTGCATTCAAATCTGAGAAGCTCTAGGTGAGAACAGATCCTTTCCTGTCTCTGGGTCTCAGTTTCTTTCCCGCACAAAGAGAAACCGGTCCCTCCCAATTGCAGTTTTCTAATCTCGTTTCTTGTAGACATCTGAGTCCCTATAAAAAGGCAGCTGAAGCCAGGCAAGGTGGCTTACCTCTGTAATTCCAGTTATTTGGGAGGCTGAAGCAGGAGGCTCTCTTGAGCCCAGCAGTTGGAGGCTACAGTGAGCTATGATTGTACCACTGCACTCCAGCCAAGGTGACAGAGGGAGACCCTGTCAAAAAAAGAAAGAAAGAAAAGAAAGAAAGAAGGAAAGAAAGAAAGAAGAAGAGGAGGGAGGGAGGGAGGAGGAGGGAAAGAAAAAAGAAGAAGAGTAGGAAGGGAGGAGGAAGGCAAGCAGAAAGAGAAAGGAAGGAGAGAAAGAAGCAGAGGAGGAGGAAGGAAGAAGGAAGGAAGCAAGAAAACACAGAAGAATAAATAGGGAGGGAGGGAGGGAGGAAGGAAGAACAAGCAAGAAAGAAAGAGAAGGAAGAAAGAAGAGAAAGAAGAAGAAATGATAAGCAAGGAGTGAGGTGAGAAGGAAGTCAGCAGAAGAAAGAGAAAGAAAAGAAAATGGAAGAAAGAAGGCAGGAAGAAAGAAGACAAAGAAAAAAGCAAAGAAAGAAAAACGAATAAAGCAGTAAAGACAGACATACAAAGAATAAGAAATAAAAAAGAATCATCCCTAACAGACTAATCGAAGAAAAAACATGAAAGAAGTAAGACAGGCCAGGCGCGGTGGCTCACGCCTGTAATCCCAACACTTTGGGAGGCCAAGACGCGTGGATCACCTGAGGTCAGTAGTTTGAAACCAGCCTAGCCAACATGGTGAAACTGCGTCTCTACTAAAAACACAAAAATTTATCCGGGCTTGGTGGCGCGTGCCTGTAACCCCAGTTACTTGGGAGGCTGAGGCAGAATTGCTTGAACCCGGAAGGCGGAGGCTGTAGTGAGCTGAGATCGTGTCATTGCACTCCAGATTGGGTGACAGAGCGAGATTCCGTCTCAAAAAAAAAAAAAGAAGGAAAGAGGAAAAGAAAGAAAAAGGAAGGAAGGAGGAAAGAACGAAAGAAAGAGAAAGCAGCAGCTGAAAAGGGCAAAGGATGAGTGACTTGGCTGAACAGCCCCTGCTGCCTACGGCTAGGCGAAGGTGGGCCCTGAAGCGGCCTCACGCTGCGGGTCTGAAGGGAGTCCGAGGAGCGCGGCTGCGTGGGATTCCTGCTGGTGCTAGGGCAGGCGCCTGCCATCCGCGAGAGTGGAAGGAAGGCGCGGGACAGTAATAGGGGGCGGGAGGCGCTGCGAGGCGCCTTGGGGTAAGTGCCGCAGAGACCCAGCGGGCATGCAGGGTGGCAGGGCGGCCTCGGGGCGGCAGCAGGCACTGCGCGGTGGCCCAGGAAGGCGCAGCGCAGGCCGGGCTGGGGCGCAGGGCGGCCTCGTGGCGCCAGGGGGCGCTGCGAAGTCGTGGCCCGCTTCGGGCGGCCGCAGGTGCCTGGCGGCCTGGGGAAAGCACCTGGGCAGGTAGGGGCGGGGCCTGGGGAGGCGGGACCCCAGGGGGCGGGGCCCGGCCGGCCCACAAGAGCCCGTGGTGGCGCTGCCAGGGGATGCTAGCCCGAGAGCGAGCAGATGAGCAGCGCACCCGGATCGCTCATTCACGAGCCTTGGACCCTTTGGAACCGAGAGGTGAGTTCAGCCGGGTTGAGTCGGACCAGCTCGGGGGTTCTGGACACCGCAGCGGCCGCCGGGCGCCAGGGCGTCGCACGCCGTCAGCGCGCTAGGTGACTGAGCCAACATCAGCCGGTGGCGGCTTCCCGGTGCCCCGGATGCTGGGACACCTTGCCCGGGCGGTAGCGTCCAGCTCTCCGGGGTCTACCCACGCCGTGACCCGGATCACTGAGCCAGTCGAGAGCCACTCAGGAACCGTGTCCGGAGTCCGAGGGTCTGGGGGTCCTGGGCCGCACCTCGCCTCTTTTCTCTGCCCAGCGCCTGCTCAGCCCCCTTCCCTGCCAGGGTGAGTCGCGTGGACCTGTCCACTACTGTTCCTTCTACCCTCTGGAATGCTTTCTCCGGGGTGACTTGGTGCAGAAAGAAGCAAACACTTGAAGTGGGCTGGTTGGGCTCCAGCGTCTTCAGCCGGGGCTCCCTGGGGCAGACGTGGCTTCCTTCACAGGACAGCGCCCGCTTGCTCTGCGCCGGGAGGGCAGGGGCTGCGGGGTCGCTCTGGAGGAGCTCAGGTCCGAGCCCTGAGGCTGAGGGCTGAGTTCAAGTGATTTCTGCACAGGAGTCGCCCCCCGGGACGGGCAGTGGTCGGGAACTCTCCGGTCCAGCGAACCCAACGCTAGACTTGAGGCAAATCTCTCATCCTTCCCCAAGCTTTGGGGTCCTGCACTGTGGGATGGGGGACAGGCAAAGTCGGTAGTAGGTGAGGAGGGGGTGCACGGAGTCGCTGCGGTGAGCCAGGTCCTTGGAATTCTAAAGAATCCTTCAAATCCTTTCTACCTGTGTGGTCTTGGGCAAATTACCTAACCTCTGTGCCTCAGTTTCCTTCTCTGTGAAATGGGCCAAGTAATAGCACCTCATATAACTGTAGTGAGGATTAAATCAGGTAGTGTGTGAAAAGGACTGAGTGGGATGCCTGGGAGTAGAGAAAGGGATCAATAAGTGATAGCTGCTATTATTGCTGCTTTCCCCGCTGCTGTTATTATTATTAATGATTGAGGAGCAGCCTAGCTAGTTGTTAAAGGGACTCCTAGGTGCAAATCCCAGCTCAGCCACTTTCTAGTGTGACCTTGGGCAAGCTACTTAACCTGTCAGCGTCTGTTTCATTTGTATAATGGGGGTGGTTGTGACACCTACCTCAGAAGATTCTTGTGAAAATTAAATGAGGTGACACCTACAAAGTACTTAGAAGAGTAAGTGCTGGATATCAGCCAATAATTCTTCCACCAAGGTATCACATTGGATCAGGCTGCATAATCTAATGGTAGCTACAGTCTTGTTTTGCTTTGAAGTTGAAATATTATTTATATGAATATTTTATCTGTTTTGCAAAGTGCAAGATCAGTTTCCTTCCTTCACTTGGGGCTCCTCTGACATTGTCGACTGATCCATTGGGGTCAAGGTCGTTTCTGGGGAAGGGGCTGATGGGGCAGAGAGACCCCTGAGAGCTGAAATCACAGCTTCTGTTGAACATTCACAGAGAAGGGCTGCAGTTTTATTTGACAAGCAATTGAACCTGGACCTAGATTTTAAAAACAAACTCTTGCTAATTTTTTTTCTTTCTTTCCTTCTTTATTTTATTTATTTATGTATTTATTATGTATTTATTTATTTATTTATTTATTTATTTTGGATTGTAGTGAGGGAGGAGGTAAGGATAGACAATATTTAAAGTGATAAAAACAAAACAAATTATATTCCTGTTGCCCAGAAGCTACTAGCATCATTTTGATGATGTTCTTTATCCTGGTAAAATCATATCAATTTATGGAGGGTTTAGAGCAGTTTGGCTGCTCTGGGCATCTCACCTCCATGCCCAGCACTCCATTTCCTTTGCATCAGAGACCTCAAACCCACTAGTATCATAAGCTTGGAAGCCTCCTAGCTTTGCCCCAGCTTCCAATTTTAGCCCATATTTCATGGGTTCAGGGTGGGAAAAAAACATAACTCTGCAGGATCCGAATCCTGCCTAAAAATCTTGATGGGGCACATCGAAGTCACAGACACAGGCCCTTTCTGGTCCTGGGGACCTCCCTGTGTACCCTAGGATATGTCCTAATTTGCCTTTGTCACTGTAGAAGGCATAGGGGGACACATTTTTCATATACCCCCCATCCCCAATACTAGTACTCACAAGTCTTGGGAAGTGGTCATGTGCACTGTTCAGAGTTTGTAAATTAAATAGCTCAGGGTTCCTTCTCTTTCCTCTACCTTTAGTTCTCAGTACTGTTAATTAACTCTCTGCACCCAGCATACTATCAGGCCCCTCAAAGGCAAATGCCATAGTGGTAAAGGCTGCAAGGATCCATCCAGCTCTTCCACTAACCAGCTGCATCATCTTGCCCAAGATATTCAACCTCTCTGAGCCCATTTTCCTCCTCTGTAACATGGAGATAATAATAGCATGCCTACTTCATGAAACTGTTGAAACACAAAATGAAATATATATAGGCTATATGTATATTTATAGAGAGAGACTAATTTACTTATGAGACTAATGAGACTATATATTATAAACATGAAATGAGTTTTTTATGTAGCATATTAGTTCACTTCTAAAATTATTTCTCATTGTAAAGTTTGTATAGTTGAGATGCATCGTATACATTGATGAATGTGATAATTTGCTTTCCAGTACTGGTACTCTCCTCCAAAGCTGTTATTAAATCAAGGGCATTCTCTAAATTAATGGTATATTAGAATGAAGGAAATATGACACAATGCCTGGCAAACACTAAGTGGCCAACAGTTGTAGGTTGTTGTTACATCAGGTGATCTGGAAACATTAAGAGCTTGACTGTAAAGAGAAGAAAGGAAAAAGAAATCGTTTCACTTATAATAAAGCCTCAGAGAAAAGGTTGGGGAAAATACAGCCAGGAACATGATCTAAGGTGGCTGCCGGGAAATTTTCTTGGCAGATTTCATCCGTCAGTTACAATCTGCCCAGCACTGCTCTGTGCCAGACACTGTGCTAGGCACCAGGGGGCATAATGAGATAGGAATGCTGCCCTCGAGGAAGGCGGGCTACTGCAGGTGATAAGGCACGGGTACCCCTGCCTGATAAGAGAGTTGGTGGGGCTGCTTCCAGAGCTCCTGCCCCAGGAACCCAGGGAAAGTTCCTGCAGCCTGTCCAACCAGTGCTTCGCAGGTTGCACCTCACCCAGCCCCCGCGCGGCTAGGCCTGGGGGCCGTAAGAGAAGTAGGCAGCTTCTCTGGCAGCTGTGGTGGCCAAAACCAAAAGTGGAGAAGGGGCCAAGGCTTCGGAATGCAAAGTGTCTAAACCACAGAGGAACAGAGGAAGGGGGCCTCTAAGGGCGCGTGGACTGGTGTTTCTCAGGCTGTGGCCTCCAGGGACACACTGGGGCCTGACAGCTCACCTGCTTCTCTTCTCTGCCCCTCCAGCACGCCCGTCCTCAAAGTCCTGTCCTCAAAGTCGCATCCTCGCCATGGCTCCTGGAGAGAAGATCAAAGCCAAGATCAAGAAGAATCTGCCCGTGACGGGCCCTCAGGCGCCGACCATTAAAGAGCTGATGCGGTGGTACTGCCTCAACACCAACACCCATGGCTGCCGCCGCATCGTGGTGTCCCGCGGCCGCCTGCGCCGCCTCCTCTGGATCGGGTTCACACTGACTGCAGTCGCCCTCATCCTCTGGCAGTGCGCCCTCCTCGTCTTCTCCTTCTATACTGTCTCCGTTTCCATCAAAGTTCACTTCCGGAAGCTGGATTTTCCTGCGGTCACCATCTGCAATATCAACCCCTACAAGTAAGAGGCATGAGCAGGGAAACGCGAGTAGGGAGCCAGGCCCCCTACGGAGGCCGAAGCCCCTCCAGAAAGTGACACACTGGCAGCCTGGAGGTCGATTCCAGCCTACAAACGTGCTTTCTAGAAATTTGAATTTGTTGCTAACACTGGTAAACAGCCCTCTCCCCGGTTCTAAATCTGTATGTGCCAAGTTTTCAGACCATTAGTGACTTTTTTTCCTTCTTTCTTTGTTTCTTTTTTTTTTTTTTTTTTTTTTTTTTTTGAGATGGAGTTTCACTCTTGTTGCCCAGGATGGGATGCAATGGCACCATCTCGACTCACTGCAACCTCTGCCTCCCAGGTTCAAACAATCCTTCCAAGTAGCTGGGACTACCGGGCGCACCACCATGCCAGGCTAATTTTTTGTATTTTTAGTAGAGATGGGATTTCACCATGTTTGGCCAGACTGGTCTTGAACTCCTGACCACAGGTGATCCACCTGCCTTGGCCTCCCAAAGTGTTGGAATTACAGGCGTGAGCCACTGCACCTGGTCTTTTTTTTTTTTTTTTTTTTAAGAGACAGGGTCTCATGTCACCCAAGCTGGAGTGCAGTGGTGCAATCATAGCTCACTGCAGCCCTGACTTCCTGGGCTCAGGCAATTCTCCCACTGCAGTCTCCTGAGCAGCTGGGACTATAGGCACATGCCACCACATCCAGCTAATTTTTGTTTTTTTGTTTTTTAAGGAATGGGGTCTCACTGTGTTACTCAGGCTGGTCTCAAACTCCTGAGTTCAAGTGGTGCTGCCACTTTGGTCTCTCAAAGTGCTAAGATTACAGGAGTGAGCCACCACACCCACCCCATCAATGACTTCTGAGGATGGGCTAGCCCAGGGAGAGCAGAAAGAGGAAGCTGCAGGCTTTTTTCACTTAGAAGAGGCCTGGAACGAACTAACTCCCTCTGCACACTCCCCATATTAAGCCCAAATTAGCCAACCCCCGTCCGCATCTGCGCCCCTGGTTCTCCAACCTCACATGCTCACTCCCCCTGCAGCATGAGTGAGCTCAAGGCTGACTCAGAAGTGACACCCAGGTGACTTCCATGAGCACCTCAGCTGCCCCAAACCCTCATCTGAATAAACCCAGCCCCATTAATTGAGATCATCAGGCTCTGGGTGTGATCAGCCCTTGGGACTGCCCTATCATCCTCGGCAGGACCTGTTCTAAATAGGTCATCAGAGTCCTTCTCAGGATTATGGAAAACTGGTCCGTGAGGCAGGTCAGAATCAGGCAGAGTTTGTCAGAGCAGGGGTGGGGAGAAGGGAAGAAGAGCAGGGGAGGAAGATTATCAACGGAAACTAACTTGTCCAGAGTCATCACCCAGGTGGTGCAAAGCTCAAAATCAAGATCAAGTCTAAGACTCTTTCTCCACCCTCCATATCTTCCTCTTCTTTCTTTCTCTCTCCCTCCTTCTCTCTCTCTCTGGTCCTCCTTCCTTCTTTCCATTCATTATTTGTTCCATAATAATTTACTCAGCATCTACAAACTGTCATGCACTGTACTAGGTTCTGGGATAGAGAACTGAACAACCCAAACACAGTATTTGCCTTAGTGGATCTTATATTGTAGTGGAGGAATAAAGTCTTAATCAATATAATAACACTAATATTATTAACAATAGAAGCACAGTGGCTTATGCCTGAAATCTCAGCATTTTCAGAAGCCAAGGCATGAGGATTGCTTGAAGCCAGGAACTCGAGACCAGCCTGGGCAATAGAGCAAGACCCCATCTCTAAAAACATTTTATTTTAAATTAGCCAGGTGTGGTGGCACACATTCATAGTCCTAGCAAGTTGAGAGGCCAGGGTGGGAGGATTTCTTGAGCCCAGGAGTTCTAGGCTACAGTGAGCCATGATTGCACCACTGCACTTCAGCGTGGGCAGCAGAGTGACCCTGTCTCTAAAATAATAACAACAATATAGGCCATTTAATTATCTATATGTATATCTGTGTGTGTTTATTATATATAATAAACTCATTGAACCTTCCCAACAACCCCACTTTACAAAGGAGAAGGCTAAAACACAGAAAGGCTAAGACATTTGTCCAAGGTAAGGCAGCCGGTACCAGAATGGGGAACCTAAACCCAGGCAGTTTGGCTCTAGGGTTTCTGCTCTCAATTGCTACGCTCTGCTGCCTATACCTAGAGCAAGGGAGAGAAAGGAGAGAGCAGAGAGTTGAGAGGAGGCTGGAACCATTTGATTTGTGAAAATTAAAAGATGGTATATTGTGCTTCATGAAGGCAACTCCTTTATAACTATTTTGTGTTCCTGGGGGTCGTCGAGGTAACAGTTATACCCTCCTTCCCCCCAGCACAGATTTGAGGACAATCAGAGGGCAGAGGCAGAGTGAGCTGGGTGGAGAAGGAGCCTGCCCACTAGGTAGACTCCCGGTTGGCAGTTATTTACTTGTCCTCACTGTGGCTGGTTTATGGGAGGCACCTGACAGTCACCACTCCAGAAATGCTGGTCAGGACAAACTCATCAACACACCCTGAGAGCAAGCAGATAGTGGCGGCAGAGGTGAAGCCGCAGGAAGTCACACACAGGTCACACATGAGCCTTTCCTCATTTGCCGGAGCCAGGGTCACTCTGGATGCGTCAAGTCATGAAAGGCATGGTCTCCTCTGCCAAGGTGTTGGGAAAGGTGGGCACGAGACTGACACGTGTTGATGGAAAACAACCCGGAGGAGCACCAGGGTTCTGCCAGTGCCGCCTCCCCTCTCCCTGACTTTTCCTCCCCACCTTGGCAGGTACAGCGCTGTGCGCCACCTTCTAGCTGACTTGGAACAGGAGACCAGAGAGGCCCTGAAGTCCCTGTATGGCTTTCCAGAGTCCCGGAAGCGCCGAGACGCAGAGTCCTGGAGCTCCGTCTTGGAGGGAATGCAGCCCAGATTCTCCCACCGGATCCCGCTGCTGATCTTTGATCAGTATGAGAAGGGCAAGGCCAGGGACTTCTTCACAGGGAGGAAGCGAAAAGTTGATGGGAGAATCATTCACAAGGCTTCAAATGTCATGCACATCGAGTCCAAGCAGGTGGTGGGATTCCAACTGGTAAGATTTCACCTTCTCATTCTTTCACTGCTTAGGGGCATGGGATGGGCTGGGTCCAGGACTCTTCTCCTTGGCCACTAGCCCCTGTGGTCCCACTGGAAGAAATACACCCAGCTGGGGTCAGGCACAGTGACTCATGCCTGTAATCCGAGCGCTTTGGGAGGCCAAGGCAGGCAGATCACCTGAGGTCAGGAGTTCGGGACCAGCCTGACCAACATAGTGAAACCCGTCTCCACTAAAATACAAAAATTAGCCGGGCATGGTGGCACATGCCTGTAGTCTCAGCTACTTGGGAAGCTGAGGCAAGAGAATTGCTTGAACCTAGGAGGTGGAGGTTGCAGTGAGCCCAGACGGTGTCACTGTACTCCAGCCTAGGTGACAGAATGAGACTCTGTTAAAAAAAAAAAAGGAGGGGGGTAGAGGTGGGGGGCAAGCAGAGGGAGAGAATTAGGACAAATACCTAATGCATGCGGGGCTTAAAACCTAGGTGATGGGTTGATAGGTGCAGCAAACCACCATGGCACATGTATACCTATCTAACAAACCTGCATGTTCTGCACATGTATCCCAGAACTTAAAGTAAAATTATTTTTTTTCTTTTTTTTTTTTTTTGAGACGGAGTCTCGCTCTGTCGCCCAGGCTGGAGTGCAGTGGCCGGATCTCAGCTCACTGCAAGCTCCGCCTCCCGGGTTTACGCCATTCTCCTGCCTCAGCCTCCCGAGTACCTGGGACTACAGGCGCCCGCCACCTCGCCCGGCTAGTTTTTTGTATTTTTAGTAGAGACGGGATTTCACCGTGTTAGCCAGGATGGTCTCCATCTCCTGACCTCATGATCCACCTGTCTCAGCCTCCCAAAGTGCTGGGATCACAGGCTTGAGCCACCGCGCCCGGCCTAGTAAAATTATTTTTAAAAGAAAGAAAGAAAGAGAGAAAGAGAGAAAGAAAGAAAAGAAAGGAAAGAAAGGAAAGACACCTAGCTGGGGTGATTCAGCTGCAAACAACTGAAACTGACTCAGGTAATTTTCAGTTGGGGGGTGCAGAGGGAGGAGGAAATGTGTTAGAAGGCAACCAGTAACTCATAGAGGCCTCTCAAAGGGCAGAAATTAGGACAGATGCAGGGATCTAGGTAGCAAGGCATAATGAAAAGTCATTTCAGATATTGCTGCTGGAGTAAAGAAGCGTCAAATATGTTCAGTTTTTGTTGGTGTTGTTAATGCTTAAGAGTCAAATTCCATCTTGGGACTATCTGGTTGGTCAAGCTTGGGTCACCTAATCACCCTTTGGCTAATGGATGGTGGAGTATCTTCATGGACAATCACACCAGGCTGTATCCAGAGGGGGGAAGGAAATTCTTCCAAAGCAAAATTGACATGCAGGCACCAGAAAGAAAAAGATAGACAATAAACGGCAGAAACATCAGTGTTCCTGCAGTACTTGCCTTCATGAGGTGCCTCGTCTGACTTCATTTTCCCTTTTGGTCCCATTTGAGGGGATTTTTTTTTTTTTTTTTTTTTTTTTGAGACAGAGTCTCACTCTGTCATCCAGGCTGGAGTGCAGTGGTGCAATCTCAGCTCACTGCAACCTCTACCTCCCAGGTTCAAGTGATTCTCCTGCCTCAGCCTCCCTAGTAGCTGGGATTACAGGCATGCACCACCATGCTTGGCTAATTTTTTGTATTTTTAGTAGAGACTGGGTTTCACCATGTTGGTCAGGCTGGTCTCGAACTCTTGACCTCAGGTGGTCCCCCCACCTTCGGCCTCCCAAAGTGCTGAGATTACAGGCGCGAGCCACTGCACCTGGCCTGAGGGGCTCTTGAGAAATGCCATTCACTGAAAATGAATTCTAGTACCTTCGTGGGCAAACTCTATCACCACCCTCCCTCTCCATGCCCCAGTCACCTCTGGAGGACGGGGGGCTATGTCCATACCTTATAGGCTTGGTTGCCAATTGTGTGACCTTGTAGCTATAGTCCCAAATCCTGAAAAATGGACCTTCTAAATCATTGAGATTTCAAAGTCTTCTTGGGTCCTTTCATAGGATATCTGCAAGGTTCTTCTTGATACCAAAATCAACTCTTTATATATAAGTTTGTTTGTTTGTTTTAGAAACAAGATCTCACTCTGTCATCCAGGTGGGAGTGGTGCAATCATAGTTCACTGCAGCCTAGAACTCCTGGGCTCAAACAATTTTCCCACCTCAGCCTCCCAAGTAGCTTGGACTACAGGAATGCACCACCACACCTAGATAATTTTTCTATTTTTTGTGGAGATGGGGGTCTAGCCATGTTTCCCACGCTGGTCTCAAATTCCTGGCCTCAATCAGTCTTCCCACTACAACCTTCCAAAGCATTAGGATTACAGGCATGAGCCACTGCAATCAGCCAAAATCAGTTGACATCTGTCCATTTAGAAAAGTTTCCAAGCTTTGTGTGATGAGAACATTTGGAATGTACAATGGCTTCCCTATGCTGTTCTCATTATTGTATATTTCAAACATGGGTCCTCCCAGCTACCACACGTGGTTGGGAAGGATGGTGTTTCAGTCAATATTTTGTGGGTGAGATAATGGGTACAGAATATCTTGCCTAAGATCCTGCAGAGTAGTCTCTCCTCCTCCTGCAGAGTCTGGGCTGGAATCCAGATAGCTTGACTGTTGATATGATAGGAAATGGGAAAGGTTGTTAGGAATGTAGTAGCATCAATCAGGTGAACCCCAGGGTACCTGGGGACCCTGAAGATGCTGGTTTTCCTTCTGGCTTGGTGGGCAAGTAGTGCAGAGTTGCAGGAGTAGGACTCTGTGTCCTTTCTCACTCAGCCCCTTTTTGGTCTTTGAGGCTTGAGGATGATCACTCCCAGCCCCTAGAAGTGAGAGGAAACTCATCATTGCCCCAGATATCCAACCTGTTCCCCTGAGTATCTGGCCTGGAAGTCTCGGTCCCTCATTCTTACGGTCCTTCTGAAGAGCAGCGATAGGACCGATGGCTTCAGCCTCGTGTCTCCTCTTATTCACAGTGCTCGAATGACACCTCCGACTGTGCCACCTACACCTTCAGCTCGGGGATCAATGCCATTCAGGAGTGGTATAAGCTGCACTACATGAATATCATGGCACAGGTGCCTCTGGAGAAGAAAATCAACATGAGCTATTCTGCTGAGGAGCTGCTGGTGACCTGCTTCTTTGATGGAGTGTCCTGTGATGCCAGGTCAGGAAAGAACGCTGCTCTCTCAGCCTCTGAGGACTGGCAGCTCTGAGTACCAGGCCCCTTGCAGGAACCTACAGCCTTGATGATAGGTCTTGGGAGCAAAAGGTGCTCTTCTCACTGACGCTGCCTTTGGAAATTGCTTACATGGGAGCTGTGTTCTAGAGTCAGTGAGTGAGGTGTGCATGACATAAAATCAAAATATCCTTAAAGTCATTAAACTACTCATTAAAAACAAGGTAGTTGGCTGGTCATGGTGGTTCATGCCTCTAAATCCCAGCACTTTGGGAGGCTGGGGTAGGTGGATCGCTTGAGGTCAAGAGTTCAAGACCAGCCTGGACAACACAATAGTGAGACCCCATCTCTACTAAAAATACAAAACTTAGCCAGGCATGGTGGTGCATGCCTGTAGTCCCAGCTATTCAGGAAACTGAGGCAGGAGAATCACTTGAACCCGGGAGGCAGAGGTTGCAGTAAGCCGAGATTGCACTACTGCACTCCAGCCTGGGCTACAGAGCAAGACTCTGTCTCAAAAAACAAACAAACAAACAAACAAACACACCAACCCACAAGGTATTAGATTGGCACAAAAGTGATTGCTGTTTTTGTCATATAGTGTGCATGTAACCTAACCTTGTATATTACCAAAATGCATACTGATGATTAAGAACCATCGTTCGAAGGAAGGAAGGAAGAGAAGGAGGGAGGGATGGGGGGAGAAAGGCCCATGTTCAAATATGTGAGATTTCAAACCGTTCACCTTTAGGATAACACTCAGATCCCTCATGGTGACTGGGCAGTGGGTGAGACATTCTAAAGTGTTCCTGGGCTGGGCACAGTGGCTCACACTTGTAATCCCAGCACTTTGGGAGGCTGAGGAGGATGATTGCTTGAGCTCAAGAGTTTGAGACCAGCCTGGGCAATGTGGCAAAACCTCCTTTCTAGAAAAAAAAAAAAAAATCAAAAACTTATCTGGGCATAATTGCACACACCTATAGTCCCAGCTACTCAGGAGGCTGAGGTGGGAAGATCACTTGAGTCTGGGAGGTTGAGGCTGCAGTGAGCCATAATTGTGCCATTGCACTTCAGCCTGAGCAAGAGAGCAAGAACCTGTCTCAAAAATAAAAATAAAAATAAAATAAAATAAAATAAAATACTAAGCCTCTTTCGCCTATATATATGTTAGCAGACAGATTGGTTCTTGTGAAAAGTAAATAAATGGAATCATGTCTCCCTAAGAATTGGGTTCCAAAGTCACATAAGGGCACAGATGATGTGATTCTTTCCCTGGGGATTATTTTCTAGGAATGGAAATTTGAATGGAAAATGTCAAGTGTTGACTGAGAAATTCAAAAGTGGAGGAATTTGGGGACAGACATGGCACAAGGAATGTCAAGTCAGGATAGAGATGAAGGTGAGAGGATTCCGAGAGAAAACAGAAGGCAGAGAGTCTAGTTCTATGTCCATGTGTGTCAACCAGAATGAGGGGCCTTGTTTGTCATTTGAACAGGAGCAAGATGTGGAAAATGAGTCACGTCTCTCACGCGTTCTCCCCAAAGAGAGTTGACTCCATTAGCACTGCCCTGCCCAACTTCAGCTAAGACGCATGGGGAAGATCCCTTTCTGACCCATTTTCTTTCTCCATAGGAATTTCACGCTTTTCCACCATCCAATGCATGGGAATTGCTACACTTTCAACAACAGAGAAAATGAGACCATTCTCAGCACCTCCATGGGGGGCAGCGAATATGGTAAGGAAACGTGTGCCAAGGAGATCTTGAGGTCCTCCAACAGTGGACATGGGGCAGCAGGACAGTGGGGATGCGGGAGCCCTCTGGAAATGCAGGATCTCTCCCACTTGGCCAGAAACTAAGGATGCCCTTTTTTTCTACCAGCGTTTCCATCAGTGTTCATGCTGGTTCCTTCCTTCCGTGTCAGCGTCTGTTTTCCTTTTTGACTTCTCCTCCACCTTTGAGAGAGTGACAGGGACATCGTTGGGGCTCCTTCTGCTAGGGAACTACTCTGGTTTAGACTCATAGCTAGAGTGAATAATGCAGGACAGGTGGTTTCCAAACGGAGTTGAGCCCAAATATGCTGAACAGATTAGGGAGGTAGATGCACATTTATCTTAGTTCAGGTGACAGATTCTGGACGGAGCCGAAACCCAGCTCGGCCACTCACTGTGTGACCTTGGGCAAGTTACGGTGCTTCATCTATAAAGTGGGACTAATAACAATATCTCCCATATGAGATTACTGAGAGGACTTAAGATACAGACTTAGAATAAGACCTGGTCTGCACTCTCTTAGTCTGCTTGTATAACAAAATACAAGAGACTGGGTGCCTTCGATAACAGACATTTATATATCACAGTTTTGGAGACTAGAATGTCCAAAATCAAGGCACAGGCAGACTCGGTTCTGGTGAGGCTTCTCTCTTTGGGTTCAGAAGTCTGACTGTCTTCCTTCCGTGTCCTCACATGGTCTTTCCTCTGTGGTGTGTCAACAGAGAGAGGCCTGTGATGTCTCTCTCTCTTCTGATCAGGACATCAGTCCTATCAGATTAGAGTCCTCTGCTTATGACTTCCTTTCACCTTAATTAAGGCCCTATCTCCAAATAATATACCTTTGGGGGTTAGGGCTTCAACATATGAATTTGAGGCAGTAAACAATTCAGCCATAACACATACTAAGCACACAATAAGTGCTAGTTGCTATTGTTATTACTACTATTATTACTGTTACTAGCATTGTTACCAGTCTACCACCATTGCTACTGCTGCTATTACCCCCAAAATAATACCATTGCAACTTCCAGCACTACTATTACTACTATTCCACTACGATTACATTTGTAGAGAAGGTAGGAACTGAACAGATTGGCCTGGCTTATGCCCAGAAAGAATGCTTGAAAGGTCCCATGCAAATAGAACATGATGTGATATGCAGATATACTCCCACCAGGACAAGCAAGGGCCTGTCATAAAGGAAATCCATACTTGGAATCCTGGACTTTGTCACTGTGTAGTCTGTGCTCTTACTAAGTCTGCAAGGAATCGTAATTCAGTGCACATACTTCATGGGGAAGAAGTAATCTGGAAACAGAGTGAAAAGTTGCAGAGTCCTGGCTCTGCTATGGAGGGGCTGTGTGACCTCAAGCAATTCACTTCCCCTCTCTGGGCTTTGTTTGTAATTGTTTACAAGTTGTTTACAAATTATTTGCAGTTGTTTACAAGTTGCTTACAAATTGTTTGCAATTGTTTACAAGTTGTTTACACATTGTTTGCAATTGTTTACAAGTTGTTTACAAATCATTTGCAATTATTTACCAATTCTTTGCAATTGTTTACAAATTGCCCTTGTTTACAAATTGAATGTCAGAATAACTCTCAAAAGTATCTTCTTTCCATCCATATAGACCCCGCTGATTCATTCATCCACTTACCAAGCATGGAGTATCTCCTGTTTGCCAGGCCCTCTTCTATATACCGGGGACACAGCAGTGGAAAGACAAATGTCTTCTCTGCTGTTAGGGAACTTAAATTTTCATGGAGAGAGACAGATAAAAAATGAGTACACAACTACACAGACATGATCTAGTTACAAATCCTAATGACTGCTATTCAGGGAAGAAAGAGGCAGAGTGGGAAGACAGAGTGGCTGGGATTGGAATGGGGGGGTGGTCAGTTTGGATAAGATCTCTAAGAGGGGGCTATTTAGGGAGGAAAAGATTCATGTTAAGGTCTACACAAGAACATTCCAGGGACTAGCAAGGGCAAAGGCCCTGGGAAGGACATGAATCAGATGTGTTCTAGAAACAGAAGTAAGACCAGTGTGCTTGGAGCTTATTGAGGTGGGGAGAGAGTGGGAGGAGATGAGGAGGGAGAAGTAGGCAGGGGCCGTATCATCATCACCTTGACAGATGCAGCCAGGTTTATTCTGTGGCATTCCCATATATCCAGTGAGATGCCACTGAAGAGTTTCAGGTTTCAAGGAGTGATCTGGTCTGAGGTCTAATTTTCAAAGGACCTCAGCCGGTACATGAATGAGCAGGGTCTCTACGGATGGAAAGAAGAGAATTTTGAGTTATACTGACATTCAATTTGTAAACAAGTCAAGAGCAATTGGTAAACAATTGCAAATGATTTGTAAACAATTGCAAACAATTTGTAAATAAGCCCAGAGAGGGGAAGTGAATTGCTGGAGGTCACAGCCCATCTGTAGAAAAGCCAGGGCCCTGCAACTTTTCACTCTCAGTTCCCATGTGCACTGGTACTGTGTTTACTCTGGTGCTGGGTCAGCATAGACTGCAGGGGACAAGAGCAGGAGTGGGAGAAGAAGTTGCGCCAGTGATTAGAAACACCATTAGTGATTCATCTCTTCTCTGAGTGCCCGCCCTGAGGGGTGAAGCAGCCAGAGCAATGCATGTTCTTTTGAATGTTCTGAGCTCCCCACCTCAAAGGACCACATGGAGATGCATGTCTCGAGCGGAGTGGCAATCTCCTTACACTTGGCAAAAACGTACGCTTAGCAAGAACTGTGACAGTGATACTGTTTGAGCCCCTGTTTTGGGCTAAGCTGTGGGGGCACAGCAGAGAGCAAGTCAGGCACGCATTCCAATCTCATGGAGCTTCCAGTCTAGCCCTTGTCCACCTGTCACTTGTTGGAAATACCTGGTCTTGGATTTGAAGCTCCTGAAGCAGTGGGAGAGGTGGGTTACCCCCCAGGAAATGTTTTCCTAGCCTTGGATCACGGCAGGTTGCCTTATCCTCCCAGGGCTGCAAGTCATTTTGTACATAAATGAAGAGGAATACAACCCATTCCTCGTTTCCTCCACTGGAGCTAAGGTGATCATCCATCGGCAGGACGAGTATCCCTTCGTCGAAGATGTGGGAACAGAGATTGAGACGGCAATGGTCACCTCTATAGGAATGCACCTGGTAAGAGAATATTCTCATTTCCATAGACTTGGAGAGAACAGATGTTTTTTTTCTAAGGATAACCAATGAGGTGCAGCCTGTGGAAAAGGGTGTTTGTTTCTAAAGGGAACATGGTCCCAGATTTTCCCATAGTTACTCCATTCATTTCAGGAGTTACATTAAAGGTTGTGTTTGTATCTTCTGACCGACTACAGTGGCTCACACCTGTAATCCCAGCACTTCAGGAGACCAAGGTGAGGTCAAGAGTTTGAGACCAGCCTGGCCAACTTGGTGAAACCTGTCTCTACTAAAAATATAAAAAATTAGCTGGGTGTGGTAGCACATGCCTGTAATCCCAGTTACTTGGGAGGCTGAGGCAAGAGAATAGCTTAAACCCAGGAGAAGGAGGTTGCAATGAGCCAAAATCATGAATCATGCCACTGCACTCCAGCCTAAGCAACAGAGCAACACTCCAATAAATAAAAATAAAAACAAATAAAATAAAATAAAATAAAAGATTGTATTTGCATGGATTGATAGGACAGGATGCCATTTGTGGAAAGAATTTAAAAAGCAAGACACCAGCATTTGTGGAACCTATGCTGGAAGCAAGGCATTAGGACACTAACTATATATTTGTCAGTAATACAAATAGATAAGATTACTAACTATCTTTCTGGGTTGCTTAAAGGCCTATGAGGCATGTCAGTAACTGTATTAAAGCCTAGTAGAAAGTCACTCAGCTCTCCAAGGTCTATTTAGCCCATCATGCTTCCATCAGTTTTACCTCATTTACCAAGAACCCCTTCTCCCTCCAAATTTGACCTTTGTGGACCTCTCTGGGCACTGAGAACACACAAACCTATCAACAGAAACACAAGTAAGCTGCAGACTCCAACCCCTGAGTCAGCCTTGCCCAATGGGAGCTGAATGGCAAGGTAAAGAGTGGACTCTGATGGCCCTGGTCACTCCACTGCTTATGGAGTTTTCTTGTTTGCAGTTTTCTTGTTTGCAGGCCTGGGGTCTTTTTATTCCAGGATCTGTCTGCCTCTCCCTTTCTCTCTTTCGTAGAATGACTGTTAAGAACTTATTTAGACCAGGCACAGTGGCTCATGCCTGTAATCCCAACACTTTGGGAGGCCAAGGCGGGTGGATTACTTGAGCCCAGAAGTTTAAGACCAGCCTGGGCAACATAGCAAAAACCCCAACTCTACCAAAAACAAAATACAAAAACTCACCAGGCATGGTGGCACATGCCTGTAGTTCCAGCTACTCGGGAGGCTGAAGTAGGAGAATCACCTGACCCCAGGGAGGTCGAGGCTTCAGTGAGCGATGATTGTGCCACTGCACTCCAACCTGAGTGAGACTCTGTCACCAAGACTGGAGTGTAGTGGCGCGATCTCGGTTCGCTGCAACCTCCGCCTCCCTGGTTCACGCCACTATCCTGCCTCAGCCTCCCGAGTAGCTGGGACTCCAGACGCCCGCCACCACGGCTGGCTAATTTTTGTATTTTTTAGTAGAGACGGGGTTTCACCGTGTTAGCCAGGATGGTCTTGATTTCCTGACCTCGTGATCCACCCAATTCGGCCTCCCAAAGTGCTAGAATTACAGGTGTGAGCCCCTGTGCCTGGCCCATAATGACACTTTTCTTTACCTGTTTGGGGGTGGGGAGAAAGAAACAAAATCTCCTTGTGGACTATACATCTGTTCACGCCTTTATTTAAATCCAACCTTAATATCCCCAATTAAACTTCCTAGCCTTTATCCCTCACAAATGTATCCTCCAGAGCAGTGGCTTCCAAACCTGGTTGATTATCAGACTCAAAGTCACTGAATCAGAATCTGTAGAAGATGAGCCTAAGGATCTATATTTTTACCAAGTTGCAGTGGTTATTCTAAGAGGCAGCACACTTGGGAGCCTTGGCTCGACCTTTTTTTTAATGTTTAAATTTAAAATATTTTTAGAGTCAGGGTCTTGCTCTGTCACCCAGGCTGGAGTGCAGTGACACAATCATAGCTCATTGGAGCCTTGAACTCCTGAGGGTCTTAGCTTTAGAAACTTGAGCAATACAGAATTAGAGGAAAAGCTAATTGTGTCTTCCCAAGTGAAAGTGAAGCTAGAATGACACAAAGATCTAGCTATAGCTTTGCATTGGGTTAGACAAAGAGATGGTGGGCATTTAGGGCTTGGATATCCATCTGTCATTTATCCATTCAACTGATATTTTCTGAGCACCTTCTATGTGCTAGACATGGGGTACCTCAGCATGGAGGACACCATCCGTGTCCTGAGAGAGTCTAGAGTCCAGCAGAGAGGATTGAGTAATAAACCAGAAACGGCACAAATGATTCATTATAATTGCCATAAGTGCTATGAAGAAGAAATGCAAGACCATATGAGTGTATATTATGACATGACTGACCTGGGGCTCATTTTCAGTGGGGAAGATGAGGTTCAAGGAAGGCTTTCCTGAGAAGATGCTATTTAAGCTGAGACAGCAAGATGATGAACTAGAATGGAAGTATGACAGACGAAGTCTGTGGCTTCACTGCCTCGTGGTGCCCCATAGAAAGGACAACCCTGGACAAGGAAAACCATCAAAATGGTCTTTCTGGGCCCCCAGATGCTCTCAGGAGGCATGTTACTTAGGGGCTTTGTTCCAGCATGGGAGGGAAGTAATGTGTATTAGCTTGAGCTGTGTGAATGAAAAAAGAAAAACTATCTCGAACCCCCAATCTGCTCAAACTGTGACTTGAAAAGACTTTTTTAAGAGACAGCCACTTAAGTAGCTGGGCAACTCATTCTTTTGTTCACTGGCAGATGGCAAAACTTCAGAGCACAGTAGTGAGCATTTTGGTCAGACATGTCCCACACAGTTTTATCTGCACCCCGAAGTAGGATCCAGGATTTGCAGCGCATCCTTCCCTTATCCTTTTGCCCTCTTCCCTCTTTTCAAATTGGTGTGAGTTACTAGAGCTTACAAAAGTACAAGAACTAAGGAATTCTGCTCTCTTGTTTTTTTGCTCTGAGCTTGGAAATATCCACCACATTGTTAAGCAAATGTTCTCTTTACCAGTGGTGGGTAAACACAGACATGAGTGAGTTTTCTGCTACGCTTAATTTGAGATGTAGAAAATCAAAGCCACAGAGCAGGGTCAGTCAGCTTTAGGTCTGATTTATGAGCATTTAGAACAACAACAGAAAAAAAAACAGGGATTATGAAGAGGTCAGCAGAGAGTCACTAAGAAGAAGTCCAACCAAACTAGACTTCCTTCCTTTCTGATTTTATTTATGTATTGATTGATTAATAGGTGTGTGTAGCTGGTAGGCTCAGTCAGGCTGGCCGGCAGTTGGTAAACAAAACTTCCTTTATTCACTGAGAGATTGCGTGTCCAAAGTACTGAATATTAAAAGGTGAACCCAACAGAGCTCCTACCTTCAAAGTTCTTAACTTGAAGAGGGGAAGACCAAAGTTTGTTTGCTTTTTTTAAAGACAAGGTATTGCTCTGTTATCTGGGCTGGAGTGTAGTGGTGTGATCACAGCTCACAGATCACAGCAACCTCGACCACCTGGGGTCATGTGATTCTCCTGCCTCAGCCTTCCAAGTAGCTGGGACCACAGGCACATGCCACCGTGTCTGGCTAATTTTTAAATTTTTGTAGAGATGGGGGTCTCACTATGTTGCTGAGGCTGGTCTCAAACTCCTGGCCTCAAACAGTCCTCCCATCTGGGCTTCCCAAAGTGCTGGGATTATAGGCGTGAGCCACCATGCCTGACCAAAGACAAAAGTAAGCACAACTTTGCAATACAGTTTCCATCTCTGTGGAAACAGACCTTTTCTGCCTGGTTCCGAAGCTTGCTTCTTCGAACATAACAGATCCTCGGTAAATATTGATAGATGACAGATGGATGGGTGGATGGGTAGATGGATAAGTGAGTGGGTGGATGGATGGTTGGATGGATGGATGGATGGATGGATGGATGGATGGATGGATAGGTGAGTGGGTAGATGGGTAGGTAGATGGTTGGTTGGCTGGCTGGCTGGATGGATAGATAGGTGAGTGGGTGGGTAGGAGGGTGGATAGATGGATGCCCAGACAAAAGCTATTGGAGAAGGCTTTATATATGATGGATTTAGAAGGACAAGTGCAGGCAAATAGTCAAGAAGAGCCAGTCCAAAGAACGTAACAATTACAAAGGAGTCACAAAATGAGTTTATTTAAGCTGTGTAGTGAAACTTTTCAAAGAAATAATTTTAATGGAAGTATTATCAGTATACTGGAGACAGTACATTTGTAGTAATTCTAGAAAGAAATGATGTGGACCTCAGCTGAGGCAATGGCTGTGGGGATGAGCAGAGGGAATAGATTTCAGGGATATTATAGCACAGAAGCAACAGGGCTTGACAGCCAATGTTAGCAAGAAGGGCCAGGGGGAAGTTAGATTGATATTTAGGTAGTGGCTTGGGGAGAGAGATGGAGGAATGCTAGGCTCAGAATTAGAGAGTCCAAGGGCAGAGTATGTTTGGGGGAGAAGACCACTTCAATTTGGGACAGACCCAATTTGTTATGCCTTTGAGAAGTCAAGGTGAAAAGAAAGCATTCATTAGATGCTATGGACCTACAGCTCAGGAGAAAATCTCGGGGGGTAGTTGTAGACATGGAAATAAATGCCATCACCCAAGACCTGAGACAGAACCCTAAACGTGCAAATGTTTAAGGGCGGAGCGGAAAGTTAAAGGAGAAAGAGAGGCAGAGAAGTAGGATCAGAAGCCAGAAAGAGTTGGCATCAGATAAATCAAGGAAGAGAATTTTACAGAAGGTGTGACCAAAAGTAGCAAGTACAGTCGAGAGGTCAGGCAAGGTAGAGGGCAAAAGCATTCTCTGGTTTTGGCAGCCAAGAGGTCACCAGTGTTCTGTGCAAGAGACGTTTTCAGTGGAAGGAGTGGAACAGAAACCAAAGTACAATAGGTTGAATGGTGAATGGAAAATGAGGAAGTGGACATGGGTGGACTACTCATCCAGTGGAGTTGGGGACCAGGCCCTGGAGACTGGGGAGACTCCATATCATTACAAATCCTGTTGTACCTTTTGATTCTAAAGCACATACCCAGACTTCATTTCACAAGTTCAATCTATGCCAAACAGGGATTAAGAGCTCTAATGGCTGAGATTCAAACCCCAGTTTTGCACGTTAGTTGTGTAATCTCTGACTCAGTGATCTCATCTGTAAAATAGGGATGATAATAATGATGTTACTTCATGGCTGGTGAGAATTTAATGAGTTGGTACATGTGAAACGCTTGAAATGTGCTTGGCATATAGTAAGTGCTTAAAGTATATTGGCTTGGCTGGGCACAGTGGCTTACACCTGTAATCCAGCACTTTGGGAGGTTGAGGCGGGTGGATCACTTGTGCCTACGAGATTTGAGACCGGCCTGGGCAATATGGTGACACCCCATCTCTACAAAAAATATAAAAATTAGCCAGCTGTGGTGGCACACACCTGTAGTCCCAGCTACTTGGGAGGCTGATGCGGGAGGATCACTTGAACCCAAGAGGCAGAGATTGCAGTAAGCTGTGGCCGTGCCACTGCACTGCAGGCTGGGTGACAGAGTGATACTCCATCACACACACACACACAAAAATGTATGTGTGTGTGTGTGTGTGTGTATATATATATATAGAGAGAGAGAGAGAGAGACTGTTACTATACATTGTTTAAGAAAAGAGGTGAAGAGAAGGAAAAATAACTTTGAGTGAAAAAGGAAAAAGAGGGGTTAGGGAAGATTTCTATGGTCATTTTTAACACCTCTCTCCTTTATGAATTATATACACACACATATGTACACACATATATAATATATATTTATATTATACACTATTAGTACATTATATATAAAAGATACTATTAATAATTGTACTTACATAAAGGATAGTGATTATTTGCCATTTGTGTTGCAAGTATCTTTCCCAGTTTGTGGTTTTCTTTAGGATACTTTTTCACATGCAAAATAGTGAATGTTTACATAGTCAAAGTCTTTGTTTTCTTCTTTAGTCATTATGTTAATGAGAGTTCTTCCTCTTTGAGACCAGATACTAAATTGAGTTTGCTTCCAGTTATTTTATTATTTCATGTAATATTTTAAGCCATCAGAATTTTTTTCACTGGGTGCAGTGGCTCACACCTATAATCCTAGTGCTTTGGGAGGCCAAAGTGGGAGTTTACTGCCGCTCTGACCTTGTGGGTTCAAGCAATCCCCCCACCTCAGCCTCCCAGGTAGCTGGGATTACAAGCATGAACCACCACACCTAGCTGATTATTGTATTTTTAGTGGAGATGGGGTTTCGCCATGTTAGACAGGCTGACATGTTAGACAGGTCTCGAACTCCTGACCTCAAGTGACCCACCCTCCTCAGCCTCCCAAAGTGCTGGGATTACAAACGTGAGCCACTACACCCGGTCTATTGTTGTTATTGTTTAATCAAAATCAAATAGCCACTAGGTAGCACAGTGGGAATCTGATTTCAGACTTATTTGGACCTGAGCCCACATTCCTGACCCCTTAGCTAGCCCGCCTGGTGCTACCGGTTGTTTAGGGTGACCATTGACTATAACACAGTTCCTAGAGAAAAAGCCTTCTAGAAGGGCCCAGAATTCAACCCCCTTATGCCCATGGTCAGAGGAGACCATCAGGACAGGGTCATGGGATGGGCCCTGAGACAGCCTAGAGACTCAAAGCAAACAAAACCTCCTCAATAATGAGTCCAAGCACAGCAGCTTATGCCTGTAATCTTTGGGAGGCCAAGGAGGGCAGATCACCTAAGGTCAGGAGTTCAAGACCAGCCTGGCCAACATGGTGAAACCCCATCTCTACCAAAAATACAAAGAAATTAGCCGGGCGTGGTGGCACACACCTATAATCCCAGCTACTTGAGAGGCGAAGGCATGAGAATGGCTTAAACCCGGGAGGTGGAGGTTGCAGTGAGCCGAGATCATGCCACTGCACTCCAGCCTGAGCGACAGAGTGAGGCTCCATCTCCAAGAAAAAAAAAAGAGTCCCTCCCAGGTCTGCACAGTTCAAGAAGAAAACCATCCACCTGTTTCATCCCCAGCCTGGCCATCCCTGCTGTCCCCTGCCTGGCAGAAGCAGCAGTCCATTCTGAGCATGGAAACCAAGGGAAATAAAGGCTCCCCACCCACCCCCCGAGTCCAGCTGCCACTTTGGCCTGTTGAATGGGGCTGGTAGACACCTCCACCATGCCCTCAGTGGCTGAGGGAAGTCCTTTTTACTGCTGGGAGAATCTCTCACTCAAACAAAGTCTTACCCAGAAATGTACACAATGGAAATAGAAATGCGGGATGAATGTAGTTGAGCCTGGGAGACAGACCAGCCTGGTTACCACCCACCCTTCTGTGATGGGCCCTAAAACAGGGTGCAGACAGAACAGAATTTGCAAACTGCTAAGCTGTGGCAAGGCGGGCAATCTTTCTGAGAAGGTGACTTGGGATTACTGGCTGGGACAAGAGTTACCACTGAAATGTGAGAACAATAGCCACCTTGTCTGAGAATAGCTTGGCTGGACTGACCATCTCACAGATGAGACATGATTATACCGGATGGAAGTTCTCAAGGTTGCAAGAGGGTGGGAGCTGACTCTCTAACCCCAGAAGCTGTGGGGGCTTTGATAAAGGCCCTCCTCTTGTCACCTCCCTGCCCCTTAGGCTCTGTTGCCATCTGGACTTTTCCCCTTAGCACTGTTTATACCTTAAAGAATGAGCTTGCTGGGTGCAGTGGCCCAAACCTGTAATCCTAGCACTTTGGGAGGCTGAGGTGGGAGGATTACCTGAGCCCAGGAGGTCAAGGCTGCCATGAGCCATGATAGGACCATTGCACTCCAGCCTGGGTGACAGATCGAGACCCTGTCTGAGAGAGAGAAAGAGGGTGGTGAGCTAAGGACTCCTATGCAATTGTCTCCTTCCCCCAAGATCTTCAGAAAGAAGCAGATAGAACCTGGTTTGATATAAATGGGCTCTATGTCCCACACATATACCTCTATACATACACATACATGCACACATACCTATGTGTGCACACACATACACACTTTTACATGCATAAGTGTATGCACACACATACAAACTCACACATATGCACACATATACACACTATTTTTTTGTGTGTCCCCAGGGGTCAGCTTAGAAGTCAAAATGTCTTCCTAGCCTCCACAAGCCAGCAGTTCTGGAAAACTGAAAGCTGGGGCGGAGGGAAGAGCATTCTGTCAAAGTCACCGCATTCGAGGTTTTGAGAATCTCAAGACCTCTACTCCAGTCAGAACAGGAATTTCACTCCATTTGCTCTACTTCTGGTTGCTTCAGAAAACAACCGGAACCTTCCAAGAGCTGTGAGTTTGATAAGCATCGTTGCAGAATGAAGGGCCATTGAGTACCCAGAAAGCGTTGAAATCCAAATGGTTTCTCATAATAGGTTTCCTGGAAGCAGCCCAGGGGCTGGTTTTCAAGGTAGAGGGAGCCCCAGCCACCCCTGCTGGCTGCACACGGCTTGCCTAAGTGGACAGACCCCTCATCTGGATGCCAGGGTATTGTGCTTTCCTACCCCAGGCAGGTAGAGCCTGTAGCTGACCCTCTAGACTCCGGGAACGGTTCAGCAGGACCCGGGGGGGCGCCCAAAGGAACACGTCTGCCCAGGGATCCTGCTGCTTGAAGAAGCTTAGAGGATGGCAAGGAATTGTGACCTCAAGGAAGGCCACTGCTTGACATGTTTGCACCCCTGTGCCCAGCCCAGCCCTGGCGTGTACTAGAGGCCCTGCATGCATTTTCCACCCAGCTATTAAGTCTATTTATTCTGTACTGACATAGAAAGACACTCACCCTTGTTAGTGAGAAGGGCAGGTTGCAGGGCAAAGTGAATGTGTGAATCCATGTCTGTCTGTCTGAGATGCAGGATCTGATCTGTTAGCGCAGGCACCCTGGGAAAGAGGGGAGGCCAGACAGCCACTTTCCCCTTTGTTTGCTTCTGTTGTTTAAACAGTTTTAAATGAGAATCGTCAATTGCCCTGGAGGTACTTGCAGTGAATTGAGGGAGACTAATGGGTCAGCAGATGAAATGCAATACAAACAGAAAGGGATTATAGCCAATTGAAATGGCTACAGTTTCCACCTGCCTCAAGCTACAGTTTCCACCTGCCTCAAACCGCTTTGTTCCTCCCCCCGCCCCCGCCGCTTTTCATTCTTTCTTCAAAGTGAAAATAATTTTCTTCCCTCCCACAAATCTGCCATTCATTTTCTCTTTACCCCCATCTCCCCAACCAAAAAAATAAAAACGATTGTACATGGGCACGTGGATGCACACAGCATACAAACACACAGTTGTGATAAACTGGTCACGATTTATCTTCCATTGAGTTAGAAGATGTTATCCTCCCCCCCACCCCCATTTATGCTTGTTTGGCTTGGCTGGATTATTTATTTGCAGTGACAAATATTAAGCTAGAGCAAAATTTAGTAATCCACAATAAAACATCATTGAAGCCAGGTGCAGTGGCAGGAGCCTGTGGTCCCAGCTACTCGGGGAGGCTGAAGCAGGAGGGTCCCTTGAGCCTGGGAGGTAGAGGCTGCAGTGAGCCTTGATTGTACCACTGCACTCCACCCTGGGTGACAGAGTGAGACCCTCATCTCTAAAAAAAATAAAAATAAAAAATTATTGAATAAGGATTTTGAACTTTGAGTGACAATGCTGTTTACCTCCTCTATGATCAGGGTAACATTCTACTCTGTTGAACTTTCCTTGGCTTTTTTCTAAGAAAGTCAACATCTTTCAAGTCAACTTCTAGGACCAGAAAACAAGGCAATGGGTCCTTCACCTGAGCGGGAATCCCAAGCAACTCATAGTCCCTGCTGCCCTTCCTTTCTCCCTTCCTTTCTCTCTCTCTTTCTTTCCCTTCCTTCCTTCCTTCCTTCCTTCCTTCCTTCCTTCCTTCCTTCCTTCCTTCCTTTCTTTCCTTCTTTCTTTCCTTCTTTCTTTCTTTCTTTCTTTCTTTCTTTCTTTCTTTCTTTCTTTTCTTTCTCTTTCTTTCTTTCTCTCTCTCTTTCTCTCCTTTCTTTTCCTCTTCCTTCCTTCCTTCTTTCCTTCCTTCCTTCCCTCCTCCCTTCCTTCCTTCCCTCCTTCCCTCCTTTCCCTCTTCCCTCCTCTCTCTTGCTCTGTCACCCAGGCTGGATTGCAGAATCGTAGCTCATTGCAGCCTCGAACCCCAGACTGAAGCAATCCTCCCTCCTCAGTCTCCCAAAGTGCTGGGATTACATGCATGAGCAACTGTGCCTGGCCCCTGCTTATCTTTCTAATCCCTCCTCCCACCTCCCAGTGGATTCGCCAACTGCAAATCCATTTCATTCAGACAATCAATTCCAAATTTCTCAGCTGGGCATGATTTGACCTCAACCTCCCTGTCTGACTTCATCTCCAGCAATTTCTCTATTTTGCCATTTTCAGCCACACCAGCCCCTCTTGCCTCAAGCCTTTCCTGTTTGCTCTACCCAGTCATCCTCTGTCCACTTCTTCATCTTCTTTTTTAAAGATAGAGTCTTACTCTGTTGCCCAGGCTGGAGTGCAGTGGTATGATGATGGCCCACTGCAGCCTTGACCTCCTGGGCTCAAGTGATCCTTCCACCTCAGCCTCCCCAGTAGCTGTGACTACAGGTGTGTGTCACCATGCCTGGCTTCCTGTTCACTTCTTGACGAGACCAGCTCTTTCTTGCAGTTCCATGTTGAGCCAACAAGTCCCCTTTTCAGAAATACCTTCCCCAATCACTCTGTGGGAAAAACTGCCCATCTTCTCTTAACCCCTCCAGTTTCCCTACCCCATTTCATTAAACACCATCCAGATTTATCCAAAATCATCTTGTTTATTTAATTGCTTGCTTACCATCTATTTGCCCCACTGAAAGGTATGTTCCAGGACAGCAGGAACTTATCTGTCTTGATCATTGCTGATTTCAGGGTCTACCACAGTACCAGGCACCTAATAGGTGCTCACTAACTTTTCGTTAAATGAATGATCAAATAGCTTCTCAGCTCCCAAGGGTTGCTTGCAAAGTCCCCTGTCTGGTGCCGCCTGCAAAACCCTCCACCTGGGTCCTGGGGGATGACAAGGCTGAATGTGTGCTGCTGTGATTGCAGACAGAGTCCTTCAAGCTGAGTGAGCCCTACAGTCAGTGCACGGAGGACGGGAGTGACGTGCCAATCAGGAACATCTACAACGCTGCCTACTCGCTCCAGGTAACAGATTGCCAGGGGCACTCAGCCCTGGGTTTATGGCCCGGACCCAGGAGACAAAGTTATATCTAGGCTGGGGTGTGGCTTGCACCAGGAACTCTGGTGAGGATCCCTGGAGTTCATCCAGAGACCTCAAGAACAAATGATGCCAGCTGGTTCCAGTCCTCTGCAGTTCATCTGTCACCAGAGCTTAATTGATTCACCGAGGTTTCTGTGGAACTCAATGTACAGCTGAGACAGACACACCTCCTAAATAGGCCTTAGCAAGGGAGGAACAGGAGAGAAGCTGTCTGAGAGAGACACTGGCCGAAGGGTCAAGAGCATGGCTTCCAGGCCTGCTGGTGCCCCTCACTTGATGATGGCCTTGGACCAGCTGGGTTCCCCTCAGCAACCACAAGGGGAGGTGGGATTGGATCAGGGGCTGCTAATTTGCAGCTCCCAGTCGCCTTCCAGGTGGCATACCCAGTTTTTCAAGAGCCTGGATGGTGTTTAAAAGTCAGAGAATTTCACAAGAAAATCCAGATTTCCAGACTCTCGAAAAAATGAAATGATACAGCAGCATTGAGCCCATATTTCCTGCAGGATAAACAGTGGGTGTAGCCACCCCAATAAATGCAGCAGGTGTTCTCTGGCTCCCATAGTTTTCACTACCCCTCCGTATATCACTTACATCACTGTCTCCTGTATACGTTTGACTTTTTAACACTTAAGTGAGACGATCTGTTCTGCCTCCTCTCACATTCTGGGAATTTATAGTTCACCTCCTACCAGCATACCCCAGAGAGTCCATGAAAATCAGCCCAGCAGAACAAAAGGACCAGAAACCTTCAGCACTGAGTCTGCCAACTTAGATAAGAGCAGAGTTGAGAGGTGATGTAGACAGCGAGTAAAAGAGGACTTTTGGGCCAGGCACCATGGCTCATGCCTGTAATCCCAGCACTTTGGGAGGCAAAGGTAGGAAGATCACTTGAGCCCAGGAGTTTGAGACCAACCTGGGCAACATAGCAAGACCTTGCCTCTGAAAAAAAAAAGTTTTTAATTAGCTGGGCATGCTGGTGCACACCTGTAATCTCAGCTATAAGGGAGGCTGAGGAGGGAGGATCCCTTGAGCCTAAGGGTTCAAGGCTACAGTAAGCCACGATCACACTACTGTACTTCAGCCTGAGTAAGAGAGCAAAACCTTGTCTCTAAAAATAAAAAAGTGAGCTCATCAGAAAGATACTTCTGGATGGTATTTAGTGAGAGCTACCATGCACACACACACCTTACATGTATCAATTCATTTCATGCTCACAACTTCATGAAGTTGATATTATTATAAAGAAAGCAAAGCATCGGAGAGGTTAAGTAACTTGCCTGATGCCAAACAGCAGATAAATAGCAAAGCTGGGATTTGACCTGAGTAGCCTGCCTTCAGGAACTCTGCTATTAGCTTTTATGCTATAAGCTCCATGGATATTGTGGTAGCTTATGATCCATGAAGACCCAACGTGGAGGGCTTGGGCTTGAGAATAGGAACACTGGGACTGTGTTCATTTCTCTCTGTTTCTGGAGGACTCCTCCAATTTTCCCATTTAACTTTGTGTTGGCACCCACATGATGGAAAATGACCGCTCCAGCCCCAGCTCAGCCCAATCTCCATATCTCAGTTAGTCTAAATTCTAAATACATTGGCCACATGCGGCGGCTCATGCCTATAATCCCAGCACTTTGGAAGGTCAAGGTGGGAGAATCACTTGAGGTCAGGAGTTTGAGACCAGCCTGGCCAACATGGTGAAACCCCGTCTCTACCAAAAATACAAAAACTTAGCTGGGCATGGTGGTGCACATCTGTAATCACAGCTACTTGGGAGGCTGAGGTGGGAAGATCGCTTGAGCCCGAGAGGCAGAGGTTGTAGTGAGCTGAGATTGTGCCACTGCACTCCAGCCTGGGCAACAGAGCAATATTGTCTCAAAATAAGTAAATAAATAAAAATAATAAATAAATTCTTAATATCTCTTCCAGCTTGAGCCCTTTGCAGTTCCGGGACCATGCCCAGCCCAGTTGACCTAAGGGGCAGGTTCATGTGGTTGACCAAGGCTGAGGGAGGCTGACCCCCTGGGCTGAAGGATGTACAGGGAACTCCCTGACATCCGTATGCAAAGACATGAATGGCATCCCTGGGTCTCCTCTTTCAGATCTGCCTTCATTCATGCTTCCAGACAAAGATGGTGGAGAAATGTGGGTGTGCCCAGTACGGCCAGCCTCTACCTCCCGAAGCCAACTACTGCAACTACCAGCAACACCCCAACTGGAGTGAGTGAGACCCAGCCCCAGCCTTGCATGCTCCAGGACCAGGGTCAGCCTAGCCCTGGCAATAGGCACTCATGGGACTCCAACCCTCTTGCCTTTTGCATGAGGGAGGTATTGGTTGAGAGCCATTTAACTAGAGTTTTACTTCTGTTGTCAAGCCTGGCTTGAATTATACTTTGCAACTGACCACCTTAGTCAACTCCAGAAGGTAGGAATGGGTCGATATTACCTTTTCACAGAATAGATAACCAAGACCCAGAAAGGCTAGACAGCTTGCCCAAGGTCACACAGCCAGAAAGGAACAGAGCTGGATCCAAACCAAGGGCGGTCTGACCTTCAACTCACACCCTTAACCACCACTGCTTTCTGTTTCCCAACATCACAAGGCAGTATGTGTTTCCAGAGAGCCAGTGTTGGTAGAAAGTGGGAGGAGAAATCATTAAAATGAGACTGTGGGGCTGTCCTTGGTGACCTGGGGATGCCCGGGAAGGGTCCTGTGGCTTTTTCAAAGCTCATGCTGCCCTCTCCCTTGTCCCTCAGTGTATTGTTACTACCAACTGCATCGAGCCTTTGTCCAGGAAGAGCTGGGCTGCCAGTCTGTGTGCAAGGAAGCCTGCAGGTATGTGGACCCCAAGGGGTGAGATGGACGGCTGGGTTGGGTTGGGCTGCCTACACTCATACCGTCCCCTCCTCCCTTAGCTTTAAGGAGTGGACACTAACTACGAGCCTGGCACAATGGCCATCTGTGGTTTCGGAGGTAAGTTCTTCTGCCCACCCTTCCCCACTCGAGCCCCCCGCCTGGAGTCCCACTGACATTTTTGCTGTGTCCTCTGGCCTGGGACATGGTCCAAGGGGAAGAGAGCTACCTTGCAGAGGCTGGGGAACAAGTTGGGGAACCTGAGGAGGGAGGCTGGCCCTGACCTCTTGGGCATCCTCAGACCCACTCTTTCTCTCTCCATTGTAGAAGTGGTTGCTGCCTGTTCTCACTTGGGACCAAGGCCGGCAAATAAACAAAAAGCTCAACAAGTAAGTTTCCTCTACCATGTTCCTCTGCCTCTGCCCGCCACAGCCCCCAGCCTTCTCACTTGCTTCCATATGAGTATGGGTATGGCCAAATCTCTTTTTTTTTTTTTCTTGAGACAGAGTCTTACTCTGTCACCCAGGCTGGAGTGTAGTGGTGTGATCTCAGCTCACTGTAACTTCTGCTTCCTGGGTTTCAGCAATCCTCCTGCCTCAGCCTCCCAAGTACTTGGGATTATAGGTGTGCAGCATCACACCTGGCTAATTTTATATTTTTAGCAGAGATGGGATTTCACCATATTGGCCAGGCTGGTCTTGAACTCCTGAGCTCAAGTGATCCATCTCCCTCAGCCTTCCAAAGTGCTGGGATTACAGGCATGAGCCACTGAGCCTGCCCCCCTCTTCTTTTCATTCACTCACTCATTCATTTCCTCAAAGCTGGGAGAGAGTGAACTTACATCTGTGAATCATGCCGTGTGAACTCACATTTCTCTAAGCCATCACTATCTCCCTCATGCCCACTGCTGGGCCTGCCCACCTTGAGAGCCAATCTGGCCAATCTGGCTTCCAACATTCATAGAGCACCCCCTAGGTGCCAGGTGCTGTGTGAGGTGCTGGGGAAACCAGGACAATCAAGCAGACATGGTCTCTGCCCCCCAAGGTACTTACACTCTAATGATAAAATAGACTTTGACCAAGCAATTGCAAACCATTAAACCAAGTGTTGCAAACTGGTGACTGATCCTTGGCACAAATCTAGCCTCATGAACGCAACCCATTATTTCCAGCTTTTCCTGAAAGTTCAAAAGTTCTGGCAAGAACGACCCTCCACTGTTTTGTAGCACCGAAGAGCTGAGTAATACCTGCTCCTTTGGAATGAGTCATGGTCCAGTTTGCCATCGTCCTATCGAGAGGCAGTTTAGTGCGATGGTTAAAAGCATGGACTTTGAAGCCAGATCTAAATGAGTTGGAGTACTGGCTCAGCCGATTATCAACAGTGTAGTCTTGGACAAGTTCCTTAACCAATCTGCATCTCCGTTTCCACATCTGTGAAATGAGGATGATGAAACTATACATACCTGCCTCATAGGGCTGTTGGGAGAATTCAGTGAGTTAATTCACATAAAGTTCTTACGACAGTGCTTGGCAACACAGGAAGTGCCCCATAAATGCTCATTGCCATTGTGCCTATTATCATATTACCTCAACTACCCTGCTCATGTACATTACCTGTACATACTTGAGATTGCTATCAAACAATTACAAATGTCGACGTTTAATGAAGAACAGGGTACAGTGGCAGTATGGCTGGGTCGACTGACTTAATCTGGAAGCTGGGGAGCAGTTATTGAGTAAATGAATGACATGAGGACCAGTTCCAGGCTGGAGATATGCTCTGGGGTGTAGACGGAGCCCTTATGGGCCAGGTTCTGATACCTCCAAGGAGCTCAGTGCCTTGGCTGTGCTGCCAGCTTGGGTAGGAGGGAGACAGAAATGCTGAGGACTGGTGATCTGGTAGGATGCCAAGGCTCTTGACTCACCTGTTGGAATTTTGCAGGACAGACTTGGCAAAACTCTTGATATTCTACAAAGACCTGAACCAGAGATCCATCATGGAGAGCCCAGCCAACAGTGTGAGTAGAGTGGCTTCCTTCCAGGACCTGTCCTGAGCCTATGTCCCTTGTCATTGACACTGGGGAAAGGTGTCCTGCATGCCCTTAGGCAGCAGAGAACTGGCCCAGGGCCCTTGGAGTGTTGTTGGTGGAGATCGGAGTGCCGTGGTGGAGGTCTGGGACTATGTCAGAGTGTCCTCACTTTGGGGGCAGATGTGAGCATCTGCCTGGCCTTGGGGAGCAGAGTCAGGGAAAGGGGTTCCAGCCTGCTCTAGGAGGGCTGCTGTAGGCTAGCCAGGTCTCAGGTCAGAACACACAGAGTAAGAGGAGACAGGAAGCCTGCCTGCTTTTTCCTCCCAGTCTGTGCAGGGTCAGGGCTGACCCGTGGCTCCCTTGGGAATCAGGGTTCCTATGTGAGACCAACTTGTGGGGAGGTCTCTCTTGATGGGACTTGTGTGGCTTGGCCTCTCTTGCAGATTGAGATGCTTCTGTCCAACTTCGGTGGCCAACTGGGCCTGTGGATGAGCTGCTCTGTTGTCTGCGTCATTGAGATCATTGAGGTCTTCTTCATCGACTTCTTCTCTATCATTGCCCGCCGCCAGTGGCAGAAAGCCAAGGAGTGGTGGGCTCGGAAGCAGGCTCCCCCCTGTCCAGAAGCTCCCCACAGCCCACAGGGCCAGGACAACCCAGCCCTGGATATAGACAATGACCTACCCACTTTCAACTCTGCTTTGCACCTGCCTCCAGCCCTAGGAACCCAAGTGCCCGGCACACCGCCCCCCAAATACAATACCTTGCGCTTGGAGAGGGCCTTTTCCAACCAGCTTACAGATACCCAGATGCTAGATGAGCTCTGAGTCAGGGATGAGAAGACAGATCTAGTCAGGACCACCAGCCATGGTCTAAGGACCACCAGCCATGGTCTAAGGACATGGACCGGGTGCCCCCAGACGTGCGCACAGGGGACCCTCTGCCCCATTCTGGGCTTTTCAGAGACTCCGACCAAAAAGCCTGCTTTAAACTGCAAGATGGGGCCTGGACATGTGCCCGAAGACCCATCGGGTACTACGCAGCAGCACTCACAACTGTCCAGGCTGAGATATATCCTGGGACCTGAACTATTAGCGCATCAGTAGAGACTGGGGGCCGAGGCAGTGGTGCTGGCCCAAGCGAAGGCGAGTGAGGGCTGATGCAGCTCTTTGCAGGTCTTGAGAGGGAAGGACTCTTCCAAAGCCCCAAAGCCAAGGGTTTCACCCACACTGCCAGCCTGAGTCGGGGCCCAAGGATGTGACATTGAGTATCAAGGCTAGATAGCTACTGCCGGATGCCAAAGATAGGAGAAAGTGCCAGCCCTGGAACCGGAGCCGTTTGTGAATAAACTGTTCTTCGTCACTGACACTGGGGAAAGGTGTCCTCCATGCCCTCAGGCAGCAGAGAACTGGCCCAGGGCCCTTGGAGTGTTGGTGGAGATCAGAGTGCCGTGGTGGAGGTCTGGAACTATGTCAGAGTGTCCTCACTTTGGGGCAGGGGTGGGCCCAGGAGATGGATCTGATTATCCCATTTTGTGTATGAAGAAACTGAGGCACAGAAAGATTAAGTTACTGGCCCAAGGTGACACAGTGAGGAGGTGGCAGAGCTAGGATTTGAACCCAGACAATCTGACTCCACGATTTTGCATCTAATTTGTGTCTGTACCTTTTAAAGGGTGAGGCCCATGTCACTTTGGGTGGGAAGACGGGGAGCATGGTGGGCCATGCTCTGGGCAGCTATTCCAAGACAGAGCTGACCCCCGCATCACCAATGGCCTGTCCCTCACCAACAAGCCAACTGCGACAGATGACCCACTTCATATCACATTCACATCTTCCCACCTGAAAATGGCTAACAGATATTAAATCCTTGGTTGGTGTTTAAAGCCAACCCAAGAAAAGGTGTTAGGTACTGTTTTAAGCACCTAGATAGGTTAGCATAGGGGACTGCAATGGTGTTCTGCAAACGAAATCCTGTTTTTGACCATGAACTAAAATTTTTATTTTATTTTATTTTATTTTTTATTTTTTGTAGAAATAGGATCTCACTATGTTGCCCAGGCTGTTCTTGAACTCCTGGCCTCAAATGATCTTCCCACCTCAGCCTCTCAAAGTGCAGGGATTACAGGCACAAGCCACCGTGCCCAGCCAAGAATTTTTATTTTTGCTTTTAAATATCAAAAGAAGAAGATTCTGTAACTCATGAAAATGATATGAGATTCGACTTTGAGTGTCTATAAATAAAGTTTTGTTGGTACACAGCCACATCCATTTGTTCAAGTTTTGTTTACGGCCATTCATTGCACTACAGTGGCAGAGCTGAGTAGCTAAAACCCAAACCTGCAAAGCCAGCAAACCCTAAAATATTTTCCCTTTGGCCCTTTACAGAAAACTGTGCTGACCCTTGGATGAGCATATTCGATGGATATGATTATCCCATTTTGTGGATGAAGAAACTGATGCATAAAAGATTACTTGCCCAACGTGACACAGCTAGGAGGTTGCTGAGCTGGGATTTGACCCCAGACAGTCTGACTCCAGAGCTGGTGCCTTTTATCGCTCCATTATTTTGCAGCCAATCTGGTCTGTACCTTTGAAGGATGAGGCTGAAGTCCTTTTGGGTGGGAAGAGGGAGAGGCTAAATACCCTGGCTCTAGGGCTGAAGGAAGTCCTTCATCTATGGGGTGGCGAAGGTCCACAATTCAGGACTCATTCCCTTCATGAGAATGGCTGCTAGTAAGGGCAAGAGTCTTGGTAAAAGAGGGCTGTAGGGACCCTGTCTGGACCTGGGCACCCCTGGTTCAACTCAACTCCAGGCCTGTGACTAGAGTAAGCCTCTGTCCTACGTGGCGTTTCCACTAGACCTCACGGGGCAGGGCATTGCCAGCAGGCATGCCAGCCAGCAAGGAGGAGGTCATGGTGAACCCAGACTGGAGGGAGCTCCCCCGTGAAGTGGGCTCAGGAGCTAGGCCCATGCAGGTGGGGATTGGGTTACAGAGGCCGTGAGCCTGGCTCTCGTCCACGCTGGGCTCTGGTGGCTGTAGCCGGTGCTGACAGGGAACTTGCAGCAGATGCCTACCTGGGCACAACGCAAACAGGAGCTTCCTCGTCCTCCTCCATGGCGGGGGCAGGAGGTGCCCTCAGATTCGTGGAATTGGCCAGCCTCTGCCTGATGCAGGAACACTTCTAGTGAGGCTTGCCAAAGGCAAGGCCACGAGAATCCAAAGCCAACAGCTGCTCGACTCTCCCCAAGCACACAGGCGTGCACACCCAGCAAGCTCCAGCTGTCTCCATTCTTGTTTGGCTCTTGCAGTGTCCAGCATTGCCTTCCCTCCTTCTCCACTTCACCCTTCCAGGCCAACTGCAAATGTCAGCGCCTCTGTAAAGTTTTCCCTGACCCTCTTCCCTTGTCCCAAGAAGTTGGAGCTTCCACCATTATACAGCTTGCCTGTCTTGCCTCTGTCTCCCAGGCTGGAGCACAGTGGCATGATCATAGCTCACTGCAGCCTTGACCTCCTGGGCTCAAGTGATCCTCCTGCCTCAGTCTCCTGAGTAGCTGGGATTACAGGTGCATGTCACTACCCATGGCTCATATTTAAATTTTTTATAGAGACAAGATCTCACTATGTTGTCCAGGCTGGTCTTGAACTCCTGGACTTCAAACAATCATAGCTTACTGCAGCCTCAACCTCCTGGGCTAAAGCAATCCTCCTGCCTCAGCTTCCCAGGTAGCTGTAACTACAGAAGTACGCCATTATGCCTGACTAATTTTTTTAAATTTTTTGTAGAGATGGGTTCCTATTATGTTGCCCAGGCTAGTCTCAAACTCCTGGCCTCAAGCTATCCTCCCACCTCAGCCTCCCAAAGTACTGGGATTACAGGATGAGCCATGGCGCCTGGCCCTGTATATAATTTTTTCCCCATATCTGTCTCTATCATTAGACTATGAGCTCTGCAGGGGCAGGAATTGTGTCTTATCTCTTTGTCCCTAGATGGGGACAGGACAGAGTACAGTGTTGGCATTTAGGAAAAGTTTGTGGCACTTATAAAAACAGTAACAATACTAACAATGGCTAACATGCATTGAGCTCTTACAGTTTGCCAGGGATTCTGCTAAGCACTTCACACACATCAGCTTGTGTAATTCTAACAGCTCAGGAACTCATAAATAAAGAAATGGAGGCTGAATGTGGTGGCTTACACCTATAATCCCAGCACTTTGGGAGGCCAGGGTGGGCAGATTGCTTGAGCTCAGGAATTTGAGACCAGCCTGGGCAACATGGCAAAACCCCATCTCTACAAAAAATACAAAAAATATCTGGGCATGATGGTAGTACACGCCTGTAGTCCCAGCAGCTACTCAGGACGCTGAGGCAGGAAGATCTCTTGAGCCCAGGAGGTTGAGGCTGCAATGAACTGAGACTGTGCCACCATACTCCAGCCTCGGGAACAGACAGAGATCCTGTCTAAAAAATAAATAAAATAAAATAAATAAACAAAGAAAAGAAAAGAAAGGAAAAGAGAAGAAAAGAAAAGGAAACGAAAAGAAAAGAAAGAAAAGAAAAGAAAAGAAAAGAAAAGGAGTCACAAAGAGTTCTCAAAGCCACACTGCTAGTAACTGATGTGCCCAGGCTAGCAGGCAGAGTCAATGCGCTTAAGCACTGTGCAAACTGCCTTTCAGATAGAAGTTTTTCCCCAGAGGCTAAGTGTGTCTTCCCTTGAAGTTTTCTCCAGCCCTCTTTAGCTTCAGATCCAGCCTGCTCAGCTGAGGGACCTTCTTTTCCCAGGACAAAGGTGAGGAGAGAGTAGAACAACCTCATTCCAAGACCCCTTTCATAAGCAACTGCCATGGCCAGGAGTTACTGATTCCAAGGGACAACGACTCCATTTGTAAGTCACAGGAATGCCTGTTCTTAATGTACCCCTGGTCTTCTCAAATGGAGCCACCACCCTCACTGCTCCTCTGAGGGTCACTGAATCCCAGACCCTAGTGTCCTGCCACCCATGCACCACCTCCCTGATGAACAGAGGCACTGCAGACTCAGCCCATGTCCTACAAACCTGCACAAGAGAAAATATTAGATAAACATGCCAATCTCTTCTGGGGTTAAAAACTCAGGAGAGAAGTCTGGGCTAGATGGAGACATGGGCGTCAAACAGGCAGGACAAAGCCAGGGGTGTGGTTTAGGTCACCATGGAGGGAAGCAGATCAGAAGAGGAGCAAAGGGTTCAGTGCGGTGGCACACACCTGTAATCCCAGCACTTTGGGAGGCCAAGGCAGGAAGATTACTTGAGCCCAGGAGTTAGGGACTGCAGTGACCCATGAGTCTGTCACTGTACTCCAGCCTGGGCAACAGAGCAAGATCCTCATCTTGAAAAAAATAAAGCAGAGGAAAGAGTCAAAGATGGAGACTCCAAGACTCTGACGTTTAAGAAGGATCCTTAATAAGGACAAAAGGTGAAGTGACAGGAAGCTCCCTCCTCTTCATGAATCTCCCTTCTCTCAGCTCTCCTTCCTCCTTCCCTACTCCAGGCTATGCCAGGAGAATGTCTCCGTAGTGCAGACTGGACCACAACACCTCCTGCTTAGATACTTCTTGACAGTGCCCCATCTGCCCCATCACACCTTGGCCATGTTTCTCAAGTTGCAGGACTCACCCTATGGCAATAATTTTAGGCAGCACACAGACTTATCTGCAACTCTGAATGGTTCCCTCTGTCTTCCTCCACTCACCCTCCACTCATTCATGCATCCTTCAAGACCAGATGCAAATGTCACTCTCTCTATATGGTCTTCCCTTGCCCCAGCAAGTTGGAGCATCAAATATCATTGACTAACAGAATACGAAAGGTAGTCCATTTTCCAATGTGCAAAAACAAAGTTCCAGCCAGGTGCGGTGGCTCATGCCTGTAATCCCAGCACTTTGGGAGGCTGAGGCAGGAGGATTGCTTGAGCCTAGGAGTTCAAGACCAGCCACAACACAGGGAGACCCTGTCTCTACAAAAAAATATACAAAAATTAACTGAGTGTGGTGGTGTGCGCCTGTAGTCCCAGCTACTCAGGAGGCTGAGGTGGGAGGATGGCTTGAGCCCAGGAGGTCAAGGTCACAGTGTGCTGTGATTGAACCACTGCACTCCAGCCTGGGCAACAGAGCAAGACCCCATCGCAAAAATAAACCCCCCAAAAAACAAGAAACAAAATCTCAGTTTGATGCTCATGGGTCTTTAACACTTTCTAACACTGTTCGTCTCTCTTTTCTGACAAAGAGAGAGCTGCCTCAGAGCCTGTAGCTCTCTAGCTCGCTTGCTATCTAATTTGAACTTAACAGCATCATTTCTTCACTGCATTTGTTTTCTCAGTGGTCTTCTGCTTAATGTAACCAATGCTTAATGTAATCAATAGAAGAAAAAAGTCAGTTGATTGACTGAGATTTGCAAAATAAAGTGCAAGATCAAGCACTATAAAAGAATGCATCTCCTTTAGTCACTAGTTTAACAATCACTTATTTATGCAACAAATGTTTATTGAGCACTGTATTCATTTCCTGTGGATGCTGTAACAAACTACCACAAACTTAGTAGCTTAAAACCACAGAAATTTATTCTCTTACAGTTCTGGAGGCCAGAACTCTGAAATGAATCTTATGGAGCTAAAATCAAGCTATCAGCAGGGCTGTGCTCCCTCCAGAGGCTCTAGGGGAAAATCTGTTTTTTGTTTGTTTGTTTGTTTTTTTTTTTTTTTTTGTTTTTGCCTTTTCCAACTTTTACGACTGCATCCCTTGGTTCGTGGCCCCTACCTCCATCTTCAAAGCCTGCAGAGAAGCCTCTTATTTCAGTCATCACATTGACTTCTGTTGTTGCCAAATCTCCTTCTGCCTCCTTTTAACAAAAACACTTGTGATTACATTTAGGGTCCACCCAGATGATTCAGGATATTTTCCACATTTAAAGATCCTTAACTTGGCTAGGCACAGTGGCTCACACCTATAATCCCAGCACTTTGGGAGGCCAAGGTAGGTGGATCACTTGAGCTTAGGAGTTCGAGACCAGCCTGAGCAATATGATGAAACCCCGCCTCTACAAAAGATGCAAAACTTAGCTGAGTCTGGTGGTGCATGTCTGTAGTCCCAGAGACTTGGGAGGCTGAGGCAGGAGGATCGCTTGAGCCTGGGAGGCCGAAGTTGCAGTGAGCTGAGATCAAGCCGGTGCACTCTGGCCTAGGCAACAGAGTGAGATCTTGTCTCAGAAAAAAAAAAAGAGAAAGATCCTTAATCACATCTGTGAAGTCTCTTTCTGTGCCATAGAAGGTAATGTCCACAGGTCTCAGGCATTAGGATGTGGGTATTTGGGGGAGGGAGTCTCTTTGGCACCTTCAAAAGTGTTTACTACGTGCTCAGCACATGGTAGGAGTTAGGGATGCATCTGCCAGTCAGGCAGAAAAAACTCCCCACCCTTATGGAACTCACTTGGCTACTGGGGGATGAGAAACCACGAAAATGATCAATGGAAGAAAAAAGTCAATTGTTTAACTGAGATTTTCAAAAAATTGTACAAAATCATGCACGATAGAATGCCTAAAATACATATGTAGGCAATCAGTGTTATGGAAAAAAGAAAACACAGTCAAGGGCACTGAGAGGGCAAGGACAGGCAGAGGGAGCTGGGAACAATACTATTTGGTCAGGGGAGAACTTGAGAGGACATGATCTGAGCAACTGGAGAGAATCATTCATGCAGATACGTCTGGAGGAAGAATGTTCTAGGAAGAAGGAGAAGCCAGTGGTAACAGAAACATTTCCTTTTAAAATAAGTTTATTCTGGGCCAGTTGTGGTGGCTCACACCTATAATCCCAGCACTTTCAGAGGTCAAGGTAGGTGGATCACTTGAGGTCAGGAGTTCGAGACTAGCCTGGCCAACACGGTGAAACTCCGTCTCTACTAAAAATACAAAATTAACATACAAATTTGTAAAAAATACAAAAATTAACCAGGCGTGGTGGTGTGCACCCGTAATCCCAGCTACTTGGGAGACTGAGATAGGAGAATCACTTGAACCCAGGAGGTGGAGGTTGCAGTGAGCCAAGATCGCACCACTGCACTCCAGCCTGGGCAACAGAGCAAGACTCTGTCTCAAAAATAAATAAATAAATAAATAAATAAATAAATAAATAAATAAAATTTATTCCCAGTGGAATATTATTCACCCATTAAAAGAAATGAACTCCAAAAGGTAGGAAGGTGGGAAGGGGATGAGGAATGAAACACTACCTTTTGGAGACAATGCACACTGTTCAGGTGATGGCTATACTAAAAGCACACACTTCACTACTAATGCAATATATCCATGTAACACAACTGCACTTGTATCCCTAAATCCATAAAAATAAAACAAAAAATTAAAAAAGAATGAACTACTGACGTATGAATGAACCCTGAAAAGGTCATATATGGTCCCATTCCATTTATACGAAGTACTCAGAATGGATAAATTCACAGATAGAAAGCAGATTGCAGGGAGGAGAAAAGGAGAGTGATTGCTTAATGGATATGGAGTCTCCTTTGTGGATAACAAAAAAGCCTTGGAACTAGATAGAGGTGGTGGTTACATGGCATGGAGGACATAATAAATGCTGCTGAACTGTGCACTTTAAAAGAGTTATGTGGCTGGGTGCGGTGGTTCACCTCTGTAATCCCAGCACTTTGGGAGGCCCAGGAAGGTGGATCACCTGAGGTCAGGAGTTTGAGACCAGCCTGGTCAACAAGGTGAAACCCCGTCTCTACTAAAAATGCAAAAAGTTAGCCGGGCATGGTGGTAGATGCCTGTAATTTCACCTACTCAGGAGACTGAGGCAGGAGAAAGGCTTGAACCCAGGAGGCAGAGGTTGCAATGAGACGAGTTCATGCCACTGCCCTCCAGCCTGGGTAGCAAGAGTAAAACTCCGTCTAAAAAAAAAAAGGGTTATGTGATAAAAAATAAAAAAATCCAAAAACTAAATTTATTTAAATGAAAAGAGAGCGAGTTGACCTAATGAAAAACAATAAGTGAAATTATAAAGAAAAGCAAGATGCACTGAGCATAGAAGTCAGAAGAGCAGAAACTTCTGGCCTGGGGCTGGACTAGAGGAGGAGAAAGTAGAAGTGACTAGAGGTAAACAGAGCATTTGGAAAACTGGGTAGCAAGGAGCTATTTCTCACTTTAAGTGGCAGTAGAAACCCAAGTGTTTGCTTTGCTTTTTTTTTTTTTTTTTTTTTTTTTGACGGGGTCTCACTCCAACACCCAGGATAGAGTGAGTGCAGTGACATGATCACGGCTCCCTGCAGCCTTGACTTCCCAGACTCAGGTGATTCTCCCATCTCAGCCTCCCAAGTAGCTGGGATGACAGGCATGCGTCGCCATGCCCTGCTAATTTTTGGTAGAGATAGGTTTTCATCATGTTACCTGGCTAGTCTTGAACTCCTGGGATCAAGTGATCTGCCTATCTTGGCCTCCCAAAGTGCTGGGATTACAGGCGTAAGTCATTGTGCCTGGCCAGCTTTTCTATTTTTTAAAACCACATATGTCTTTTATGCATTCTTCTATAGTGCATGATTTTGCAACATTTTTTGAAAATCTCAGACCAGACTCAGTGGCTCATGATTGTAGTCCCAGCACTTTGGGAGACTCAGACAAGAGGATCACTTGAGCCCAAGAGTTTGAGGCCAACCTGGACAACATAGCAAGACTTCATCTCTACAAATAAAAACAGCTAGACATGGTGGCCTGTAGTAGTAGATACTGGGGAGGCTGGGGGGATGACTTGAGCCCAGAAGTTTGTGGCTACAGTGAGTATGGTCATGCCACAGCACTCCAGCTTGGGCAACAAAGCAAAACTTTGTCTTAGAAAAAAAATCTTAGAAAAGAAAGAAAATGATGAGTGGGTGTTAACACAGGTGTTGCATGGATGTTCATAACACATCCTAAAAGCAACCTAGCATTCAAGGCAATGTCCCCAGGGTGCAAATATCTTTCTGGCTCTGTCCCCTCCACAGAGGCATCCCCAAGAAATGACTGGCCACACATTCCCCAGGGTGGCTGCCCTGGGAATGTCCCCTCCAGATCCACCTCTGGCTCATGCAGCCACCACTACCTCCTAGGAAACGGATAAACTGTTCTAGTTCCTTCTCTCCCAAGGCAGGACCGGCCCAGGGTGGAGAAGGGGTCTGGATCAGCAGGATTCCTGAGACATGTGCTCTAATTGCGGGCTACAGACTGAAGGGGCCCCATTGTGCCCAGCTGAAAGCTGGAAGGAGCAGCAGGAGGAGGTGAAACAGAACTGATTGTTAAAACGCTCCTTCGCCCTCCTCCAGGAACATTCCCAGTGGAATCTTCCCAGCCTCGTCTGCTCATACCTCTGGCCAGATGGGCAGGTGTTTGTCTGACAAACTGTTGTTCAACAGCTCTCTTTGTTAAATGATTGCATGTACTCAGGGATCTGACAGCTGTCTTTTGTTCTTTTTTAATAACAATATTATTATTATTATTATTATTTGAGACAGGGTCTCACTCTGTCACCCAGGCCGGAGTGAAATGTCACCATCATAGTTTACTGCAGCCCCAACCTCCCAGACTCAATCCTTCCACCTCAGCCTCCCAAGTATATAGTCAGTAGCCACACCTGGCTAATATTTGTATTTTTTGCAAAGATGGAGTCTTACCATGTTGTCTAGGCTGGTCTTGAACTCCTGGGCTTCACCTGCCTCAGCCTCCCAAAGTGCTGGAATTACAGGCATGAGCCTCCATGACTGGTAATAACATTATTAAAAATACATTTTTATTTGTAGTTATAGAAAAGTAGTAAGTATTGTGTTTGGAATCTTGTCTGTCAGTGGTAAAAGCCTAAATTACATTTGATTAAGAAAAAGTAAATACATAAAGGCTCACATAATTGAAAAGTCCATGGGTCTCTGCTTCAGGTACGGCTGGATCCAGGAATTCAGAAGATGAAATCTGAACTCTAAGTTCTCTCTCTCCTTTGTCTTCCCTTATGTTAGCTCTATTCTCAGACATACTCATCATACAGTGTTAAGATGGGTGCTAGAAACCCTAGACATGTGTACTATCTCTTAGCACTCTCCTCATCCAAAGAAAGAGAACTTCTGTCTTATAACTATTTCAAACCCCCAAATTATTGAATGGGCTTGCATTGGACATCCTTAGGTCGTGGGGCTTTTCTTGAAACAATCACTGTGGCCAAATGAATGAAAACATTGTAGTTTGCCAGACCTGGATTTTGTGTGTACTTCTGAATTGGGAGAGCAGCCCTCCCCCTAAAAGTCATATTAAAAGTGGAGGGTAAGGAATGATTGCCCAAGAGCCACCAAGGTTTAGTGCAGCAATAGATATCCCATTCCGCACTATAGAAAATTGAGCATTTTCAGAAAAGCACAAAGAAGAAAATAAAGACCAGCCATTACTCCACAATGACAGGCTTCCAGGAGATACCATCTGGGCTCTCTTTTCTTACATGAGGGAACTCAAGCCAGCTCAGAGGATTTTCCAACCCAGCAACATGAAATAGATTCCAGTACAAACATGAGAAAAAGAAGAAAAGCAAAGGGAGTTTTGGCAAGATAGTGAAGCTGGCTATCTGTGGTTGCCTGCCAACCTTCTGCAGCCAGTCAGTCCCCAGATCCCTGCCAGCCTCAGAACACACTTCTGCCTCCTGAATACCTCCAGCCTCTGAATCATCTGACATTAACTTGTTCATCCATTATCCATCCATTCACATATCCATCCATTCGTCCATTCATCCACTCACTCTTCCATTCACATATCCGCCCATCCATCCATCCATCCATCCACTCACTCATCCATTCACATATCTGTTCATCCATTCACTCATCCATCCATCCATTCACATATCAGTGCATCATTCATCCATCCATCCATTCACATATCCATCCATCCATCCATTCATCTACTCACTCATCCATTCACACATCTGTCCATCCATCCACTTATCCATCCATTCATTCATCCACTCACTCATCCATTCCCGTATCCATCCATCCATCCATCCATCCATTCACATATCCATTCATTCATCCATCCATCCTTTCACATACCAGTTCATCCATCCATTCATCCATCCACCCATTCACATATCCATCCATTCATTCTACTACACACCTATCCTATAATTATTTTTTACACTTGATCTTAGCCAAAAGGCCAAGAAGCGATCCATAATTCTTTTTTAAGCCCTGAAGTCAGACTACCTGGTTCAAATCCAAGTCCCAACACTTACTAGCTGTATGACTCTGGGCTAGTTTCTTAACCAGTGTCTGCCCCAGTTTTCTCATCTGTAAACGCAGGTGGAGGCGGGGGTGGGTAATGACAGTTTTTACTACGTAAGCTTATTTTGAGAGTAAAATGAGATAAGGTTGATTCTGAGCGCTTGGCGGAGGGCCTGGCTCATGAAAGATCCACAGCAGAATTTTCTAGTGTTGGGTTTGTGTTGTTGTTGTTATAACATTAGGTATTTACCATGCATCAGACATTAGTAAGGCCACCTACAGGCAACTGAATGGGCTAAGGTTGGGTAAGCACTGCTAACTACAATTTTTTTCCTCTGCTGCTCTAGAGGCAGATGCTGTAAAGAACTTTTAGGACCACAGGGAATTGTCCTCTGGGATCTTCTGGTTTTTAAATCTGCTATATCTTGAACTTTAAAATAATAATAATAAATGCAACTCAGGCTTTGCAACTCCTGAAGATCCTCAAGGGAGTTGTCTGGGATCTGTTATTATTGACTTAAACTTTCTGGCTTAAGGCTGGGCACCTGAAAAATGATCAAACTGGACATCTATGGAGCCCCCACATTCATGCAGATCTGGGGAGTGGGGCAGGCAAATGCCAGCCCACCCTCAATGGACAGTTTATGGAAATTGATGGCCTTACAGAATATCTTGGGAGTCAAGGGGGTGTCCTCATCACATCCTCCCTTGGGGCAGAGACATTGAAAAAGAGAGGAGGATTTAGGAGGTCACTAGCTGCTTCTTTAGGTGGAAAACTGGATACGGCTTTCTGGGCCATGGATTGAGATCTGAGAATAATGTTCTTGGCCTTGGCGAGTAATGGATGCCCCTCATGAAATAAGGAGAGACTATGATGGCCGTGGGCCAGCTAGCATACACCAGGGGCTGTACACTGAGTATGAAAGGAGGGAGAGAAAAAGGACAGGATCAGAGCTTGGCATGGGGCCTGAGTAGAGGGTGAGCCAATGGCCAGAGGAGAGCCCAGCGCAGTCAGGATCAGGGGTCAATCTGTGGTCAGGATCAGGGTTAAACCCGAACAAGGGCCAGGCTCAGTTCATGTACAGGTCTCTGGTCCTGATGGTCCTGCCTCACTGTCAGGCTTTGGGTGGAGGCTACTGGCTGCTTCCTTGTCCACAGGCTTCCTCAAGGTGACCTTGACATTTTCCCAGGCTGTCTCTGCCACTTCCCTTCCACTGCACTATTTACAGCCTTCCTCCTTTGAAGACCCTGGCACCAACATACCACCTCTCTCACCCTTGCCAACACCACCCACCATCATCCAGGACCGTTTACATCCCCTGAAGACTTCAGCCTCTGCTGCCCTGTTTGCTCCTTGCATTTATGCAAAAAAAAATTTTTTTTTTTAATTGAAGAGATGGAGTCTTGCTCTGTGACACAGGCTGGAGTGCAGTGGCACCATCATAGCTCACTGCAGCCCCAACTCCTTGGGCTCAAGTTATTCTCCTGCCTCAGCCTTCTGAGTAGCTGGGGCTACAGGCATGGACCGCCATGCCCGGCTCATTAAAAGAAAAAAAAATTTTTTTTAATTTTTTGTAGAAATGGGTTCTCACTGTGTTGCCAGGCTGGTCTTGAACTCCTGACCTCAAGTGATCCTCCCGCCTTGGCCTCCCAAAGGTCTGGGATTATGGACCTGAGCCGTGGCACCCAGTCTTATTTCTGCTTTTTCAGGTGTGGCAGACACCCCAGCTCACACTGGCTTTGGTAAACAGTGGGGGAGGGGGTTATTGTGACTCACTTAAATGAACTGTCTAGATGCATCTAGCTTTAAGAACAGATAGACCCAATGTTCAGTCATTAGGGCCCCATCCATCGCCCTCCTCCATTCCCCTGATCTCCTTGACTTTCTTCTGAGATCAGGTCTCTCCATAGGGTGCGAAGATGGCCTCTAACAACCACTCACCCCTGACAACCACTCACCCCGCTAAGCCTCTACTGTTTTTCTAGCTCATTCACATCAAAGAAAACGAGATCCTCCTTCGGCCTGCATTCATAGATCAAACCCAGCAAGGGATTCTGATTGGTGCTGTTTGGGTCACATGCCCAGCTCTGAACCAATCACAGTGGTCAGAGGATGACACTCTCATTGGCCACGTCTGAGTCACGTGTCCGTCCTAGATAAAGGTGAGTGCCACCCACACCACGTGGATTTCTGAAAGAACAGTGACCGAGCAAACAAGCCTAAGTCCTCAGCTTGAGCAGATTGTACTTGAACTCTGAATGACCCACTCAATCAGGAGACCTCACAATTCTTTGAGTTCCTCAACTCTAATAACTTTCCTCTTCAGTCTTTGGTAGCCACACATTCCCAAAGCTATACCTTTGGTATGAAATACTTCCCATCCCTCCCTTTTTTTTTTTTTTTTTTTTTTTTTTTTTAACTTTTTGAGAGGGAGTTCGCCCTGTCACCCAGACTGGAGTGCAGTGGCGTAGATCTCGGCTCACCACAACCTCCACCTCCGGGGTTCAAGGGATTCTCCTGACTCAGCCTCCCGAGTAGCTGGGATTACAGGCTCCCAATACCACGCCCAACTAATTTTTTTGTATTTTTAGTAGAGACGGGGTTCACCATGTTGGTCAGGCTGGTCTCGAACTCCTGACCTCAAGTGATCCACCCGCCTCGGCCTCCCAAAGTGCTGGGATTACAGGCGTGAACCACCGCGCCTGGCCCCCTCCACTTTTCCTACTCTTGTTCTCTACCCTATTTCTTGACCCAATTGGAATTTCCAGACCCCCTCAACCCTCGCTAAACTCCCAACTCATCCATCCTCTCCTTCATCTTTCTGGAGGAGACCTCGTAGTCAAACACTTTAGCCACGCATTCAACACCTCCCTACCTTTTCACCCTTGCAACCCTGGAACAGTGCAAATGAGAGTTTCTGTCTTTCGGCCAGTGGGGTCATTAGCCCAGCTGGGGAAAATTGTGTAATTATACCAATTGATCAGTTACACATTTATGGTCACGGCAGTTACTTAGCATAATGCTTCTCAAACTTTGATCTTCATATGAACCATTAGGGATCCAATTTAAAATGCAGACTCTGATCTGTTAGAGTTAAAATGCAGACTCTGGAATAAGGTGTACAGTTCTAACTGGCTCCCAGGTGAGGCAGAAGCTACTGGTCATCGGCTGGGTGCGGTGACTCACACCTGTAATCCCAGCACTTCGGGAGGCCGAGGGAGGCGAATCACCTGAGGTCAGGAGTTCGAGACCAGCCTGGCCAACATGGCGAAACCCCCTCTCTACTAGCAATACAAATAGCTGGTCGTGATGGTGGGCACCTGTAATCCCAGCTACTTCGGAGGTTGAGGCAGGAGAATTGCTTGAACCCTGGAGACAGAAGTTGCAGTGAGTCGAGATCCCGACATTGCACTCCAGCCTGGGTGACAAGGGTGAAACTCCATCTCAAACAAATCAAAACAAAATAAAAAAAGAAGCTACTGGTCCTCAGAGCACACTTTCAGCGGTCAGGGTTCAGCATTCCTTTACTTTAGTGTCCCTCAGACATTCCTCAAGAACCTGGGGTGCTTGTTAAATATGAAGGTATCAGGTCTCTTCCATGGAATTTCTGACTCAATATGTAGGGATTGGAGGCCGAAAGGTCTCCTTAATTTTAACAATTTTGAAGTGACTTATCTCCTGGGATAATTGGAAAACTGTGTTCTTTCATGTAATTTGATTTGCATATCTCATTTTGGATTCCAGACCTTCTCTGCCATTCACAATCCCCACCCTTTACTCATCCCCATAAGCCTCAGCGGGTGAGCTGGCCCTGACCTTCCAGAGACAACTAAGGTGTGTTGGCATAAATGAAACTTCACTTATATCCCCTCTTATCTTTGTTCTTTTCCCTCCAACGTTGGAGAAGGAGGTGCCTTCTCTACCCTAGCCCATTCCCCTCCGCCGTTCATCCTCCTTGTTCTCCCACAATTCCCCTCCTATTCTTTCTTTCTTTTTTTTTTTTTTTTTTTTTTTTCTGTTTTTAGAGGGAGTCTCACTCTTGTTGCCCAGGTTGGAGTGCAGTGGCGCAACCTCGGCTAACTGCAACCTCCACCTCCTGGGTTCAAGCGATTCTCCCACCTCAGCCTTCCGAGTAGCTGGGATTACAGGTGTGCATCACCACACCCAGCTAATTTTTGTATTTTTAGTAGAGACTGGGTTTCACCATGTTGGCCAGGCTAGTCTCAGATCTCCTGAACTCAGGTGATCCACCCGCCTCACCCTCCCAAAGTGCTGAGATTACAGGCATGGGCAACCAAACCCAGCCTGCCTGTGAGACATTTTTTTGTCATAAACTTTTATTTTTTTAAGAGATGGGATCTTGTTCTGTCGCCCAGACTGGAATGCAGTCGTGTGACCTTGGCTCACTGCAGTCTTGAACTCCCCGGCTGAAGCGATCCTCCCACCTCAGCCTCCAGAGTAGTTGGCACTACAAGTGTGTGCCACCACACCCAGTTAAGTAAACTTATTTTTTTAAAAACTTCTCTTTTGGGGGTGGGGGGGAGATGGAGGTTCGCTCTTGTCACCCAAGCTGGAGTGCTATGGTGTGATCTCAGCTCAATGTAACCTCCGTCTCCTGCCTTGGCCTCCTGAATAGCTGGGATTACAAATGTGCACCACCACGCCCAGTTAATTTTGTATATTTATTAGTAGAGACAGGGTTTCACTATGTTGGCCAGGCTGGTCTCGAACTCCGACCTCAAGTGACCTGCCTGCCTCAGCCTCCCAAAGTGCTGGGATCACAGGTGTGAGCCACTATGCCCAGCTAAAAACTTTTCTTAAAAGGCTTTTTGGGCCAGGCTCAGTGGCTCACACTTGTAATCTCAACACTTTGGGAGACCGAATCAGGAGGATGGCTTGTGCCCAGGAGCTTGAGGCCAGCCCTGGCAATGTAGCAAGACCCCGTCTCTACAAAAAAATACGAAAATTAGCTGGGCGTGGTGACGTGTACCTGTAGTCCCAGCTACTTGGGAGGCTGAGGTGGGAGGATCACTTGGTCTGGGAGGTTGAAGCTACAATCAGTGGTGATTGTGTTACTGCACTCCAGCCTGGAAGACAGAACAAGACCTGATTTCCTTAAAACAAACAAACAAAAAAGGCTTTTTGCTTTAAATCAGTTTAGCTCTATGGATGACTTGCAAAAATAGTATGGACAGTTTCCGTACACCCTTTACCCAGTTTCTCCTAATGTTACTGTGGCTTAAAGAGTCATGGGATGTTTGTCAAAACTAAGAAATGAATGCTGGTACAAAACTTTGAACTGAATTACAGACTTTATTCAGTTTCACCAGTTTTCCCACTAATGTCCAAAAAGTGTGTGTTTTAAATTATACAATACTTCATTCATCATTCTTTTAAAAATTAGAAAATACAAATATAAAAAGAGAGAAAAAACCCACAATCACCAAAAACCACGATACAGACACAACTATAGGTGACATTTTGCTTTTCTCTTGTAGTGTTTACCCAAGTAAATATATATATATATATATATTTTTTCTTTTTTCACAAAAATATGCTCACCCGGTCCTACAATCTGCTTTTTCCACTAAATTGTGTATCATAAATGGCCTTTCATGTTGGCAATTATAGCTCAAGATCATCATTTTTATCACATTAATGTTTTTATTTTAACTTTTTGATAGGTAACAGACTCACATGGTTCAACATACAAAAGGTAGAAAAGAATATTTAGCAAAAATCTCCCTCCCATCCCCATTTCCCACTCACCCAATCCTTTCCTCCACCACATGATTGTGTGGATCAAAACAGGTTAAAGCTGACAGCAAATTCTGGGATGAATAAACCATTATTTCACTCAGCCAATTCTCTATTACTGGATACATAGGTTGTTTCTATAGGTTTACATTATAAATGACACTTTGATTTACCACTGCCTTTGCCAAACTATTTCCTTAGGATAAATTCCTACTGAAGCAGCCAGGTCAAAGAGTTTACACTTTTACACTTTTTTTTTTTTTTTTGGAGACAGGGTCTCACTCTGCTGTACAGGCTGGAATGCAGTGGGGTGATCTCGGCTCACTGCAACCTCTGCCTCCCGGGTTCAAGTGATTCTCGTGCCTCAGCCTCCCGAGTAGCTGGGATTACAGACATGTGACACCACACCCAACTAATTTTTGTATTTTTAGTAGAGATGGGTTTCACCATGTTGCCCAGGCTGGTCTTGAACTCCTGGCCTCAAGTGATCCTCCCACCTTGGCCTCCCAAAGTACCGGGATTACAGGCGTAAGCCACCGCGCCCGGCCTAGAGCTTACACTTTGAGAAGAGAGAGTCCTTTTATTTCAAATTGCTTTGTACAAAGATTACACACCACTTTCCTACACCCAGGACTGCCCAGGCCATCAGACTGTACCAAGCAGTTAAGTCACAATGTTGTCCTTTTTATCTGCATTTCTTTTGTAACCAGAGAGGTTGGGTCATGTTTATTTCATTATCTATGAACAGACGAATTTCCTGGAAGTTGATCTCAGATGGCTACCTCCCCTTATTCACCCCACATTGACTCTTTTACTCCTTACAGTTTGGGATCCACTTTGTCCCTCCCCGACCAAGATGCCCCAGCAAAAGGGCCACAAAAGCATCCAACCAAATGGGCCCTTCCCAGCCTCATCCTGTTTAATTTCCCTGCCACCAAACATTAGAGACCAGGCCATGCCTCTGCCCCTGAGCCTTTTAGGCCAGGTCATCCTTCTAAAAAAAAAAAAAGTGTAGTTGTTAGATGAAGCCTGCTGTTTTGTTTTGGTTTGAGATGGAGTCTCACTCTGTCACCCAGGCTGGTGTGCAGTGGTGTGATCTCAGCTCACTGCAACCTCCACCTCCCAGATTCAAGCGATTCTCCTGCCTCAACCTCCCAAGTAGCTGGGATTACAGGCGCGTGGTACCACACCTGGCTAATTTTTGTATTCATAGTAGAGTCAGGGTTTTGCCATGTTGGCCAGGCTGGTCTCGAACTCCTGACCTCAGGTGATCCACCCGCCTAGGCCTCCCAGAGTGCTAGGATTACAGACATGCACCACTGTGTGTGGCCCAAATTCACAATTTCTTTAATCCAATTTGAGTTTTGACAATATACAGTCATGGAACCACCACCATTACCATAATACAGAATATTTCAGTCCCCCTAAAGTTCCCTTGCGCCTCTTTGCTCTCAAGCCCTCCCTACTCCTACTCCCTGGCAACCACTAATCTACTTCTTATCACTATGGATTTTGCCTTTTCTAGAATTTTCTATAAATGGAACTGTAGCAGTCGCTAATCTGTACGAGTCTACAACAACCTCAATTCTTGCCTCCTCAGAAGAAATAATTCATCCAAGGGACATAAGGCAGAGTGAGAGACCAAGGCAAGTTTTAGAGCAGAAGGGAAAGTTTATGACCAAGCTTTAGAGCAGGAACAAAAGGAAGGAAGGTACACTTGGAAGAGGGCCAAGCAGGTGACTTGAGAGAGGTCCAGTGCATGGCTGGACCTTTTGACTTAGGGTTTTATATGTTGGCATACTTCCAGGGTCTTGTATCTGTTCCTTAATTCTTCTCTTGGGGTGGGCTGTCTGCATGCACAGTGACCTGCCAGTGCTTGGGAGGGGCTGCATGCATACTGTGTTTACTAGAGTTGTACGCGTGCCTGCTTGAGGCATTCTTCCCTTACCAGCTGAATATTCCTGGAAGGCCATATACCAGTTAAACTCTGCCATTTTGCCTGTTAATGAGCCTGCTTGAGCCCACTCACTCAACTCCCAAGAGCTTATTGGGAAGCTGCTCTTCACTAGTTTCAGGTTTTTCTATCTATTAGTAGACTTTTTCCCTGGCACTGACTGTGACCAATTATTATTTTAAAGAACAGCTTAACAGCTGCCTGACTGTCACCTGATGGTCGCCTGACAGTCCCGGTCTGTGGATCAGGGGGAGCCTTCTCCTGCCCTACTCATGTCTGCCTACCTACTCTAACAGAACCATACAGTATTTGGGTGTTGTGAGGTTTTTTGTTTTGTTTTATTTTGTTTGTTTTGTTTTTTGAGACAGGGTCTCACTCTGTTGCCCAGGCTGGAGTGCAGTGGCAGGACACTGCAACCTCCACCTCCTGGGTTCAAGCGATTCTCCTACTTCAGCCTTCCAAGTAGCTGGGATTACAGGTGCGTGCCATCACGCCTGGCTAATTTTTTGTGTTTTTAGTAGAGACAGGGTTTTGCCATGTTAGCCAGACTGCTCTCGAACACCTGACCTCAAGTGATTCACCCACCTCGGCCTCCCAAAGTGCTGAGATTACAGGAGTGAGCCACCGTGCCCAGCCAAGGTTTTTGTTTCTGGATTCTTTCACTTAGTATAATGTTAATGTTTTCATTTAGCGTAATTCATCAATGTTGTTCAGAGTATCAGTAGTTCATTTATTTTTATACCATTGTATGGATATACCAGTTTGGTTATGCATTTCCAGGTTGATGAACTTTGGGGTGGTTTCAAGTTTTGGGCTATTTTGAAGGAAGCTGTCAAGAACATTCATGTACCTTGGTTTTTATTCCACTTGAGTCAATTCCTAGGACTGAAATTGCAGGTCACTGTGAAGGTGCAGTGGGTGCATGTTTCACTTAATAGGAAACTGCCATCTTGTTTTCCAGAGTGGCTGTACCATTTTACATTTCCACCAGCAGCACATGAAAATTCCAGCTGCCCACATCTTCACCAGCACTTGGTATTGTCAGCCTTTATCATTTTAGCCACATGAATAAGTATGAGGTGGTATCTCATTGTGGCCTGAATGTGCATTTCCCTAATGATGATGTTGAGCGTCTTTTCCACATGTTTATTTGCTACTTGTGTATATTCTTTGATTAGAATTTTTAATTAAAAGAGCTAGGCCACTTGCAGTGGCTTATACCTATAATCCCAGCACTTTGGGAGGCCGAGGTAGGAGGATTGCTTGAGGCCAGGATTTTGTGACCAGCCTGGGCAATGTAGCAAAATCTCATCTCAACTAAAAAAAGTTAGGTAGGCCGGGGGCTGTGGCTCATGCCTGTAATCCCAGCACTTTGGGAGGCCAAGGCAGGAAGATTTGCTTGAGCCCAGGAGTTTGTGACCAGCCTGGGTGACATAGCAAAACCCCGTCTCTACAAGAAATTAAAAATTAGCCAGGCATGACGACAGGTGCCTGCAGTCCCAGCTACTCAGGAGGTGGGAGGATTGCTTGAGACCAGGAGATGGAGGCTGCAGTGAGCTATCTTCATGCCACTGCGCTCCAGCCTGGGTGACAAAGACCTTGTCTCAAAAACAAAAAACAAAAAAAAAAAAAAAAGAAAGAAAGAAAGAAAAGAAAAAAATAGGTTAACATAGTCCCATGGTTCAAAAATACAAGAGGGAGAAGTAAACTCCTTCCTTTCCTTGATAACCCTATGAGGGTGACAGCTGAGGAAACTGAGGCACAGGCAACTTTTCCCAGGTTGCATAGCTAGAAAGTGGTGGAGCTGGGATTTAAGCCAAGGCAGTCTGGCTTCAAAAAATGGGTAAGACACTTATCTATTTTTACATAAATGGTAGCACACCATGTTCTATCCTGTTACTGACTTTTTCACTTCAAATGTCTTAGGCATTGGCCTGGCAGTGGCTATAATCTCAGCACTTTGGGAGGCTGAGATGGAGGGATCACTTGAGCTCAGGAGTTTGAGACCAGCCTGAGCAACATAGCAAGACCTCATCTCTACAAATACAAAAATATTAGCCAGGCGTGGTGCCACACACCTGTAATCACAGCTACTAGGGAGGTGGAAATGGGAGGATGGCTTGAACCCGGGAGGTTGAGGCTGCAATGAGCTGATATTGCACCACTGTACTCCAGCCTGGGTGACAGAGTAAGACTCTATCTCAACAACAACAACAACAACAAAAATCTTAGGTATTGTTCCATATCAGTTCTTATTGATTGACCTTATTTGTTTTGACAACCCCATATGACAACCACTGAAATGATGTGCCATTGTAGCAGGACAAGCCTCAAACAAAACTCCTCAGACACCGGATTAAATAAGGAAGAGGTTTTTTATTCGGCCAGGAGCGTGGGCAGACTTGCATTTTAAGAGCCGAGCTCTCTGAAAAAGATGCTTGGCCTTTTTAAAGGCTTACAACTTTAAGGGGTCCAGGTGAAAGGGTCGTGATAAATCAAGCAAGCGTGGGAAACGTGACTGGGGGCTACATGCATCAGCTAACAGAACAAAAAGTTTTACAATGCTTTTTCCATACAGTGTCTGGAATTTACAGATAACACAAGTAGTTTAGGTCAGGGGTTGACGTTATTATTATCACTTTTTTTGACTCCTAGGGCCGGGTGGTGGTGCCAAGGTTGTCTGGCTATTTATCTTACTTTTGTTTCTTTCTAACTTTTTGCTTTTTCTCTTTTGTCTTGTGAACTAGGCAAGGTGTGGGGAGGAGGGCAGCAGGAGTAGTAGTGGTCTCCTTCCTTATCCCCCGCTTTGAGAATTTTCACTAATTAGTGAGAGTTCTCACTTTTATTTTTACTTTCTGAGTCTCTTTGTGAGACAGAGCGATAGTGTTTTATGTAATACACTTGTGCTGAAGTTTTCTGATGAACCACGGTAGCTACAAAACCTTTTATCATTTGAAGGAACAAGTGTAATACACAGGGAAGCAGCAAGCAACTTTCTATTACCAGTAACGCATTAATAATGAGGGTTTTAAATTTTTATAGCTGCAAACTATTTTCTGAATGAAGACCTAGGATCAAACCTGTGTTAAACCTGTACAGGCACATGTATCAACTTTGTCATGTCCTAAGCAGGTTAGTTTTTTACTGGGTCTTAAAACCTTTTTCCTAGCGAGTAACACAGTATTTTTGAATAAGAGAAGTTTTTAAGAGTCAGATGCTTGAACTTGTGGCATCTGTTTGGGGAAAAAGTTAGTTAAAGTTATCTTGAGGCATTAACTCTTTTGCTTCTCAAGGCCATTAGTTTCTTACGTCAGCCTTTTTATAAACATAACATGAAGAAACTTCCAGGCTGCCAGTAATGTTTTCAGCCAACTGAGCAAATAGGTTTTTGCTAAAGGAAGAGGTTCTGGTAACTTCTGGTTTGTATGTTTAAAGAATGACTGCAAGACTCAGAATTGTTGCTGGGCTGGACAGGTCTGGGTTTCCTAAGTAGTATGTGTCCAGTGAGGACACCTTATATAGGTGTTTCTTCTAGCATGGTTATGGGAGGTAACAACAACAAAACAATGTATAGCATATTCATATCCAGCAAGGTCAAAAGAGGTCCTTACCTGGGAAAAAGGTTGAAAACGGCAACAGAACGATAGGAAAATAGTATTACAGGAAAACTATTAGTCTTAAGATTTTTAACTACATTTACTTGCTTGACGAGTCCTCAAGCTTCGGCCGTGCGTAGACTAGTCAGCTGCCGGTGTGTGACTAGAACAGGGCTGTTGTCTCCTCAAGCTTCAGCCATGAGTAGACTGGTCAGCCTCCGGAGTGACCAGAGCAGGCCTGTCGTCCTCAGCAGCAGCTTGGTCTCGTCTCAGGATCAGCTGGGTTGGATGATCTGTGTCCTGCTAGCTGGTCCACTTTTCCTGAGCTGCCGGTGTTAGCTGACTGTGGTGGATCCAAGACACAACACCTGCAACTTTAACAGTATAGAGCTCATCCTATATGGGTCCTAGAAAAATTAGATTTTACTTTAAATAGAGTCACTAGATTTAAAAGGGTGTCAGGCTTATAGGCATTTTCATTTATTTGATTATGAACACTTTGTATGGCTATTTTTAAAGCCTGCATTTGCTTTTTTAAGGTTAATTCCTTTAGTTTCTGGAGGTCACCTTTAATTTAACTTATGATTTGGGGATGGCCGACCAAACAAAATCTTATAAGGCAAATACCTAGTTTGTTTGGCGGGGGTGCACCTGACTCGGAGGAGGACCATAGGCAAACACCTGATTTTATCTTAAATGAGCAAACAAGCACTAGCATGTACCGATAGTCTCCAGCACGGGGCAGTTCTGTAAAGTCTATAAGCAAGTTTTCACAAGGTATGGCTCTTTTTACTGTTTAAGTTTCGTAGAGGAGGGTTTTTTCCCCACCCCCACTTTGTAACTCTATTTAGTGGCTTAGCCTTCAGTGAGAAATTGGAATCCAGATACGGCAGAATCTTGCTGCTTTTAACTTCTAATGTGACCATGGGCTCCTGGGAGCCTAATGAGAAGGTGCCTAGTCTTTACATTCTTCAGCTCCTGTCAGCCTGATCAGATGACTATTTGGTTCCTCCAAGGTGCGGCAGCCCTTGGCCGATGGCCTCCTTGTCTTGCGGCCTTGGCCATTTCCTTTATTGCCTTTTGAACATTTATCCTTCTAGTGTCCTCTCTTTTTGCATCTCGCACATTAATCTCTCTCTAGCCTGGTCCGGCTCTTGAATCCTTGCCCAACTTGACTTCTTTCACATTTACATCCACGTCCACATCCTCTCACGTTGCTAATTTTTCTTTTTTTACACTTACTCTTAGTCTTTCTTTCTCTTTTGCTCTTTCCCAGTTTTGTTCCTTGGTTACAGTTAACATACACCTTGGTGGCCACTTTTGTAGACTAGGTGGTATTCATGCCTGCAGCTTCTGCTTGATGTTACTCTGGGCTTACTTTACAAATGAAGTATTCACTACTGATTTTCAGCAGCCTCAGGGTTAAATGGGGTGTAAAGCCAGAATGCTTTATAGACTCTCTTATAAAACTGACTTAGGCTTTTGTCAGCTCCTTGAAGCATTTCTGAAAATTTTTTATATTACTTGTTGTTTTCTACCAACTCTTAGCCTCTGCAGAAGTGCTTCTCAGTACCTCTGCAAACGCTGAAGCTGAGTTACATTCTCTGGGTCTTTTTTTCCCTTTATTTTTTAGAGTTTAACAGGCTCTTTTTTATGTATAATTCTCCATGCACTTGGAGGGTTAAACAGGCATACCAACAGTCAGTGTAAATGTTTACAGTCTTACCTTCACTGAGTTCTAAGGCCCGAATTAAAGCAATCAGCTCAGCTTAATGACAGTGTCCAGGGTTACCACCGCGTATTCTGCACATCTCTCTCCTTGTGGGTTGATGAAGCTGCTCCCGTCCATGTATAGCTCCTAGTCTACTGATGCCCAAGGCTGGTCCCAGAGGTCAGGTCTGCTAGAGTAAACTTGAGTCCGACACCTCTACACAGTCATGCTCGACAGGGCTCTAGCTGATGAGAGCAAGGTGGCGGGTTCAGGGTGTTTCCAGTTTAATAAATCAATGGTTGAAAAGGGCTGATAGATGAAAGTCTGTCCCTCCCCCACACCCCCCCCGCCATGTGGGCCTGGTCATTATAATAGACAGGTCCTCGTGTCTCCCTGAGAGGCATTTACATAGCTCCAGCAAGACCAGATCTGAGACGGCCCACTTGACTATCTTGACTTCCTTCCTTGGTCTCTCGAGACTCCCATCCTCCCCTTCGAGGTGAGACCTGGGGCGTATTAGCTCCTGAATCGAGTTTCTGAGGGGGCTGTTGGCCTCGGTAAAGCGGGGTAGGCTGGGACATACGGAGAAAGAATTTCTATGATCTCTGGCAGCTCCTGCGAAACTGGCTTCTCTTGCTGTTTCTGGGACTCCCTTTTCTAACTCCGTGTCTGCTGGCGAAGCTGCTCTTACTTTTACTTTGGCTTTTCTTGCAATAAGCTGTTAAATGGCTACATTTATGCTGGTTTTGTCTGTATTATATTTAACCATGATTGAATATAAAGGAACTTGATCTACGTACACTGGCTGTCCTCTGACCCCTGTCACCACCTTAAATACATGGCCAATTGTTCCTTGTCTATAATTCCTTCGGTGGGCCATCCAACACCAAAAGAGGGCAGTTTTAATTCACACAGAGATCTTAACCTCTAAGGGGTTAACTTAACTCTATAATCTGCAAAACCTTTCTTAGGTTCTGTAACATGCATTTTGATAGAGTAAGTTTTGATGATTTGATGACTTTCTTTTTTTCTTTTCTTTTTCTTTTTGACAGTTCCTAGCAGAGTGGGCTTACTTTGTGTCTGACCTATTCTTCTCTTGAGACAAAACAACATTCACACTATAAGAAGGAAAGGGTAAAAGGTCACTCACTCATCTAATTTACACTAAATCAAAATCAAAACTAAAACCAAAGCATTGTTAAAGGCACACCTGTTCGTCAAGCAACTTAAGCCAAGTCAAAATCAGAACCAAAACCAAAGTGCCAATAAAGGCATGCCTGTTTATCAAGCAATTCAAGTCAAAAACAAAACTAAACCAAAGTATCAAACAATTAATTCAAGTCAAGTCAAAAACAAAAACCAAAATGCTGGTACAGGCACGCCATGGGTGATCAGGCCACACTTCCACTCAAATGGAGTGGGAAAGTTCCAAAGACCAGTCTTACCAAGTTTCAGATGTCCAGACTGAAAGTGCCAGTTCCTTCCCAGTGTTCAGCCACTGTGTTGATCCTCCATGGGGACCTGCTGTGCACTGCTCTGACGGACGAGGCATTCCACCGGGGCAAATGCCTACCCAGGAGCGCTCTCATGATCCGCATCACTCAAGCTAGCCAGAGTTCCCCGCGGGGATGCTCTACAGGGCAGGCATAAGCTGCCTAAGGGGCTGCCTCGACAGTCCGGCCCTCCGTTAATCACCTCGCCTCCCGGTCAGGGAACCAATAAATGTAGCAGGACCAGCCACAGACAAAACTCCTCAGACACCGGATTAAAGAAGGAAGAGGTTCTTTATTCAACCGGGAGCATTGGCAGACTCGCATCTTAAGAGCCGAGCTCTCTGAAAAAGAAATGCTTGGCCTTTTAAAAGGCTTACAACTTTAAAGGGTCCACGTGAAAGGGTCGTGATAAATCAAGCAAGCGTGGGAAACGTGACTGGGGGTTACATGCATCAGCTAACAGAACAAAAAGTTTTACAATGCTTTTTTCACACAGTGTCTGGAATTTACAGATAACACAAGTAGTTTAGGTCAGGGGTTGACGTTATTATTATCACTTTTTTTGACTCCTAGGACCGGATGGTGGTGCCAAGGTTGTCTGGCTATTTATCTTACTTTTGTTTCTTTTTAATTTTTTGCTTTTTCTCTTTTGTCTTGTGAACTAGGCAAGGTGTGGGGAGGAGGGCAGCAGGAGTAGTAGTGGTCTTCTTCCTTATCGTAACTTATTTGGCAAGTTCACTATTGACCGACATTTAAATTCTTTCCAACCCTTTGCCACAACAAATAATGCTGTAGAGAATATCCTTGTGCGAACCTCCCTCTATGCGGTATAGGTATATCTGTCCAATAGATTCCTGAAAGGAGAATTACCAGACCAAAGGGTGTGTGTCTTCACTATTTTAGATTACCTATTTCCCCACATCCTCTCCAACACAGTGTTAAACTTCGCCATTCTTGCCAATTGGATAGCTTTAAAAAAAAAAAAAGCCCAAAGAGGTTGAAAATTTATGTCCACCAAAAAAAACCTGTACACAGATATTTATTTATAGCAACTTTATTCATAATTGCCCAAACTTGGAAGCAACCAGGATGCCCTTCAGTAGGTGAATGGATAAATAAACTGCTACATCCAGATGATGGACTATTATTCATCACTAAAAAGGAATGAGCTATCAAGCCATGAAAAGGAAACAAGGAAACATAAACGCATATTACTAAATGAAAAGACCAATCAGAAGAGGCTACATACTATATGATTTTAACTATACGACATTCTGGAAAAGGCAAACTTGTGGAGACACAAAAAAGATCAGTGGTTGCCAGGGGGTAGTGGGGAGGAAGGGATGAATACACTGAGCACAGAGAATTTTTACAGCAGTGAAGTTATTCCATTATGATACTATAATGATGGGCACATGTCATTAAACGTTTGTTTATTTATTTTATTTATTTATTCATTTATTTTGAGAAACAGTCCTGCTCTGAAACCCAGGTTGGAATGCAATGATGTGATCTTGTCTCACTGCAACCTCAGCCTCCCGGGTTCAAGATATTCTCCTGTCTCAGCCTCAAAAGTAGCTGGGACTACAGGTGCACACCACCACACCTCACTACTTTTTGTATTTTTAGTAGAGATGGGGTTTCGCCATATTGGTCAGGCTGGTCTTGAACTCCTGACCTAAGGTGATCCACCCGCTTCAGCTTTCCAAAGTGCTGGGATTACAGGTGTGAGCCACCATGCCAGGCTGTCATTATGCATTTGACGAAACCCATAGAATGTGCAACACCAAGAGTGAACCCTAATGTAAACTATGGACTTGGATGATCATGACGTGTCAATGTAGGTCCATCAACTGCAACTAATGTACCACTCTGGTGGGAGATGCTGATAGCGGAGAAGGCTATGCATGGGGGAGGAGAGGGATGGGAAATATTTGTATTAATACTTTCCTCTCCATTTTGCTGTGAACCTAAAACTGCTCTAAAAAATGAAGCCTCAAGTAGTTCTTTTGGGGGGTAAAAATAAAAAAGAGAGAAAGAAAAACAAAGCCTTTTTAAAAAATGGCACCACTTCATTGTTTGATCATGTATTTCTTCCATCATGAGTGAGGTTGAGTATGTTTCGTGTGCTTAAAATTTAATTGCATTTATTTTCCAGTGAATTAAAGGTGTCCTTCAGATGTCTGGTGGTAGAACATCTAGCGTCCGGCTTTTCTTTTCCTTCTCTGATTTTTTTCTCTTCCTTATTTCCTTCCTTCCTTCCTTCCTTCATTCCCTCCCTCCTTCCCTCTCTCTTTTTTCCTTCTTTTTCTTTCTTTCTCTTTCTTTCCTTCCTTTTTCTTTCTCTCTCTTTCTTTCCTTCCTTTTTCTTTCTCTCTCTTTCTTTCCTTCCTTTTTCTTTCTCTCTCTCTCTTTCTTTCCTTCTTTCCTTCCTTCCTTCTTTCTTTTTTCTTTCTTTCTCTTTCTCTCTCCCTTCCTTCCTTCTTTTCTTTTCCTTTCCTTCCTTTCTTTCTTTCCCTTCCGTCCTTCCTTTCTTTCTTTCCCTGTTTCTTTCTTTTCTTTCTCTTTCTTTCTTTTTCTTTCTTTCCTTCTTTCTTACAGGCTCTTGCTCTGTTGCCCAGCCTGGAGTGCAGTGGTATGATCATCATGGCTCACTGCAGCCTCAATCTCCCAGGCTCAAGCTGTCATCCTACTTCAGCATCCCAAGTAGCTGGGACCACAGGAGTGTCCCTTGACACCCAGCTAATTTTTGTATTTTTAGTAGATAGGGTTTCGCCATGTTGCCAAGGCTAGCCTTAAATACCTAGGCTCAAGCAATCCTCCTGCCTCGGCCTCCCACAGTGCTAGGATCACAGGTGTGAGCCACTGCACCTGGCCTTTCATGTCTTCTTTTGCTGAATTCTCTTCTTTTGTTTTCCCTCCCCAAATAACAATTTTTCATGCTTTTCTTTTTAGTCCTCTTCTCATTCTACTTTATACTTCTGGGCTATCTGGTCCCTACCTATAACTGCCATTGTCCCCTCCTTATGTACAATTCTAATTCTACATCTTTATATGACTGTATATGAAGCTCCAAATTCACATTTTCAATTCTCTTCTAGACATTTCTACCTCAACACCCCTCAAGCACCTTTTAAAAATCTCTATGTTCAAAACTAGACTAGTTTCTTTCCCCTTCAAATCTGTTCATCTTCCCAAAATGTCAACTGGCAGCATCTATCCAGTTCGTCAGGCAAAAAACCTAGAAGTTATCCCCCTCACTCTCATCAAGTCAAAGAAAAAAAAAAAAAAACACAAAAGTCAGCCCTCACCCCAAATCCAGTCACCAAGTGGTAAGTGTTAGACAGGCTTCAAAAGACAGCTGGTCCAATAGATTGGACAAGAACCGTAATTTAGACACCTCAATTTTGGCACAAAAGTCTCAAAGAGCCCATCAGTGGCTCTTTTAAACCTTCTCTGGTCTACATTCCTCTCCACTTGGTCCCAGTATAACATTTTTATAGCTAAATGTAGCTTTTTGATGATATCTGGGTAGCTCGTTTTATCTTAGGATGTTTCACTGTGATTAGGTATGACTAGCTAGTGCTGCGATTCCTGGCCCTCTCACACGGGCGACGGCAGCTTTAGGCCTCATCTATAGAGACATAGCATGTTAGGGGAAACCCAGTTGTTCTGTGCTGCAACTCAGTCCAGGAGAAGTCTGGGTAGGTCGGCTGGGCATGGTGGCTCACACCTGTAATCCCAGCACTTTGGGAGGTGAGGCGGATGATCACTTGAGGTCAGGAGTTTGAGACCAGCCTGGCCAACATGGTGAAACCCTGTCTCTACTAAAAACACAAAAATTAGCTGGGTGTGGTGGCGGGCACCTGCAATCCCAGCTACTTGGGAGGCTGAGGCAGGAGAATTGCTTGAACCTAGGAGGTGGAAGTTGCAGTGAACTGAGATTGTGCCACTGCACTCCAGCCTAGGCGACAGAGTGAGACTCCATCTCAAAAATAAAAATAAAAATAAAAATAAAAAAAAGAAGCCTGGGTAGGTGCTGGCCCAGGAAGGGGCCTTTCACATGCTACTGGCTGGCACAACCAGGAGTTCTAAGAGATAGTGGAAGATGTAACTCTAAAAGGAAGCAAAACTTTGCTCCTCTCATGCCCTTTAGATGCACTGCAGGTAATTCCAGGGTACTAGTCTGTTCTCACACTGCTAATAAAGACATAACCAAGACTGGGTAATTTATAAAGGAAAGAGGTTTACTTGACTCACAGTTCAGCATAGCTGAGGAGGCTTCGGGAAACTTACAATCATTCATGGTGGTCGGGGAAGCAATGACAGGGCGGCAGCAAGAAGTGCCAAGCCAAAGGGGAAAAAGCCCCTTAAAAAACCATCAGATCTCATGAAAACTCATTATCATAAGAACAGCAGCATGGGGATAACTGCCCCCATGATTCAACTACTTCCCACCGGGTCCCTCCCACGACACGTGAGGATTATGGGAACTACAATTCAAGATGAGATTTGGGTGGGGACACAGCCAAATGGCATCAACCAGCAATACTACAGGATAATAATAATTCCCATTTATTAAACTTTTACTCTAAGCCAAACAGCAGGCTCACATGCTACACACATAATCTCATTTAATTAGCACAATATGCAACAGAGCAAGACTCTGTCTCAAAAACTAATAATAATTATTATTATCACAAACTAATAATAATAATAATAATAATAATAATTATATATATATTATTATATAATATTATATATTACATATATAATTATATATATAATTATATATTATATAATTATTATATAAATAATAATAATTAAATATATTATTATTATTATTATTATTATTATCACAATGGCCCTATGAGGTAGATACTAGTCATATCTCCATTTTAAAGAAAAGGAAACTGAGGCTCTAAGAACTTTTTGTTTTTGGAAACAGGATCTTGCTTTGTTGTCCAGGCTGGACTGCAGTGGTGCAATCACAACCCACTGCAGCCTCAACCTCCCAGGCTCAAGTGATCCTCCTACCTCAGCCTCTCGAGTAGCTGGAACCACAGGTACACACCACCTTGCCTGGCTAATTTTTGTATTTTTTGTAGAGATGGGGTTTTGCTATATTTCCCAGGCTAGTCCCAGACTCCTGAGCTCAAGTGATCTGCCTGCCTTGGTCTTCCAAAGTGCTGGGATTACAGGTGTGAGCCACCACGCCTGCCTTCTGAGAACTTTTGTGTAACCTTCTTGAGTCTCCCAGGCTGACTGCAAAGTTTATAGGCATAAACACTTCACTGCATTCCAGAATAATGGTTCACTGGTGCAAAACTCTAGCCATGGAGGTCTTAGCCACAGACACTGTTTTCCTTTGACTCTCTGAGATTTCTTAGCACAACATCAGAGGATCTGCCCAATGACCAGCCCTGGCTCACTCTTTGCCCGATGATCCCTATCAGGCAGTTCCCACTGTAGGCCAACCCCAGGGCACCAGCCCAGATTAGCGGGGCTCAGCTCCCTCCACCTATGACTCTCTTGCTCCCTGGGCCTGTGGTGAAGCCCCATCCACTGGTGTTCCAGCATTCTTCCTGCTCACCCAGCCACCATCTCAGGCCTGGTTCCCTGAAGCTGGCCATAAATCCTTCCAGTGAATATTAAGTAAATAATCTGTGACAGGCACTGGGCAGGAGAGAAAAACAGTGTTAGTACTGTGCCTCACGTATATTTGGCTCCGTTTCTGAATGAATGAATGAATGAATGAGCAGTGTCCTTGCTCTGTAGACTACAATCTACAGGGGAAGACAGAGTTAAAATTCCAGAAGATGAGCTCTATGACAGACAGAATATGAGAAATTCTAAGAGCACAGCATAGGGTGTCTACTTGGGGAAACTTCCAGGGCCATTTCCTGGAGAAAGTAGGGTTTAAGCTGAGACCTGAGGCATGACTTGGTTGCCCGAATGAAGGAAGATAAGGAAAAGGGAGAACCAGGTTTATTGAAAGAGAAAAAAACCTCTGCCCCACAGATGGAAAATAGGGAAGGGTGCCCTTTAGACCAGTCCAGAAACATTTAGGAATTTCTGCCAGATACACTGAGTTTAAACCAGATTGAGAGTAGACCTGCCGAACCATGGTCTATTCCAAGCAAGAGAAAAGCCCATTCAAGTTGGAGGTAGAAGGAACCAAACATTCATTATGATCCCTGTCAGTTTCAAGGGGACAGTAGTAGACCATGGGTACAGTTTATAAGGAAGCAAAGCTTAAGCCTCCACCAATCTCTCTTCACACCAGGAGATGTGCTCAATTAAGCAGGTTCACTCCCAAGCACAGCCCCATGATAAGGCCATCTGGGCTTGTTAAAGAAGGTGTCATTTCTTCAGTTAAATCTGACTGCTAAAACAAATATGGACACACAGAAAGACATTTGACACAAAGGAGAGATACACGGCCACATCTGCCCTGGGCTGACACTTCCCCACTAATGCCACGGATTGCTGACTCTTTACTAAGGCAAAGTAAATGTATAGTAAATAGAAACTTTCCCATTCTCTCTTTGTCTGGGCCAAAAATATTTAGACAGACTGTTTAACCTATCTTAACACTCAATGTTGAATAAATAAAGATCTATAAAAATGAACAAATAGAGAATAATGACTGAACATATGCAAAGATCTAGCAGGTCAAAAGAATATTGACATAAGGAATTAGAGCAAATGTCCCTGGATATCTCACCTTTGCTGCCCAGAGGCCAAAACTGAAAAGAAAAAAAATGGCTACTTCGTAATATTTACAAGATTAGAGGCTATAGACTCTCTAAAACATTCTTAGAAAATAATCCTAGAACATAAAAATATTCCACAGATAAAAATATATCTATAGAGTCTAAAAAGGCAACAGAGGTACCTAACAGAAGATTGGATGTTGCATGAAATTAAGTCAGTGAGTCTGAAGAAATGATTCAAAAATTATTCTATGCCTCGATCAGTAGCTCATGCCTGTAATCCTAGCAGTTTGGAAGGCTAAAGTGGGAGGATCACTTGAGACCAGGAGTTTGAGACTAGTCTGGACAACATAGTGAGACTCTGTCTTTACAAAAAATTAAAATATATAAATTAACTGAACATGGTGGTGCATGCCTGTAGTCCTAGCTACACAAGACGCTGAGGTGGGAGGACTGCTTGAGCCCAAGAGCCCAAGGCTGCAGTGAGCTATGATCACACCACTGCACTCCAGCCTGGGTGATAGAGTGAGAGTCTATCTCTAAAAAACAAAAAATAAAAAAGAAGAAAAGAAAAAAATTTTTCTAAAACTCAGAGAATGAATGAGAAATAAAAAATATTAGCAGATTGGAGAAGAGAGTCAAGGGATGGATATGCATATAATTGGTTCCCTAAAAGAATAGAACAGGAGCATTAGAGATTTATTGTAAAGAATTGGCTCACATGATTTTGGAGGCTAAGAAGTCTTATGACATGTGTCTGCAAACTGGAGACCCAGGAAAGCTAGTGGTGTAGTTCCAGTTTGAGTTCCAGAAGAAGAACCAATAGTTTAAGTTCCAGTCCAAGTCTGAAGGCCTGAGAACCAGAAGCACTAATCGCCTAAGTCCCAATCCAAAAGCAGGAGAAGACCAATGTTCCAGCTCAAACAGTCAGGCAGAGAGATTACATTTTCCCTTCCTCTATCTTTTTGTTCTATTCCGGCTTTCAATGGATTAGATGATGCCCATCCACAGTGGTGGGGCAGTGAGAAATCTACTATACTGAGTCCATCAATTCAAATGCTCATCTCATTGGGAAACATCCTCCCAGACACACCCAGAAATAATGTCTAGCCAAATTTCTGGGCACCCCATGGTCGAGTCAAGGTTATCAATAAAATGAACTATCACACACAGTCCAACATTTCCACAATGTCCTGTTAGTTACACAGATTGGCCCTATTCATCGTAAGAGAGGATTATATGACGACATAAATACCAGGAGGCAGGAATCACTGAGGATCCTGAAGGCTATTAGCACAAACCCAGACTTAGACTCAACCCTAAATCCAGTGCTATGCCTAACCCCTGAAACCTCAGTCTAAGTGGGAAATGAAATGTGGTGTGTGTGTGTGCGCGCATGTGTGTGTGCTTGTGCATGTGTGTGGTGACGTGCACTGGGACATGGTGCTGGGAAAGGAACTGAAAGCCAAATAATGAGCAACTTGAATGTCAGACTAATGTATTTGAGTGTGATTCTCCAGACAGTTGGTGTCATTGAAGGTTTTTGAGCATTGGAGCAATATGACAATATTGGTTTCAAATCCACAATCTATGAGCAGTGTGGCACATAACAGATGAAGGAAGACAGTGGCAGCAGAGGATCAGTTAGAAGACTACTGCAATGATCCAAGCAAGAGTTTATGAGGGTCTGAACTAGATCAGTGACAGTAGGAGTGGAGAGGCAGTAATACCTTCATGAGAGATTTCCAAGTGAGAGCCAAAAAAGCCAAAGTCAAAACCAAGTGTTGACCAAGTGCAGTGACTTATGCTTATAATCTCAGCACTTTAGGAAGCTGAGTCAGAAGGATCATTTGAGGCCAGGAGTTTGAGACCAGCCTGGGCAACATAGGGAGACCCCATCTCTAAAAAATTTTTTGTTGTGATGGTTGTTTTTGTTTTTTTCTAGAGATAAGATCTCACCGTGTTGCCCAGGCTGATCACAAACTCCTGGCCTCAAGCAATCCTCCTACCTTGGCTTCCCAAAGTGCTAAGATTACAGGCGCGAATGACTGCACCTGGCCTCAAAATTTTTTTTCTAACTAGCCAGGCACAATGGCATGCACCTGTAGTACCAGCTACTTGGAAGGCTAAGGCAGAGGATGACTTGAGGCCAAGAGTTTGAGGCTGCAGTGAGCTATGATTGCACCACTGCACTTCAGCCTGGGTGACAGAATGAGACCCTGTCTCCAAACAAACAAACAAAACCTAAGTGTTAATTATCCTTGCAAATCTCTCCCATACCTCAGACCTAACCTCAACCTTGACCTTGACCTAAACTCCAACACCAACACCATAAATATTGTATTCATCAAAAGTGCTGTAGTGACAAGAGACGGCAATCCAATCCAAACCATTATATGCTAAAAAGGTAAATTTTTGTACTGTATAACTAAAAATTTCAGAGAAAGATGGATCAGCCTTTAGGCATGCCTTAATCCAAGGGGTCAAATGATCTTGTAAGGGCTATCTCTCTCTCTCAGTGCTTCAGAAAGTCTCTCTTAATTTCAGTGAACAAGATGACCCTATGCAGCCCAAGACTCATATTCTGAAAGCTTGGTATTCCCAACAAAGAATCTCCAGTACCCAAATGCTGAATCCATTCCTAAAGTAATTACCATAGCTAGATTGGTGAAGAGCTCTGATTAGCCAGGCATGTGTGTATATCATTTTTAACTACATACATAGTATCAAACCATACATACACAAGCTTTAAATTATGTCCACAAATCCTTTGACATTCTTTTCTTTCAAAGGAGGAGTCTAGTTCCTCTTCCCTTAAATGTGGACCAAACTTAGTGACTTATTCTTAATGAATAGAATATGGTAGAATTGATGGTGTATGACTTCCAAGGTTAGGTCATAAAAAAACATTGCCACTTTCACCTTTCACTCTGTCAGACTGCTTACTCTGGGGGTAGTCAGCTGCCATGTCATGAGGATATGCAAGTAGCTCTTTGGAGGAGGCCCACATGAAGAGGAACTCAGGCCTCCCACAAATAATCAGCATAACTTGACAGTCTTCTGTATAAGGCAACTGAGAAATGGATCCTCCAGCCCCAGTCAAATCTTCAGATGACAGTAGCCCCAGCTGACATCTTCATGGCAACTTCATGAGAAACCCCCAACCAGAACCTCCCAACTAAGCTACATGTGAATTCATTAATCACAGAAACAATGAAGATAATAAACGTGTCTTTTTGCTTAAAGCCACCAAGTGTTGGGATACTTTGTTATATGGCAATAGATAATTAATACACACATAATTTTGCATCATACTTTTTTCACTTGATATTGTGTTGCTTGGCTTTCTCATATTGATATGCGTAGATTGGGTTATTTATTCTAATGGCCACAGCCACATTTTATTTATCTATTCCCTTATTGTTGGACTTCTAGCTGGTCTCCTGGGTTTTTTAAATTACGAACTGTGCCACAACGAACAGAGTTGTGCATGTGCATAAGAGCTTTTGGGGCAACATATCAAGGTTTTTCTGGATAGTGCTAACTTGTTCTCCAAAGTAAATATCCCAAGGAAGTTCCCACTAGGTGTATTTGAGAGTAGCATTCCTCCCACATCCCTAAAAGCACTGATATTTTCAGACTCTCAAACTTGTTGCCACGCCAAAGAGTGAAAAGCATCTCGCTGTTCTAATTTGCACTTCCCTGATAACTAGTGAATATCCCCACACTATCTGGCCCTCTAGAACCCTATGCAGTAGTGGATGCAAAGCTCATTGGATACTCCAGGGTTCTTCATCTCTTCATCTCCCAAGGAATCTCCCATGATCCTCCATCCCTTGGGCAAATTGGATTCCTTGTCACTGGCCTGGTGGAATACCTGGAAACGCCTCAGTTGGCTAACCATTTTCAGGAAGAATGTGGGCTCCAGACCGCGGTCCAGACTCACCCAGTTGTTCCAGGATGAGGCCCAGCTCCACCCTCTCCCTTGCCCTTAGGAAGTGTGGCAGCAAACGACAAGGGGCAGCCACCAGCCGGCTGGGACCTTAGCCAGGGTACAGTCTTCCAGAAAAAGCACCCAATATTTCAGCCTTCTGGAGAGCATCCCAGTGGGGCAAAGAGGAAAGTAGAGAGAGGAGACATCAGTAAACTTCCCAACCTCCACTTCGGGCATGGGCTAGGACTACATGCCCCTGCTCATGCCCTGAAGACTGGCCAGAGGGAACACAGAAATAGCACCTGGACTTGGATTTCCCTCGGAGCTGGGCTCTGAGACCAGCCCAGGCCTCAAGCAGAACCCCTCTGTTCTTAGCCTGAGCCACACCATGCTAGCAACCTACTTGGCCATCCCACCATCCTGGGACTCTTCCCCCAGCTTCAGGAACCCTGCCTGGTGTCTGCAGCATGGGGCACTATTTACCAGAGATCGGTCATTTGCAAAGCACCCTCATAACTGTGTATCATATCCGCATGCCACTGCATAATTATTTAACATTAAAAACATCTACTGACTTTTTTTTCCATTTAAACACATTAATGGGAAAGGGAAAGCTATAGTCCTAACCAGCATCAGTAATAGTTAGTCTTATTAAACACCATTCTCTGTTGTTTTTGCTTGAAAAAAAAAAAAAAGGCTGTGCACAGTGGCTCACGCCTGTAATCCCAGCACTTTGGAAGGCCGAGGCATGCGGATCACCTGAGGTCAGGAGTTCGAGACCAGCCTGACCAACATGGTGAAACCCCATTGCTACTTTAAAATACAAAATTAGCTGGGCGTGGTGGCGCTTGCCTGTAATCCCAGCTACTTGGAAGGTTGAAGCACAAGAATTGCTTGAACTTGGGAGGCAGAGGTTTGAGGGAGCCAAGATAGTGCCATTGCACTCCAGCCTGGGCAACAAGAGTGAAACTCCATCTCAAAAAAATAAAAAAAGCTAGCAAAAGTAGAAAAGCGTTAAAGACCTTCTTTAGACTAGGCGCAATGGCTCAAGCCTGTTACCCCAGCACTTTGAGAGGCTGAGGTGGGTGGATCACTTGAGCTCAGGACTCCGAGACCAGCCTGGGCAACATGGTAAAACCCCGTGTCTACAAAAAATACGAAAAATAAGCCGGGCATGGTGGCAAGCACCTCAAGTCCCAGTTACTTTGGGGGGCTGAGCCAGAAGGATCGCTTGAACCTGGGAGGTCAAGGTTGTAGTGACCTGGGATCACCAGCCTGGGTGACAAAGTGAGATGCTGTCTCAAAAAAAAAAAAAAAACAACAACAACAACAAAAGAAAGACCTTCTTTAATACCAAATTGAGATTTTCTGTGACTCAACATTTTTCAACGCCTCTAAGCCACTTAGTGAAAGAGACCAGTAGTTTTTCACCAAAATTCATTCTCACCTTCCATCTTCCATAGTAATAGAGTGGTTATGGGGGGCTGGCAGTGATTAGAACCTCATTTTCTAGCCCACTGTCCTGTTGTGGTTTAGTATGGCCTGGGTGGTTCTGAATAGCATGTGAGTAGACGCCACTTCTACACTAGCACTTTGAGACAGCAGGTGCCTCCTTGATATGGTTTCGATGTTTTGTCCCCTCCAAATCGCATGCTGAAATGTGACCTCCAGTGTTGCAGGTGGGCCTGCTGGGAGTTATTTGGGTAATGGGAGCGCATCCTTCATGAATGGCTTGGTGCTGTCCTCATGGTAATGAGTGAGTTCTCGTTCTATGACTTCACTTGAGATCTGGTTATTTAAAAGCACCAGGTGCCTCTTCCCTCACTCTCTTGCTCCCTCTTTACCATGTGACATGCCTGCTCCTCCTTGACCTTCAGCCATGATTGGAAACTTCCTGAAGCCCTCATTAGAAGCACATACCAGTGCCATGGTTCTTGCAGAGCCTAAAGAACTGTGAGTCAAATAAACCTCTTGTCTTTATAAGTTACCCAGCTTCAGGAATTCCTTTATAGCAACAAAGATGGGCTAACACACCCCTCCATGACCTTTCCTCTTCCAGTTCACTGAGCTAGTGACACACTGAAAGCCACACTGAGGATGGCAGAGTAACCTACCACCCTGAAGGACTGCATGGAAGAGAACTGCCTCTACCCCTGAACAGCCATCAAAGATTACTAAATGAGCAAGAGATGCATTTTTATTTCATTTGTACCACTACATGTCTGGGTCCATTTATTACAGCTGCTTAGTCTGCTATATAATACTCACCAAAACCTACAAGCTTTGCTTCCCACAATATTCATTCCACATTTTAGGGAGTAATGGATTGCAATGATTAAGAGTGTGAAGTTGGGGCCAGGCATGGTGGCTCACGTCTGT